>NW_028121413.1:2500-295980 GCF_965183815.1 Platalea leucorodia
CAAGGCAGGGAATCCCTTAAAGCTAAAGAGCTTTCCTGAGGCTGTGCTTTCAGTTTCCTGCTGTTTCAGGAAAAGGGGAAAAGGCGCTGCTGCGTTTGGAGAGGGAGCCTGGGAGTCCTGAGCTGCCACCCTGAGAGATCAGGAGGTCTGGTAGGAGCCAAGGCAACTGCTTGCATCCACTCCTCTACCTCCAGAGAGCACCAGCATCTCCTTTGCTGGCCTCAGCAGGGTTTGTCTGACCTGCTCCTTACTGCCTGCAAACGGGGAGTACCTCTAGAGAGTGCCTGAAATGGGGAGGTTTCTTCAGGTCAGAGCGGAGCAGACGGGAGTGGGTGATGGGGTCTGTGATCCCTGACAGGGAAAAACTGGAGGGCAGAGAAACAGTTCCTGGCAGGGATAGCTCCAGGCAGCAGAGACATGGGCAGAGAGCTCTAGGCAACTCCAACCCCAAATGGCATGGGAGGGAGAAGTTGGGAAGCTCCCTGTCATCCCCTCCAATGCAGACACCTTCCTCTGTGCAAGACCCCTGCTCTCGTCTCCCACCCAGCACAGCCTCTGCCCTCAAGGCTGTGTGGTCCAGGTCATGAGTTGCCTCCTTGGCAGCCAGAGCTCTGGCACAGCAGAGGGGCATCTCTCCTGACACATGGCCAATTCCCTGTGCAGGGCAAAGGGGCTGAGAGCAACTGCCCTGGGCTTTTGCTGACTGGGAGGTGCTGTGCTCTGCTGGGTAAGGAGAAGGCTTTCCTGAGTACCCGGCTGCCTCTCCTCCTTACTCTCCTTAGGAGGTGGACAGGGAGTCCTGCAGGGCTGTGAGCATCACTCCATAAGGGCACAGCTCTCCTGTAGGACCTTGGAGATGTCTGAGAGCACCCGATCTGCCCATGCCAAACAGCATCCTTGTCCTCCTCATCATACTCTGCAGAGCTGTGCTGGAAAGGAGAGGTGTTTTGAACTCTGCACCTGGAACAGCACCCCTCTGCTCCCAGGACAGTCAAGTGTCTTTTCCAGAGCAACCTCTGGGCACAGCCCTTCTCCAGCTGAGAGCAGTGCAAGCACAGAGCAGCTGGGCACCAGGGTGATGGACAGAGCAGCCCTCCTGGATGGGAGCCCTGATGGAGGTTTGCACTGAGAGCAATGGGGAAACAGGGGAATTTGATACTGTCCGAGAACATGTCCCAAGTGGGATGGAGGTGTCTGAATACTAAAACACAGTGTACCGAGACACATTTGCTGCACCTCATCTCCCACATTCCTCTGGGAAAGAAAGTGTCCTTCTGAGCTTTCACCCTGTAGTGCAGCACAGGGAACTCCCCCAGGAAACCTCCCTCCAAACACACTGGGCTGTTGCTGCCTCCATGGGTCATTGCTGGAAAGCAGGGCTGACCCTTCAGGAGCCCCTGGGGAGAGGGCACGGCTCTGCACAGCACACTCAGCCAGCACAAACCAGAGCTGAAGCCTTGGAGCTGTGTAACAGTCCCCCAGGGAAGAAAAGCACCCTTAGGTAGTTCACAATGAATGAATGAAATTTGGCTCAGAGAAGCTTCTCTGAATTTTTCTCTTTTATCTCCTTTGGCAGTTTCCATGCGCAGAAACAGCAGATGTCCAATGGCAGTTCCACAGACGAGTTCCTCCTCCTGGCATACGCAGAGGGATGGGAGCTGCAGCTCTTGCACTTCTGCCTCTTCCTGGCCATCTACCTGGCTGCCCTCCTGGGCAACGGCCTCATCATCACTGCCGTAGCCTGCGACCACTGCCTCCACACCCCCATGTACTTCTTCCTCCTCAACCTCTCCCTCCTCAACCTGGCCTCCATCTCCACCACTCTCCCCAGGTCCATGGCCAATTCCCTGTGGGACACCAGGGCCATCTCCTACTTTGGATGTGCTGCACAGGTCTTTTTCTTTCTCTTCTTCATTGGAGGAGAATATTGTCTTCTCACTGTCATGGCATATGACCATTACGTGGCCATCTGCAAACCCCTGCACTACGGGACCCTGCTGGGCAGCAGAGCTTGTGTCCACATGGCAGCAGCTGCCTGGGGCACTGGGTTTCTCAGTGCTGTGCTGCACACTGCCAATACATTCTCACTGCCACTCTGCCAAGGCAATGTCCTGAACCAGTTCTTCTGTGAAATGCCCCAGATCCTCAAGCTCTCCTGCTCAGATGCCTACCTCAAGGAAACTGGGCTTCTTATGGTTAGTGCCTGTTTAGCATTTGGGTGTTTTGTTTTCCTTGTGGTGTCCTATGTGCAGATATTCAGGGCTGTGCTGAGGAACCCCTCTGAGCAGGGACGGCACAAAGCCTTTTCCACGTGCCTCCCTCACCTGGTCGTGGTTTCCCTTTTTGTCTGTACTGCCATGTTTGCCAACCTGAAGCCCCCCTCCATCTCCTCCTCATCCCTGGATCTGGTGGTGGCAGTGCTGTACTCGGTGGTGCCTCCAGCAGTGAACCCCCTCATCTACAGCATGAGGAACAAAGATATCCAGGAGGCCCTGAAGAAACCATTTGAACGCAGACTTCTGCAGCTTCAATAAGATGTCCATCATCCTCAGGAAAAGCTCGGATGTTCTTTTGATCTTCTCTGTCCTGTTTTCTCTTTGTTTATTATACTTTATATAGGACTTCCACGTAAATAATATTATTCGTAACCCCCTACCAGCGTTTTCTGACCTGAAAGACTTCATGTGCATATGGAGCCAGCCTCCCTGTGCAGGTAAACACAATAAAGAATCCAGCAGCAAAGTATTAGTCTCTGCTCCCATCTCTTACATCTCCTCTGGAGCTGGGGGTGCAGCCCCAGCATCCAGGAGGGGCCAAGGAGCCACAGGTCCAGCTGCCACATGGAGAAGCAGGCACATGTGGATCTTGGGGCTGCCCCTCACTGCCTCAGTGGACACATCCTTTCTGCCACTTTCACACCATGGCTGCTGCTTTCCTGGAGCCATGGCCATGGACAACAGCAGGACCTGCCCTTTTCAGAGCCGCACTGCCAGCTCAGGGCCCTGTGGAGAACACGGGGTGGGAACCAAGACAGGCTGGCCAGGCCAGCCTGGACATGCCCACCTGGGGAAAGGGATGTTCAGGGAGAAGAGCAAGGGAGCATTTCTGTACCTGCAGGGAGGAATCCATGATAAAGAGAAACCTCCTTCTGCAGGCACCCACTCTGTGCCCTGACCAGGACTCTTGTGCTGGCCTGGGGAGAGGGGCTGGCACTGAGCTGGCAGAGGCAGTCTGTGGTGGGGAGCTCCTGGACCCCAGACCAGGAGCTCTTCAGCTTCACTAACCTCCATTTCCTCATGCCATGGTGAGCCTCCAGTCCTAGGGCTGATGGGGAGGCTGACCCTTCTCTGCCCCCCAGCAGCTGCTGTGTCCTTCAGAGGGGCTGGGGCTGTGGGGTGAGTGCCCAGAGCTCTGCAGCACCCTGCGGTGGGCACTGCCGTGGGGCCAGCCCAAACTGGGCTGCTCTGCAGGGCTGGGCTGGGGAGAGGGCAGGGGAGGTGGGCTGGGCTGGCAAAGTTCTGGGCTGGGCTGGAAGGTGCCCGGGAGAGGACAGCACCAATGTTAGCTGAGCTGTGTGACCATGCAAGGCAAGGATGTGCTCCAGTGGGTGTGTGGTGTAGAGCCAGGGCTTATGGAAGGCATCAAAGACATGCAGGTGCAGGAGAGAGGAGGCTGGTCTGTGCCCTTGGTGGGTCTTGGTGGAGTTTTAATGCACTGGGATCTCTGCAAGACATAGAAATATCTTCTTTTATGCTGCAGGTCTGATTAGGATAGAAAGGTTTAGAAAAATGAAACAAAGGAGAAATGAGGAAAGATCTAAAACAAAGAAAATATTTTAATAAAATTTTCAGTTTGTTTGTATTTTTTTTTTTTAAGTCTTTGTGTTTATTTCCTCCTACTTTAGCTTTGTTTTATTGTCATGTACCAATCTTTGGGGGATTTCATGAACTTTTTTTTTTTAATTACTGTTTTGAAAGAATAAATGATTCTCAGAACCGGGGCGGCATGTAGCTGCAGGGATACAGATGTCTTACGTTACAGGGATACAGATGCCTGGTGCCAGTGCAGGTGTCCTCTGCCTGGCCTCTCTCAGCAGCTCCCGAGGGGCTCTGGTCTCCTGCAGGAGACCTCCTGTCCTGTGTGACAGTGGCCAGTCGCAGGGAAACGCCTCAGCTACACCGGGGCCTCTACAAGTGTCACTCGAGAGCCATGGGCAGACCGCTGAGCTTCGCCTGGGAAGGGGAAGAACTGCTTGAAACTTTGTAGAAAACACATGAGCACCTTTTCATCAGCTGAGATGACTGAAAACTTTTAATAAAATGATGATGTTTTTCTGCCATGACATGTAATGGGAATGTCTAGGAAGTATATTAATTGAGGGAGAAGAAATATTGACCTTCCCCTGTATTTGTGTCCTGGTTTCAGCTGGGATAGAGTTAATTTTCTTCCTAGTAGCTGCTAGAGTGCTGTGTTTTGGATTTGGTCTGAGAATAATGTTGATAACACACTGATTTTTTAGTTGTTGCTAAAGTAGTGCTAACGTTGCCAAGTAGTTGCTCAGTAGTGCTTACACTAATCAAGGACTTTTCAGCTTCCCATGCTCTGCCAGGTGCACAAGAAGCTGGGAGGGGGCACAGCCAGGACAGCTGACCCCAACTGGCCAAAGGGCTATTCCATACCGTATGACGTCATGCTCAGCCTATAAAGCTGAGGGAAGAAGAAGAAATGGGGGGATGTATGGAGTGATGGCGGTTGTCTTCCCAAGTAACCGGTACGCATGATGGAGCCCTGCTTTCCTGGGGATGGCTGAACTCCTGCTGGCCAATGGGAAGGAGTGAATGAATTCCTTGCTTTGCTTTGCTTGTGCGTGCAGCTTTTGCTTTCCCTATTCAACTGTCTTTATCTCAACCCACGAGTTTTCTCGCTTTTACTCTTCTGATTCTCTCCCCATCCCACCGCGGGGGAATGAGCGAGCGGCTGTGTGGTTCTTAGTTGCTGGCTGGGGTTAAACCATGACAGGGCTCTTCCTGGGGCAGGGTGATGTGGGATGTGCAATGCTTAGTGAAGGACAAGAGTATGGCACTGGCCAGCCTTCCCAGGGGCTGCAAGGAGACAATAAAGCCCCAGTGCCATGAGAGCAACCTGTCTCCTCGTAGACGTCGGTACCACAAACAGCTGCCATGGCCAAGGGGACAAAGACCTCAAGCACATGCAGGCAGGATCCAAGCTTTTTGGGAAGGAAAGGAGAGGGAGCTGCCCTTTATCGGAGAGGTCAGCAGGAATGCATGGAGCTCTGCCTTGGGATGGGTAATGAGCTAGCTGGGAGCTTATGGGTCAGGATTAGCAGGCAGACCAGCATCGCTGATGTTGTAGAGGGTGCCTGGTACAGAGCACCTGAGCAGGAAGCACCAGAGGAGGCCTTCTTCAGGCAACAGGCAGAAACCTCACATTCACAGGCCCTGGTCCTCATGAGGTCTTGAACCACCCTGATATTTGCTGGAAGGACAACAGGGCAGGACACATGCAATTCAGGAAGTTTCTGGAGACCATCAATGATAACTTCCCAAGAATGGGCTTGGAAAGCCAAAGGCCACTTGAAGTTGCATCTGTGGAGGAATTTGAAGAACAAGAGCAGCTTCTACAGTGACATCAGCAGCAAAAGGAAGGCTGGGAAAAAACACGGGCCTGCTGCTAAATGGGGCTGGGGCTGTAGTGACAGAGGATGCAGAAAGGGCCAAGGCACTCAGTGCCTTCTTGTTGAAACTGGCCTTCAGGAATCCCAGGCCCCTGAGACCAGCGGGCAAGTCTGGTGGAGGAGGATCAGGTTACAGAACGTTTAGACAAACCTGATATAAACAAGGCCATGGGAGCTGACAAGATGTGCTCGTGAGGGCTGAGGGACCTGGCCAATGTCATTGTGAAGCCACTCTTGGTCACCTTTGAAGGGTCCCATGGCTTTTGGGTGAGACTTCTGAGGACTGGAAGAAAGCATATGTCAGTCCTGTCTTCAAGGAGGACGAGCAGGAGGAGCTGTGGAGCTGCTCAGCCAGGCTCCCATAACACCCTCCTAGACCAAGAATGAACTAGAGAAGTGGAAAGTGAGGGCAATGGCAAACTGGCTGACTTGCTGGGCTCACAGCTTTTGTGACCAGCAACACAAACTCCAGCGGGAGGCAAGTCACTAATGGTGTTCCCCAGGGTCCAATATTAGGGCCAATACTGTTTAATCTCTTACTGGTCTGGAGGATGAGACCGAGTGCACCCTCAGGGAGTTAACAGATGACAGGATACTGGGAGGAGTGGCTGATAAACCAGAGGGTTGCACTGGGATTCCGAGGGACCTCAACAGGCTGGAGAAGTGGTTCAGAGGAGATCCTCATGAAGTTCCACAAAGGGAAATGCAAGGTCCTTTACAGAATAGGACCTGCAGGTCCTGGTGGACAAGAAGTGCGACATCAGCCAGCAATGTGCCAGCAATGTGTATAGAAGGCAATCAGCATCCTTGGCTGCGTTAGGAAGGGCAGCAGGCAGAGGCAGGTGATCCTTCCCCCTCTCCTCAGCACTGGTGAGGCAATACCTGGAGTGCTGGGTCCAGTTCTGGGCTCCTCAGTGCAATGAAATTGAGAACTTGCAGAAACGAGGCTGGCTCTGGGCTGTGAAGATGACTGAGGACCAGAGCATCTTTCACATGAAGAGAGGCTGACAGAGCTGGGACTGTTCAGCCTAGAGAAGAGAAGACTCGGGGGCGGTCTCATTAAAGTGTAAAAAAAACCTGATGGGAGGGAGTGAAGAAGAGGGATCCAGACTCTTCTCAGTGGTACCCAGTGACAGAAAAAAAGATTAAACCCCATGAAATTCCATCTGAGCACAAGACAACACTTGTTAAATGTGAGGGAGGTCAAACACTGGATCAGGTTTCCCAGAGAGTCTCCATCCTTGGAAATATTCACAACCCAGCTGGACCCAATGGCTTTTGGTAACTTGCCCTAGCTGCCCCTGCTTTGAGCAAGGGCGTTGGACTAGGTGACCTCCAGAGGTCCTTTCCAACCCCAACTATTTTGTGATTCTCTGGGTCTGTAATGCCTGGCAGGCTTTCTGTAGGATCCCCACACCAACAGGACTCCTGGTGTCCCTTGGAGCAGAGCCTCCTCCTGAGGATGATCTCCCTCACCTTGTAACCCTGAGGACAGGGTGAAACAGTGATTATAAATGGCAGCAATGCCTCAACATACAGCAGTGTCCCCTACCCCTGAGTCCATGTCCAGCCCCTTCTTCCTTCAGGATCTGAGTCGGAAGGGACATCTGAAGGTCTGCTCTGAGCAGGGAGAAGTTTATGGTTAGATCAGGGAGGTCAGTGCTCTCTCCAGCTGAGTTTTGAAAACCTCTGTGCCCCTGACCCACTGCTTGTCAACTATCGTGGTGATATATGTGTATATAGATGTTTAAAAAACTCTCTCTCTCTATGTGTGTGTATGAGTATATATATGTTTGGTTTTTTTTTTTTTCTTCACTTAACCTGATAAGAAATGCCCCTTACTGCTGCTTGTCTTTATGGTCTCTTGTGCCTTCCTTCCCTTCCTGATCCCTAGCCAGATCATCGCACCTACTCAGACCAAGGAGAATCACAACCTCCTCTCCAAGCACAGCCTCGCTGGGACCCTCTGGAACCATGCAGGCAGGCTGGGGTGGCCAGATCCAAGCAGAGACAAGCCCTACAGAAGGACTGTGGTAGTGAATGGGAGCTGGTGCTGGGGCAGAGCAAGGGGCCATGGAGGACATCAGAGACGACCTCCAGCAGCTCCCCTTCAGCCAAGGCAGGGAGTAATGCACCTAGTGGTGCTCCTGAGAGAGGATGGTGACACAGGGAAGGAGGCACCAGGGGCTGCAGTGCAGGGAACTGATGCTTGCCTCCGTGTCTTGGGCCTCCTGGAAGTGGTGCCAGGGGCTGCACCCCCAAGGCACCCCCAAGCCTGCGAGCAGCACTGAGTCCTCTCCTGACTGTGGAGAGCTGCTCTGGCTTCAGCGAGTCTGCTGGCAGAGCTGGAGCTGTTGGAGCTCAGCCTGCCCCTCCAGTACTATGACTGGGGTGATAGCCCTGCCTGTTTGAGGGTCATTTTGAGGGTCATTTGGGGTCCTGGCAGTGTGGGAGCTTCCTGGAGCATCATGGCTCTTGTTCTCATTCCCGTCCCTGCACCAGCGCAGCTCTGCTGCCACACAGCCCAGCTGTGCAGGCATCAATGGGGCAGGCTGCATTCGGGGGTGGGAGAACATCCCGCTGGTACGGTCTGCCCAATAGACCTCAGTGCCACATCCCTCTGCAGCCCTCCTGCTTTGGCAGCCCTCCCCAGCACTGGTCCCTGCCCAGACTTGGCTGTGTCCTGGGCAGGGGTTCGTAGACAGGGGTCTGCCAGGGTCTGGGCATGTGGGAGTTGGGGAAGGGCTGGATGTTCTCCCAGTGTAGGCAGAGCCGGTCACATTTAAATGATTGCCCACACCTGGACCATGGTGAATGGCCAGGGCTGGAAAACACAAACGGTCAGGATTGGGGGTGACTTTGGGGCCAGCGTATGGGCTGGGGCAGACTGTCTCAAGGGCATGTGCTGGGCACAGGGACTGAGGGACAACAGCAAACTCACGTGGTCGTGCTTCCTTCAGCGCAAGCCCTGACAAAGTTTCGCAGCCTCCCTTTCAATGCCACGCTTCAGGAGGAACCATGGCACTAAGGGGTGGGGAGTGAGGGATGCCAATTCTGCTTCATCCACTTCCCAGACCTCATGGAGCACCAGGACAGAAAGGAATGCTGGCTCTGCACTGTGAGCATGCTTTAGGGTAGCCATAGTCTGGGCACTACTGCTGATGAGCTCAATGCCAGAATTTGTCTCCCCCAGGCAATTTCCAGCCCACATCAGCTGCCACCTGAATTTTCCCCACCTCTCCTCTGATGCAGCTGGATGTTTCCTGGCCCCCTCCCCATGCTCCCTGCAGGGCCTTGACCTGGATGGGGGTCACTACCGCTAATCTGCCTCCCTGGGGGTCTCTGGATGTGGCAGGTGCTTGAAGGGACTACGCTGCTCTCCCAAGGACAGCAGGTGTGCTCATTTGGGCCTGAGGGTGACAAGAATCACTCTCCAGTCTTCTTTTTTTGTACCTGCTTGGTGCCCACTGCCTCCCCTGGGACTGCAGAGTCCTCGTTTCCCTACAGATCCCTGCGTTTAGCACTGTCCCTTTGGGTGACTCCATTGTGGGGGACCTCTCACTTTGTGGGGCTCATGTCACTGCCCACCCCAAGCACACGCTGTCCATGGAGATGCCCCAGGCTCTCCAGGCAACTCCAGACTCCCATCCTTAAGGACATCGCCTGCCATATCTGGAAGCCCTGGAATATGTCCCCCATGTGGGACAGCCCTGCATAAATACCTCAGTGACCATTCACCATCTCCACTGTAATAGAAACTTGAATCCAAACCTTGCTCTCTAGCAGGTCGCAACATGACATTGAGCTCTTTGCTCCTGAGTCCAGGGAGCAACAGGCCCTTTTGGGATGCAGTTGCTCATGACCATTCTTGGCAACAGCTTTGGAAGACAAGTCAAGGCTTCAGGCACTGCACCGGGGAGAAGCCATTTATTAAAGAGCTGCTATGAGAGAGTCAGCACTGACCCAGTGTTAGACATACATAAATACATGCTACAGGCAAGACAGAGAAAGCTCAATGAAGCAATAATGATAGTGATAATGATGATGATGACAATGACAATTATAAACGTAGTGATGCTAATGATAACAGAAAACCTCACAAAGTAAAGGACTGGAATGGTTTACCGTGGGAGTTCTTTATGGAGACAGATAGAAAGCTTATGCCTCCTGAAAAAAGCCCTTGAAATCACTTTCCTCAAGATGTCTTTGAGCTCCTGGTTCCTCATGCTGTAGATGAGGGGGTTCACTGCTGGAGGCACCACCGAGTACAGCACTGCCACCACCAGATTTAGAATTGGGGAGGAGATGGAGGGGGGCTTCAGGTTGGCAAACATGGCAGTACAGACAAAAAGGGAAACCACGACCAGGTGAGGGAGGCACGTGGAAAAGGCTTTGTGCCGTCCCTGCTCAGAGGGGTTCCTCAGCACAGCCCTGAAGATCTGCACATAGGACACCACAAGGAAAACAAAACACCCAAATGCTAAACAGGCACTAACCATAAGAAGCCCAGTTTCCTTGAGGTAGGCATCTGAGCAGGAGAGCTTGAGGATCTGGGGCATTTCACAGAAGAACTGGTTCAGGACGTTGCCTTGGCAGAGTGGCAGTGAGAATGTATTGGCCGTGTGCAGCACAGCACTGAGAAACCCAGTGCCCCAGGCAGCTGCTGCCACGTGGACACAAGCTCTGCTGCCCAGCAGGGTCCCGTAGTGCAGGGGTTTGCAGATGGCCACGTAATGGTCATATGCCATGACAGTGAGAAGACAATATTCTCCTCCAATGAAGAAGAGAAAGAAAAAGACCTGCGCAGCACATCCAAAGTAGGAGATGGCCCTGGTGTCCCACAGGGAATTGGCCATGGACCTGGGGAGAGTGGTGGAGATGGAGGCCAGGTTGAGGAGGGAGAGGTTGAGGAGGAAGAAGTACATGGGGGTGTGGAGGCAGTGGTCGCAGGCTACGGCAGTGATGATGAGGCCGTTGCCCGGGAGGGCAGCCAGGTAGATGGCCAGGAAGAGGCAGAAGTGCAAGAGCTGCAGCTCCCGTGTGTCTGCCAATGCCAGGAGGAGGAACTGGGTGATGGAGCTGCCGTTGGACATTTGCTTCCTCTGGGCATTGGGCACTGTCCAAAAAGGAATAGACAGCGACAAGTTAGGATAATCTCTGGAAAATCCCGTGCCATTTCTCATTGAGATGCCCCTCCCTGAGCTGAGTGAGGAACAAGTCAGCTCAGTCCCCAACCCTGTCAACTGAATGACATGGTGCCTCACAGTTATAAATACAGCTTGGGCACCTAGTTCCCATGAAGACACCTCCATTGAAGGATCCCCAGTCATAGAAGAGAAGCTGACCTGCAGCTCCACCTCAACCCCAGACAGCAAGAGCACCACTGACAGGGAGAGAATCAAGGAAGGATACTGCCACTCTCCAAAAAAAATAAATGAATGTCGTGGTTTAACCGGAGCCGGCAACTAAACACCACGCAGCCGCTCGCTCACTCCCCCACTGGTGGGACGGGGAAGAGTATCAGAAGAGCAAAAGGGGAAAGCTCGTGGGTTGAGATAAGAACAGTTTAATAACTAAAGTAAAATAGAAGTAGAACAGTAGTAATAATAATAATAACAATAATAATAATAACAAGTAATAATAGTACAATAGTAATACAAAGCAAGTGATAGACTCTACAATTGCTCACCACCCGCTGACCGATGCCCAGCCCGTCCACCAAGCAGCGATCGTTGCCCCTCCCCTGGCTAACTCCCCCAGTTTGTATACTGAGCATGACGTCACACGGTATGGAATAGCCCCTTGGCCAGCCTGGGTCAGCTGTCCTGGCTGTGCCCTCTCCCAGCTTCTTGTGCACCTGGCAGAGCATGGGCAGCTGAAAAGGCCTTTACCACGGTGAATGCCACTTAGCAACTGCTTAGCAAGAACAAAACGTCAGTGTATCCTCGACATTGTTCTCATCCTAAACCCAAAACACAGCCCCATACCAGCTACCAAGAAGAAAATTAACTCTATCCCAGCTGAAACCAGGACAATGAAGCAAGAAGAGGAAGGCAGAGAGGCATGTAGGGAAGCCTTCTCCACACCCAGCTGTGCTCTCCACCTCACAGACACAAGCACACATAAATATTAATTGTAGGACCCATGTGCTTCTTTTCTGGAGGTCCAGCTGTGCAGGAGGTAACTCATGCCCTGGACCCTGGGGCCATGGGGACAGAGGCTCTTCTGGCTGGGAGAGGAGACCAGGGAGTTGCTCCAGGGAAGGCGTCTGCAGTGCAGGGGATGGCAGAGAGGTGCCTGAATCCTCACCTTCCCATGGCGCTTCTGGGAGCAGATCCCTTTCACTCCCTGCCCACATCTCTGTTGCCTGGAGCTGTCCCTGCCAGGGGCTGGTTCTCTGTCCCCACGTCTCCTCCCTGTCTGTGCTCAAACACCCAGTCCCCCCCACTGTGTGCTCAGCTCTGCCCTGCAGAACCCTCCTGGCAGCAGGGCACTGCCCACGGATACTTCTGTGTCTGCAGGGGCTGAGGAGCAGCTCAGACAAGTACTAATGAGAACTGGGGTCTCCGTGCCTTTTCCACAAGGCAGAAGGAAATTCCCATCTCCCACTGCCCACCTAGCCACCTTCTCCTTCGGGTAAATGCTGCCTTGCTGTCCTTCTTCAAAAGGACCCTCTGGAAATGTCCTGGGGATGAACATTTGATGTTCTTCAGTGGCCCGACTCTTGGGTACGTGAGCATCTACGTGACGTACTTTTACAACCAGGTTCTCTACCCGGGCAGCAATATCTTGCCACAATGTGGCAGCCCAGATGGGTTTGCCTCTGTGCTGCCAGTTGCTCTGCTTCCATTGCTGCAACCACCCGCACAGGGCATTTGCCAGCATCCATGAGTCAGTACAGAGATGGAGCATTGACCACTTTTCTCGTTCAGCAATATCTAAAGCCAGCTGGATGGCTTTCACCTCTGCAAACTGACTCAATTCACCTTCTCTTTCAGCAGTTTCTGTGACTTCTTGTATAGGACTCCATACAGGAGCTTTCCACCTCCGATGCTTCCCCACAAGACAACAGGACCCATCAGTGAACAGGGCATATTGCTTCTCATTTTCTAGCAGTTTATTATACAGTGGGGCCTCTTCAGCACACATCACCTGCTCCTCTGGTGATATTCCAAAATCTTTGCCTTCTGGCCAATCCATGATCACTTCCAAGATTCCTGGGCAACTGGGGTTTCCTATTCGGGCCCGTTGTGTAATGAGTGCAACCCACTTACTCCACGTAGCATCAGTTGCATGATGTATAAAGGGGACCCTCCCTTTGAACATCCAGCCCAACACTGGCCGTCAGGGTGCCAGGAGGAGCTGTGCTTCAGTACCAACCACTTCTGAAGCAGCTCGAACACCTTCATATGCTGCCAATATCTCTTTTTGAGTTGGAGTATAGCGGGCCTCGGATCCTCTGTATCCCCGACTCCAAAACCCCAGGGGTCGACCTCGAGTCTCCCCCGGTGCTTTCTGCCGGAGGCTCCAGGTTCTCCCTGGTTGTGGTGTAGAGCACATTTTTTACATCTTGTCCTGCCCGGACTGGCCCAAGTGCGACTGCATGAACTGTCACCCATTTCATTTGTTCAAAGGCTTGTTGTTGCTCAAGGCCCCATTTGAGGTCGTTCTTTTTCCGGGTCACTTGATAGAGAGGGCTTACGATGAGACTGTAATTTGGAATATGCACTTTGGAATATGTAATTTGGAATAAGGCACTGCTTCCCTTAGCAGACAGCACCTTAAGACACCTGATTGTGCTGGACAGGGAGTCCTGCGGGGCTGTGAGCATCCCTCCAGAAGGGCACAGCTCTCCTGTAGGACCTTGGAGATGTCTGAGAGCACCCGATCTGCCCATGCCAATCAGCATCCTTGCCCTGTCCTCTTCCTCATACTTTGCAGAGCTGTGCTGGAAAGGAGAGGTGTTTTGAACTCTGCACCTGGAACAGCACCCCTCTGCTCCCAGGACAGTCCAGTGTCTTTGGCAGAGCAACCTCTGGGTGCAGTCCTCCTCCAGCTGAGAGCGGTGCAAGCCCAGAGCAGCTGGGCACCAGGGTGATGGACAGAGCAGCCCTCCTGGATGGGAGCCCTGATGGAGGTTTGCACTGAGAGCAATGGGGCAACGGGGGAATGTAACCCTTTCCAAGACCATTTCCCAAGTGGGATGGGGGTGTCTGAATACTAAAACACAGTGTAATGAGACACATTTGTTACACTTCATCTCCCACCTTCCTCTGGGGAAGAAATCATCCTTCTGGGCTTTTTGCCCTCCGCTCCAGTGCAGCACAGGGAACTCCTCCCCAGGAAACCTCCCTCCAAACACACTGGGCTGTTGCTGCCTCCATGGGTCATTGCTGGAAAGCAGGGCTGACCCTTCAGGAGCCCCTGGGGAGAGGGCACGGCTCTGCACAGCACACTCAGCCAGCACAAACCAGAGCTGAAGCCTCCGAGCTGCATAACAGTCCCCCAGGGAAGAAAAGCACCCTTAGGTAGTTCACAATGAATGAATGAAATTTGGCTCAGAGAAGCTTCTCTGAATTTTTCTCTTTTATCTCCTTTGGCAGTTTCCATGACCGAAAGCACCAGATGTCCAACAGCAGCTCCATGAATGAGTTCCTCCTCCTGGCGTTCGCAGACGGATGGGAGCTGCAGCTCTTGCACTTCTGCCTCTTCCTGGCCATCTACCTGGCTGCCCTCCTGGGCAACGGCCTCATCATCACTGCCGTAGCCTGCGACCACCACCTCCACACCCCCATGTACTTCTTCCTCCTCAACCTCTCCCTCCTCAACCTGGCCTCCATCTCCACCACTCTCCCCAGGTCCATGGCCAATTCCCTGTGGGACACCAGGGCCATCTCTTTCTTGCGATGTGCTGCCCAAGTCTTTGTATTTGTCTTTTTCATTTCAGCAGAGTTTTATCTTCTAACCACCATGGCCTATGACCGCTATGTTGCCATCTGCAAACCCCTGCACTACGGGACCCTGCTGGGCAGCAGAGCTTGTGTCCACATGGCAGCAGCTGCCTGGGGCACTGGGTTTCTCAGTGCTGTGCTGCACACGGCCAATACATTCTCACTGCCACTCTGCCAAGGCAACGTCCTGAACCAGTTCTTCTGTGAAATGCCCCAGATCCTCAAGCTCTCCTGCTCAGATGCCTACCTCAAGGAAACTGGGCTTCTTGTGGTTAGTGCCTGTGTAGTCTTTGGGTGTTTTGTTTTCCTTGTGGTGTCCTATGTGCAGATCTTCAGGGCCGTGCTGAGGATCCCCTCTGAGTAGGGATGGCACAAAGCCTTTTCCACGTGCCTCCCTCACCTGGCCGTGGTCTCCCTCTTTATCACCACGGTAGTGTTTGCCTACCTGAAGCCGCACTCCTTCTCCTCCCCATCACTGGATCTGGTGGTGGCAGTGCTGTACTCGGTGGTGCCTCCAGCAGTGAACCCCCTCATCTACAGCATGAGGAACCAGGAGCTCAAGGATGCAGTGTGGAAACTGGTGACTGGATGGCTTTAGGCAGCAATAAACTGCCCATCTTCTTCTGTATATCACTCACAGTGTAAAGCACTATAGGCCCAGCCTGACTTTGGTAGTTTGTCTGGTTTGGTTTGGTTTGGTTTTTAGCTTTTCTTCATTGCAATAATGTTGTCCACAAAGAAATGCCATTACTCATACCATTCCTAAGTCAGTATCTACCTGTCCTGTGTGACCCAGAGACTGTGTAATGACGAGCTGTGCTCTCTGTGTTTTAAAACAAAATAAACAACCCTGCAGTGACCTGTTTGTCTGAGGTCCTTTACTGAGACCTTCTCTGGAGCTGCAGGGGCAGTGCCTGTGTGCAGAGGTGGAGGGGAAAAGAGTCCTGGCACAGCAGCACTGCCAGGCAGCACCAGCACTTGGTCTTTCCGAGCTGCTCACTTTCCTCTTCCACTCTCTCCTTCTGAGCCTTGTGTTGGTGTAAGGCCTGAGAGCACTGGCAGCTTGATATAGCCCTGGTGTGTGGCAGTTTGTGCCAGCAGGCAGGGACAAGCAGTGGGTGCTTCTGTGACAGAGCTGACGTCCGTAACAGCTTTGCCATCATGAAAGGGCAGTTGCTGAAGGCTTAGGTCTCACCCACTGTGGACAGCTTCATTGCAAGTGCTCCATCACGCTTCCTTGGCTTTCTGGCCTGTCCCTTTCATTACATGCTATCAAAGGAGGTGGCCTGCAGAGCATCTCCCCTGTGCAGTCAGAAGGGGTTCTGCAAGCATCAGTGACATTGCCCTCGAGAAGAAGAAGGCATTTTTCACCTTTCACAAGGCACAGAGCACATCTCGGGAACATGAATGCACTCGCTGGCACACACACCTCCAAGTTTCCTCTTTCTGAACTTCCTTCACAATCACCACTGCTCTCTCAGCCTCAGCATCCAACCGGCGTTTTGCCAGACTGTTTGTCTGTCCATCCAGGCTGTAATGGCCTAACTTGAGTAGAAGACTACTGAGGGAGACCACGCCAAGAGCCCTGCTGAAGCGGAGGTAAACGACATCCACTCTTCTCCCCTCATGCACCAACACAGTTACTTCACCATGAAGGCAATCAGGCTGGTGAGGCATGATTTACCCTTGGGGAGTCCATGCTGACTGCTTTTGGACATGATCTTTCTTTCAGCTGGCCAGAAATGTCAGCCATGAGGAGGCATTCAGTGGCTCCCTCCTCACCAAAGGGAGCTTGTACAGCCTGCGCTTCCCTGCCTTGCACTTTTGGCTGCCTTCCAAGATGGGTGCAGCACTTGCTTGTCCTCACTCACATAAGACCTTCACCAGTCCCATGACCTTTCAAAAGGGATACTCAAAGAAATGCCAGTCTTCCCCTGTAACTTCATTACCACTATTCTGCCTGTTATACAGTGTATTTAGTTTCACTAGTCTTTCATATACTTTCACCTATCCTGATAGAGTGGCCATTTCTAAAATCGTCTTTGTGGATGCAGACTGCCTAGGCAAAGGCCCTTGCCATTTTTCTCCAGTTTTCTCCTCCCCTTAATCTTTGTTCCTTCAGATACCTCTCACCTATGCAGCTGCTTTAAGCCCCAGGGAGTTCAAAGCTTGCCTGTCTTTCTGTAGTCTAATTGTCTCTTTAACCAACACTTTAGTTGTTTTCCTATCTATCTGTTTGCACCTATCTATCTAAAACATTTCTCCTAAGAATATCCCTTGTAGAAAGGCAACCTCCTTAGAGGCAGCTTGTACTGAGCATATGGGTACAGAGTGTGTTTTATTGTTTGTGAAACTTTATCCTGCTTCTCTTTTCTTTAATAATTGCAAATAGGAAAAATTCTTCTGTGCCTGTCTGCAGCCAGTTCTCGAAGGAGAGCAGGTGGGAGATGGTGCAATGGAGCTGTAACATCCAGCTACAGAGATCAGTGCAGAAGTCTGATGCAAAGAACAGTGATGGAAGTCCCAGGGGGCCAATGTCAGAAATGGTGAGGTTTGGGAGGTGAGGAGCCTCCCAAAGTTGTCCATACACTGTCAGACCTCAAGGGACTGCTTTTCCTACCTGTCCAGACCTCCTGAGCGGACACTCTGGATCATCAACACCTGGAGAATGCTTCTATCAGCTCTTCTTTAACCTCAGAGTTAATATAAAATATCCTTTAAAATAAGAATTCATTTTTATTAGATGCACTTTGAAATCTTTCTCCTTAACTACACTATGAAACCTCTCTAATTAGCTGTATAAGCCTTGAAGACTTAAAATCACAGGAAGAGACAGGGCTCGTTAGGGCTTTCCGTATTTTAATGAGCCCCATGTTGTATTTGGGGCTGATGCCTTGAACCTCAGATACGGAGAGGAGATTGAACAAACTGCTCAAGAAGTCCAAGTCAGAAGCAAAACCCAAAGTACCTTGAAGCATTAATGAGTCCCATGAGGACGATTACTGACAAAGCCTCCCCAGGGACTCCTTAGAGCAGGTAATTGGAGGCCATGATTGCAGGCAGGCAAAGGCTCTGTGCAGGCAGCTGTAATGCTGAGCAAACCCTTTGGTTTCTTCTGTGAAGCAGAAAGGCCAAGCCCTTATCCGCAGGCCCTGGGAAGGCAGATCCTGTCCCTCCCGCATGGCTCAGGGCTCTTCCTGGGGGCAGTGGGGTGTGAGGGTGAGCAATGCCAAGTGTAGGAAAACTGTACAACACCTCCCGGCCTCCCCAAGCAGGGCTGAGGAAGAAACAAAGGCCAGAGCCTCAAAACAACTTTTGCCTGGTAGGCCTCGGTGCCAGAGGCAGCTACCATAGCCAAGAGGACAAAGACCTCGGTCCTCTTGGGCCTTTCAGCCTTGCTAGAGCCCTTGGCCACATCTGCTGCAGGCTGTCCTACACTCTCCCATGCCTTATCTCCTTCTCTTCAGGCTCTTGACATCCATGTTGCTTTCCCACTTGCTCTCACACTGGCATTTCTATATCTTCACTGATGTCTCTGCACCCTTGCTGGTTTTCCCTTGATACACAAAGCCATGGGCTGATCCAGACTCCCTCTGGGTCACCTCGTGCACCACAAGGCTACCCTTTCAGTGACATTTCTTTTTCCTCACATCCAGTCTGAACCTTCCAAGCTGCACTTTGTGGAGGCTTCCTTCTCTTCCCACTACCAGGAAAAGCTCCATCACCTCTGAGGCCACCCTTCAAGCAGTTGCACGCTACTACTAGAGTGCCCTGAGCCTCCACTTCACCAGGCGAAAGAAGCCCAAGTCCTTCAGCCTCTCCACACAGGCCCCATTCCCTATCCTGGCAGATGTCCCCTGGGGCCGCTCCAGGTCTCCCACTCTACCAGACGAGGGAACCCCACACCCGGACACACTACTCCAGATGTGGCCACACCAGTGCTGAGTGAAGGGGGACGACAACACCCTGGTCTGGGTGGCCACAGTCCTCCTAATGCAGCCCTGTATGCAGCTGGCCTTAGTCACTGTTTATAGTGTTTGCTCTGTCAAATGGCATTTGAAATGATACCTCACAGGGTCTACATGCCTTTCTTACGGGGGATGTGACAAAGCAGAACCTCCAGGTACAAAACCACAACCAAGTCACGTGCCTGCTGCTGCCTACCAGGTCCTCAGGCAGAAGTGATGTCCTAGTCAACAGCCCAGCCACGTCTCTGCCGATGGCCAGTGACCCAAAGAGACTGGAGATTCCAGTGTCCTCACACTTCCCCTTCATGGCCATGTGCCTCCTACTGGCCTAGGAGCTTCTCAGACATCACTGATGTCATCATAATAGCCCAACCCATCAGCCGCCTTCTGGCCTACCAACTCACCAGACAAAAGTAACCTCACCATGACCTTCCAAGCCACGTGCCTGCTGCTGGCCTTTCAGCTTCTCCAGTAGACACAACCAAGCCATGTACCTGCTGCTGTCCCATCAGGTGCTCAGGTGGAAGGGATGTGACAACCCCTATCCAAGCCCTCTTCATGCATGGGCCTACCAGGTATTAGAGAAAGTGATTCCCACAGTCAGCTTGCCAACCGCGTGCCTTCTGCTGGCCGCCTAGGGACACTGGCAAATGGGAGCCTAAAAGTACGTGTCCCCGCCATGAGTCAAGGGCTGAGCTATCAGCTACTGCAGAAAGAAGTGACCTCAGAGTCCCGTTCCCAGCCATGTTCCTGCTGCTGCCCTATCAACTCCAGAGACAGAAGTGACCTCACAGCCACCTTGAAGGCCTTGTGCCTTCTGCTGGCCCATGGGATCCTGAGGCACAGCTGACCTCACCATAGCATTCCCACCCATCTCTTCCTTGTGGCCTATGAGCTGATCAGATACAGGTCACCTGACATTCCTCTTCCAGTGCCATGCGACTGTTCTGGGACCTCACGATCCCCCTCCTGCCCCAAGGGGCCAAACAGCTTAAGTTAGGGTTAGGAAAGGGTTGAAGGTGAGGGGGTTGGAGAGCAGGAATGAGGGCTTTGGGGCTTAGGTGTTCAGGTTAGGGCTTCGAGATCAGAGCTCACCTTTCAGTGTTGGGGATTGGGCAAAGGCTTAGGGAGAGGGCTTGCTGTTCTTCTGTTCACCTAGAAATTTAGAAGACATCAGAGCAACTACCTTCGCTGCTTCTACTGCAAAGCTGTTCTTGACAACAGGAAATCCTCTTCCGACTTGAGCGTGTGCTTCTTTAGCAGTTAGTTCCCTGTCAGCAGAAAAGAACTGGACCTGGTCAGCCCAGCACTGCCCCAAATGACCCAGGCTGGGCAGTCCATCCTGAGCTGCCACAGCAGGGCTTCAGGGCCCGCAGGTCACGTTGCTTCATCAGAGCACAGTGACACATTCTACATGGAAATCTGAGAATAAAGGACTCGGCAGCCCCTTTGCATGGGAAAGAGGGGTGAGAGGGTGAGATGCTGGTGGGCAGAGGTGGTTGGGGGGTGACCCGGAGGGCAGGAGCACCAGGAGGAGCGCGAGCCTGCTGCTGTACCTGCCATGGCAGTTGGGCAGTGTGGGGCTGGGTTGGGGCAAACAGCATTCTGAGGGGTCCGTCCCCATGGCGATCATTCCGCCAGCACCTGCTTCAGCCAGCCTTGCGATGCTTTGATTTTTCAAACCACAACAACTTCCCACCTCCATGATTTTCCATCCTGCTGATGATTTCGTGCCCTCAGTGTTGGTTTCCCAGCCCCACAATGGTTCCCCGTCCCAGTGATGATTTCCCATCCCAATGATGGTTTGCTACCCCAGTGGTCTCCCATCCCAAACATGATGCTTTGGGGGAGGCGAATTTCCTGTCCAAGGGGAAGGGATGGGGCCAGCCCCAGTGGCCCTGTGATGCCAACATGCCTGTGCTGCCCCATCCTGCCCTGGTGGTTGGGATGGGGGGTTGGGGGTGGGGGCACTTCTGGGTTGTTTTTGTCCTCCCCTCTGTGCCCTGGGGGGCAACTGCTGCTCCCAACTGTGGTGGAACCAGTGCCGGTACCGGTACTGTGTAGCCATGATGGGGAGCTGTCATGAAAATTTGGCAAGTGGGCTATGCTGACTGAGGAGGGAAGCTGGGACGCAGAGTATAGCACTACAAGAGGAATTCTTGCATTCGTGCGCATGAGATGTCCCATTCAAACCGGGGCACCACAAATGCAGTTTTACACATGCTTCTTATGCCTTTCAAGCGTTCAGGTCCGATACAATTTTACCAATTGCTGCTTAACACACACACAGGTTGCTTTTTTGCAAAGCAACTCTAATTCTGTGGTGTCGTCATCCATCTGCTGCTTTCTTGATCTTGGCATCCCTGGAGTTGGTCTGGCTGCAGATCCTGGTCTCTGATGGCAGATAAGGGGAGGGTTTCACAGAGGTGTCGGAGGGGCTGGGATGCTGGCGTGAGCTGGGTCATCCAGGGGCATCCTTTCTTCTTCAGGGTGGGGGCTGTCCTTCTCCTCCTTGCAGTGAGCTGGGGCCCTTTAGTCATGCTGACTGAACCATGACTGTGCAGTATACAATGTCAACTAGATGTTTATCCATCTGTCTGTCTTCAGGAACTTGACCCAATTTCATACTCTCATGACTAATTGCTGCAATAGTTAGGGCATGAGATTTTCCTAAGAGAGCCCCTGGGGTGTCCCTCTGTGGGGGTCCCTGGGAGGTACTTGCGGGGGTTGCTCGTAGATGGGTGGGAGTTGGAGGTACTGGGGGCGATGGTAGCAGCGTGGGGTGGGGATGCTGTTCCTGGGGACACCAGTTCCAGCCTGCGGTGGGGATGCCCGCAGTGGGGCTGTCAGCAGCAGGACAGGGCAGAGATACCAGGGGTGTTGGTACCAGGCCGGGGCGGGGATGCCAGTTCCGGGGTGGTGGTTCCCGTTGGGAACCGCAAAGTGGTGCCGCCTTTCATAGGGGTGGCCGCCTTTCACCAGGGAATGAAACGGAGGAACAAGGAGCACTAGTTCAGAGCCAGCCCGTGGCTGTATCTTGGGGGCAGAAAAAATTCATTGGAAATGAACCTGTAAGAGACCAGGTGCTTTGCTCCACGAGTCTCATGGACACAGTCTTGTACCTGGGAAGAGTGGAAAAGAAACCCTCAGCAACCCAAATGTGGCAGCCAAAGCTGGGAACAGGCATGCTTACAGCCCTGGGCAGGTTTTTATTCATCCAGCTGGTGTGGCTCAGGGAGGAGGCGGGAGCTCTGACGGCAGATGAGCAGCCCTTTGCCAGCAGTGCATGGGGAAGCCCAGCGGCTGATGGCTGCAGGAGGTGCCCGGGCCAGGGCAGCTGTGTGGCCTCCAGGGGACTCATCCCCATGTGGGCCCATGTCACAAAGGGGCAGTGATGCAGCACCCACCCGGTGCTTGTGACCTCACCTGGCCAGGGCTTGGAATCCGGAAAAGCAGGCCAGCGAAAGCTAGTTGGGCTGAGCTGCCCTTCGGGATAACTCAGCTCCTTCCATTGCTACTTGCGTACCCACTTTTTTCCAACCCTTTATCATTTCCTGCCCACTTCTCCTCAACTTCCATCCTCGGTCAAAGGTAATTATGATTTGACTTTCAGGACACATCATAGAGTAGGTAGACATGGGATAAAAGTATAGGCTGGTCTGTGCCTTCCGAGCTCTAGGCTGAGCTATTACACCTTTCTAGGCTGGCCAGATATGGGCTCTGGGTAGAGTTCCTCTTTGCGAATTCTTATATTTCTTTACCATATCCCAGGATAGGTAAGTAGGGGGGTGGCAGTGTAGTCTGAGGCGTTGGGCTCAGCCTGGAATGACAAGAAGCCCACCCTGACTGATGGGGTAGGAAGGGAGACAGAAAAGGAGGACGCCAAAGGCAGCCATTAAAGTAGCGGCCAAAAGCCGGTCACTCCTGTGTACAAGGTGGGAAAGTGTGGGCTGGAGACCAGAGGGCTCTGCTGCTAATGCTGGCCACAGGTAAGCAGCAGGTCCCCTTCAGAGAAGGTGACACGCAATGCAGTCTGTCAAAAGGGCCTTGGTAATTGCTGTCAATTGGAGTCCTGTGACAGGGACAGCAGGGCCGTCAGCCTGCAGCTCTGCAGCACTTACAAGTACCACTGAAACACTTCTGATGGCAGACGTTGATCTGTGGGTTTCATTTGGAATTTTGGAATTTGGGAATTTTTTTCAATCGTTTTGTTGAACTGCAGTTATTTCTTTGCAATCATCCAGGCTCGCCCAGGTGTTTTTGATTAGACACAGGAAAACACGTTTTGTCCCTCCCCTGCCACTATGGACAAGACTTTGAAAGAGGACTTTGCTCGTAGAAAGGTCTGACATCAGTAGGGTTACCTTCTGGGCTAGGGACTTCCTTGTTTTCATCAAGTTACAATCAGGAAAAGGGAAGACTTGACCTGATAATCCAGTTCAGGAGTCTAGAGGGAAAGGAAGGTAGCCTGAGGCACAGAAATCAGAGTGTGGGTTTCATGGTGTTTTGGCAAAGTAAGCAGGGCAACAGACTCTTTTCCAAAACTGTTTCTTGACCAGTCATTGTCAATGGCAGTGTTAGGCTTCCCCCAGTGGTTCTGTGTTGGAGGTTAGAGCTGCTTGTCCTGGGGGCTCCTGTACAGAACTCGACTTTTAAAAGATGCTTTCATGCAACAGCATCGTCTCGTCTCTTTTCCAATGTCATTTCCCTGCAGCCATTGCCGAGGGAATGGCTCTGCCACAGAGGATCCTCTTCCCCCCGGAGAAGCTTTGCATGGCCTGGCAGCAAAGACAGAGAGCTGGAGCAGGACTCCACAACCTGGGCAACACGTGCTACCTCAACTCCGTCCTGCAGTGCCTGACGTACACACCCCCTCTCGCCAACTACCTGCTGTCTCGTGAGCACAGCCGCTCGTGTCAGTACTTTTATGAACAGCTCCTTGCAAATCTGGTGGGCTCTTCCCAAGGATTCCCAGCATCTGGAATTTGGTTGAGGACAAAAGCAGCCCTCCTCTGTCAATCCCCCGAGTTGGTGTGCTTTGAACACTCAAGCCTAGAAGCCCCTTGTCCTATCTTGGTGTGTTCATCTTCAGAAAGGCACCTCTTTCTAGCCCCCGCTCTCGGTCCCTATGCCTGCAAGTTAAACTCTCTTTGCTTCTTGCACAGAAAACTTTTGTCAGTTCAGCATCCCTCTGAAGAAAGTTTTCTGTGCACTGAAATGTCCCAGGCTCGGTGGGCCATTGGCACCTCGGGAGAAGAGGAGTGGGGGCTGTCCTTGTAACTTCAAGATCTCCACTAGGTTTCCCACCGCTCTGGATATCTTGCTAACCTGAGAAGCTTCCCTCCCTCCCTTCCTTTTCAGGTCGCCAGCAAGGCTTCTGCATGATGTGCAGAATGGAAGCGCACGTTAACAAGGTCCTGCATTCCTCAGCCAGTGCCATCCAGCCTTGGACTGTAGTCAATGTCCTCCCACGTGAGTCATTCCAGGTGCTTTTACAGGTTTCCTTCCCTTCCTGTGGGGGACAACTACTAACTTCTTCTTTCTTAGGAATAGGAGAACATTTCCAGCATGGCAGGCAGGAAGACGCCCACGAGTTCTTACGCTGCACTGTCGATGCCATGCAGAGAGCTTGTCTGAGTGGAAGCAGCGAGTAAGCACGAGCAAATTCCCTTTTCAATGCTCCTGAGCCCTTTGGACTCCTTGGCGTACTCCCATCAAGGAAACCCTACAGACGGGGTTTTCAGACAAAGCAAAACTCTTGGAGGAGAAAATTCTCTGCCCTACTTCTGACCTCCCTGCCTTACCCTTTATTAACAGCTTGGATGTCTCTTCTCAAGCAACTACCATCGTCCACCAAATATTTGGGGGCATGCTGAGATCCAGAGGTACTTTTCCATGACTATTGCTCTCCTTGGAATTGTCTGTGTCCTTCTCTCTGCCTGTGATAAACAGCTCATTGTGTGACTGGCGTAGCAGGTATGGAGGCCGTAAACCGGCGCAGTCAGTCGACTTCCCCTATCGCTGAGCATTTTGATTTGCCTTGCAGTCACGTGCTTGAGCTGCAAAGCGGTTTCCGATTCCTACGAGGCCTTCCTGGATGTTCCTTTGGATATAAATGTAAGAGGGTTTGTAACTGGGATTCAAGACATCCCAAGGCCCCTGTAGCTTTCCAGAATAAACGCAGGTGGCGTAAAAACAAATACTGCAACCCCAAGAGAAGAGAGCTTGGTGGTGGGTGGGAAGTGGAATGGACTGTGTCCTTCCGGGGAGGCCATGGCAGTGGTCTCCCTCTAGGTGCTGGCTTTAAGCTGGACAAGCACGCATTATCCTCCCTGCACCCTTGAGGGACTCTCATCCTTCTTCCCTTTGCCCTCTCTCAACACCCGTCTGTCTCCCAGGCGGATGGGTTGTGTTGTTTTCATTACGATGACCCTGCACCCCATCGGTAGCTGAACTGAGTGGTGCCACAGAGAGGTCACTCTTGATAGCCCTGGGCATTCCTGGGAAATGAGGGAAATGTTTAGCATAATACCCTCTTTCTGCCTCCTTCTGGACACTGCTTGTGGGTTCACAGTGGGTCTCCTCAGCCTCAGCTACCTGGGCCTTCTTGGCAGCTCTTAGCTAAGTGTTTGGGCAAGGGCGTTTCCCCGAGCTCAGTGCTCTCCTTTCTCCCTCCTCCAGGCAGCCTCATCTGTCACCACAGCTCTGGAGGACTTTGTCAAACCCGAGCAGCTGGATGGTGAAAACTGCTTTAACTGTAGCAAGTAAGATGATTACTAACGACATATTAATGCTAGATCCTTCATGAAGGTGCTGCATGTCATCGTGCATAAGTCATCTTTTCAAGGAGGTTTAATGCACAATAATGGGTCGCAGCTGTTGTTTAATCTGGCACTTATGGTTCTGAATAGCCTTAAAACAGCATCAGGATGTGTGAGACAGGAAAGCTTGTCTTGCCTTCTGGCGGGGAAAAAGGCTGCCCTTCAGCATCTGGCTCTGTGCTTGGTTTCAAGGTGTGACAAGATGGTTGCCGCCTCCAAGAGGTTTACAATCCATCACGTGCCCAAGGTTCTCACCGTGTGTCTGAAAAGGTTTGAACATTTCACCGGCAGGAAGATCAGCAAGGTGCGTACGCAATTGGAGTGCAACTTTCTCTTCCTGGAGCGGGAGATTTCCCAAAGCAGTATGGGAAAGAACAGTTTCCTGCCACCCAAACCATTACATGCTGAAGGCTATTCCATGTACTATCTCAGGATCATTTCTGAGCCTTCTTGGTCTCTCCGTAGGTGGTGGAGTATCCTGAGTACTTGGATCTTCGGCCATACACATCTCGGACAGCAGGAGAACCGCTCCTCTACGCCTTGTATGCTGTCCTGGTACACAGCGGTGTTAGCTGTCATGCAGGACACTATTTCTGCTACACCAAGGTCAAGAGCAACTTCCTTCCTAGCAGGGGAAAAATGTGTGCTGGGGAAGGCAAACTTTCACAGCAGGGTTACTGGCAGCCAAGGTTCTGGGGGAGAAGGTCTCCTTCCCGGCTGCGTTGGATTTCTTTTGGCGTCCTCTTGGTTCTGTAGTTTTCTGCCTGGGTTATCCCTGAGAAACCAGGCAGTTCATCTCCAGCTATCGATGCCTTTCTTTGCAGGCCAGCGATGGACTGTGGTACAAGATGAACGATGCGTCTGTGGATGGTTCTGACATCAACACAGTTCTCAGGCAGCAAGCCTATCTACTGTTCTATGTCAGGTAATAACCAGTATTCAAATGTGTTCCGAATACGTTTCCTTCTCCTGGCTTTGCTCTTTTTCTCCTCATCCTCCTGAGTGTTTCTCTTTCGGTCCTAGGAGACAGTTCCTACCTGCATCATTCAGTGCTGTCAAGTCTGAACTACCCCACCTCCGTCCTTACCTTTCCTTGCCGGGCTTTCGGCTCCTGCCCTGCTGTAAACTGCTCCTTGTCTGCTCTCTGAAGCTGGCTAATGTAGAGAAGAGTACTTAAAGGGGGCCTCCAGGAAAGATGGGGAGGGACTCTTTGTCAGGGAGTGTAGTGATAGGACGAGGGGGAATGGTTTTAAACTGAACGAAGGAAGATGTAAATTAGGTATTAGGGAGAAATTTTTTACGGTGAGGGTGGTGAGACACTGGAAGAGGTTGCCCAGAGAAGCCGTGGATGCCCCCTCCCTGGAAGTGTTCAAGGCTAGGTTGAATGGGACATTGAGCAGCCTGACTGAGTGGAAGGTATCCCTGCCCATGGCAGGGGACTTGGAACTAGATGATCTTTAAGGTCCCTTCCAACCCCAACCGTTCTGTGATTCTACGATTCTATGAAATGGAGGCTGTAGGGGGTATAAAGACAAGGACTTGCTCTGACAGGTGTAGACCTGGTGGGAAGACCCAATCGAATTTCTCATTTGTAGTCTCGGTTACGTCTTCTCTCTGTCACAGAAACTGCTCCAAGAAAATGACTGAACTCCAGGGGAGGCTGCAAGAACAGACCTAAATGGAGATCACTCTTTGTTTCTCCAGGTGCTCTGATTTGAAAACTGGAGAAAGGGCTTCTTCCTCACCAGCACCATCATATGCCCGTCCCTTCCTCAGTCAGCGGGGGGCTGACAGCAAACAGGCGTGCTCTGTGGGACCACAGGGTTTGCCTCGTCGGACTAAGGTAACTGTGGGGAGGTGGGTCAGGGCAGCAGGTGGACAGTGGATTTCTTTCTGGGCTCTTGGCATTGCTCTCTTTTCCCTCCCACACTGCAGCTTTCTTCACAGCCCCAATGCTGCTCCCTCTCAAAGCATCCCACTTGTCTGCCTCTTGGCCCTTTGGCCTTTGCAGCCCTCCAGGAGAGCCTTTGGGAGGCCCTTAGCTGTCCCCTCCCACAGCTTCTGGGCTTTCCTCACTCTTCTGGTCCTTTCAGGAGGAAAGGGCAGGACCTTTTCACAGCTCTCTTTGCAGGACGTGGCGCTGGGCATGGAGGACTCTGCAGAGGACAGCAGCTCCTCTGCAACAGCCAGCAAGAGCCAGCTAACCTGGGCAGGTGCACGGGAGGCATCTGCAGGCTGGCCGGGCTTCATCTGGCCAGGCAGGCTCAGCATCGCCTCCTACGTTGGCTCCTGCTTGCATCGCTTCTTCTATGGCTGTGTAAGGCTGGTGTCCAGAAGGAAAGCTGCGTGCCCGCTGTGCTCTCAACCATGTGAGTGTGTGCTGCACACCATGCGAGAAGACATCAGCAAAGAAGAGCATGGATTCAGCCCTTGTTCCCACTGCCAGAAGAGTGGAGCCAAGGAGAGGGCCCGGAGCAGATCCCCGCAGTGGGGAAAAGATCTCCGCAGCTGGTGCGTGGACACCACAGACTATGACCACTCAGCAGGGAGGAGGAGGAGGAGAACTGGTCCTCCAAGGCATGATCACGCTCCCAGAGATGATGCAGCTGCAGGGCCCTCCAAAAGCAGCTCTCAGTTGGCTCCTGCACCCAGTGCTTCCCGGGAGCAAACCCTGCCAATGCAGAGAGAGCAGAGCACATCTCTGTGGCAGGGCTATGATCTCCGCAGCCGGTTTGTGGAGATCACGGACTACCCCTGCTCAGCAAGGGTGAGGAGGAGGGTGAGAACAAGTCCTCCACATCGTGACCGAGCCCCGAGGGATGACACAGCTCCAGCGCCCTGCAACGCCAGCTCCAAGTGGGCTCCCACACGCAGGGCTGCTCAGAAGCAAACCGTGCCAATGCAGAGAGAGCGGAGCAGATCCCCACAGCGGGGCTATGATCTCCACAGCCGGTTTGTGGAGATCACGGACTACCCCTGCTCAGGAAGGGGGAGGAAGAGGGTGAGAACAAGTCCTCCACATCGTGACCGAGCCCCAAGGGATGACACAGCTCCAGGGCCTTCCAACGCCAGCTCCAAGTGGTCTCCCACACCCAGGGCTGCTCAGGAGCAGCTGAGGCAGAGAGAGCGGAGCAGATCCCCACAGCGGGGCTATGATGTCTGCAGCCAGTTTGTGGACACCACAGATTATGACCCCTCAGCAGGGAGGAGGAGGAGAAGGGTTTCAGCGCCAGAGAGACACATGCCAGACAAAGACTCAGGGCGCTGCGGTGGTGACGGGGACAGATTGTGACCATGGCTGAAGAAGGAGCACAGCATCTTTCTTCTGTTGTGCCAGAGAGGAGGAGTAGGAGAAGAAAAAGGAGGAAGAGAAAACGAGGAAGCACCAAAACTGCCCCCAGCAGGGACCAAGCTGCACAAAGGGCACCAGCAGCCCACCCTGTCCCCCCTCCCAGTGCTGCCTCTGGCCAGGAAGAGCTCAGAGAGACCTTCCAGAGACTCGGACAGCTCTGCCGGCAAGCCTGCCTGCCCACAGGTCCCGCGAGGAAGAGCTTTAAGCCCTGGTCAGCTCTTGGGATCGCCTTGCAAAAACAACACTCACTTGGTACCAACAGTCAGAAAAGCCAAATCCAGAATTAAAAACACTCATTGGCCTTGCATATGTAATTGATGGGGTGTTTTCTTCTCTGCAGGTTTTGGGGCAATTGGAGGAAATGCCCAGTGTGGGAGGTTTATGTCTTGGGATTTTGAAAGCTGTGTGCTTGCATGTGCCCATCTTGCAATCTCTTCTTTTCAAATATGGAGATCAAGTCACTCAAACAGAAATGGGCTGGATGAGACGACAGCGAGTGGGACTGAAACGGGCTGAATAGCCGGGCCCTGAGGGTGCTGCTCAGTGGCACCAAGCCTAGTGCGAGGCCAGTAAGCAGGGGTGTCTCCCAGGGGTCAAGACTGGGTCTGATCCTGTTTATCATCTTCCTTAATTAATGTTCTGGACGATGGGGCAGAGTGCACCCTCAGCAAGCTGGCCGATGACACCAGACTGGCAGCAGTGGCGCTTAGGCCTGGGGTCGTGCTGCCGTCCCGAGGGACCTGGGCAGGCTGCAGAGATGGGCTGACAGGGCCCTCATGCCCAGACCAGAAAGGGGACGTGCAAAGGGTGCTGCGCGGGTGACGAGCAGCGGCACAGGCTGCCCAGGGAGACTGTGGAGTCTCCATCCCTGGAGATGTTCCACAGCCCATGGACAAGCGGCTGCAGGAGGCCCTGCTTGAGCAGGGGGGTTGGACCAGGTGACTTCGTCCTCCAGCTGACCTCCCGGCCAGCCTCAAGCAGCCGCTGATTCTGGGAAATGGACGCCTGGAAGAGGACCCAGCCACCAACGCTGTCACCCTCAGGCGGCCATCGACAGCTCCATCAGGAAGCTGCAGCCGTGGAGAGGAGCCCAGGGCGGACCAGGCTCCTGGCAGGACCTGCGGCCCCAGGAGAGGAGCCCAGGCAGCAGCAGGTTCTCTGGCCGGAGCTGCGGCCCGTGGGGCCCAGGCAGGAGCAGGGGAATGGCGTGAGGAGGAAGGGGCGGCAGAGCCGAGGCGCTGTGGGCTGCCCGCAGCCCCATTCCCCGTCCCCCTGCAGCGCTGGGAGGGGAGAGGGGGCCGAGGAGCCGGGAAAGAGGAGTGAGGCTGAGCCTGGGAAGGGTGGGGCTGGGGGAAGCCGTTTGGGGTGGGGTTTGGTGCTGCTCTCCTGCTCCCTTTTCCCTTGGCCCCAAACTGCATCAGCCTGGCCCCGCTCAGGTCCCGCTCGCCCCTGAGGGGGCACAGGCAGCTCTGGGAGGAGAGGCCCGGGCTGCTCCCGCCCACCCAGCCAGAGCCGCGCCATTGGCCACAGCTGAGCCAATCAGCAGAGCCGGTGTTGGCCTGTCAGTGCCAGGCGGCCTGGGGCGGGGCCGGAGGGGCCAGAGGCCCAGCGGCCTGAGGAGAATGGGGGCAGAGAGGGGCCGGGGGCAGGCGGGGGGGCCCCGCTCAGCAGCCGAAACCAGTTCCCACCAGTGCAGCCCTGGCTGAGGACATCCCTGGGGAGAGCAGCACAAACCCATTTCCCTTTTCCCAGCCTCCCTGGCTGCCGGCTGCAGCCGAGGCAGAGGCCGGGCAGGGGAGGCCTCATCCTGCCAGCGCTGCTGATGGCGGCAGAGGAGAGAGTGGCCTGGTCCTGCTGAGCGCAGGGTCGCTCTCACGCCTGGGCTGCCCCTCGGCCCGGCGCTGCGTCTCAGGACCAAGGGTCTGTGTGGTTGTTGGTGTTGTTTTCAGGAAGGGTTGTTCCCCCATCCCATCCTCCCTTCCCCCTCCCTGCCCCGGCCAATATTCACTGGAACCGTGCTGGCAGAAGATCCTGGTTCCTGTTAAGGTCATTTACAGGGAATAATTTAAAGGCAATTTGATGAGGCTGCAATTCAAACTGCTCCAGGTACACTGGAGCTTTAAACGGGCGGTTGCCTGCCGGTGACCTTTCATATGCCTTTCTTCCTAGGTTCATTCATTTCATTCCCACCAAACCCAAACCCGCGGCTTACACATGGAAAGGGGCAAAACCCGCCGTGGGAGACAGCTGCTCTCCAGGTTCTCATTGCTGTCTGGAGCCCTCCGTGACCAGGAATGGGCAGTAGGTGCCTGCAGTGTATCCCATCTCTGGATGTGCCAGGGCAAACACCAAGATCACAGCTGGCCCAAGTGAGTAACAGTTCTCCAGCCGTTCGTTCAGACAAGACAAACAGCCTTTCTTTTTTGCCCTGTGTCAGTGCAGTACAAAACAATCAGCTCCTCGGACTGAGGAGCCTTGGACTGAGGCAAAGGCGGCATTAAGTACATCAGCCTTTTCCTCGTCCCTTGTCCCTGTTTCCGCCTGCCTCCAATAAAGGATGGAGATTCTCCCTAGCCCTCCTTCTGTTGCTAATGCATTTCCAGAAACAGTTCCTATTGTCTTTGACAGCAGCAGCCAGATTCAGTTCCAGCTGGGCAGTCTCCTTCTCCCTCCCCTGCAGGAGCCCCGCCCTCCCGAGGTGAGATGTGGGGGCGGGGCGTTCCAGGGGGAGGGGCGAAACCGCGGGGGCGTGGCTGCAGTGGGGAGGCCGGGCTGTGAGGTCACAGACCCCCGCTGTGCGTCACCGTGATGTGCTCTGCTGTGTTGCGGGCACCGCTCTGGCAGTGCCAGCAGCAGCAGCAGCGGCAGCGGCAGCAGCAGCAGCATGGTGCAGGCGTGGGGGGCTGTGGCCCCCATGCGCCTCCTTCTTCTCCTCTTCCTGGTGGCCCTGCAAGCCCAGGATGCACGGGCTGTTCCGTGGCGAGCGCGGGGATTAGGTAGGCAGGCGGGCAAGGGACGGCACCCAGCCCTGGGCAGCGTGGAGCGGAGCCCACCGCACTTCGGGGTGACAGCAGGGCCAGGGCTGTAGTGGGGCAGGGCCGGGAGAGCAGTGGGGCTGGGCTGAGACGGGTGAGCTGTGGCCAGCTCCTCGGGTCAGCGGGAGGCAGATGCCCTGCAGGGAGGCACAGGGGCCGCGGCTGCTGCAGGGGGCTTTTGCAGGTGAACGGTGGTGCCAGGAGTGGTGCCTGGCCCTGCCGTAGAGCTCTGGCCCTGCCGTGCAGGCCGGGGGAAGGCTACCCGAGCAGGGTGTCGCAGGGCCAGCTCTCGTGATGGCTGCAGGGGCAACAGACCACAGGAGCACTTCTCTCCCAGGCTGCTCACAGCTGTGCCTGGGGCCGTGGCTCTGCCGCTGCCCAGCTGGGTCCCAGCTTTCAGCCTCGGGGACATCTGTCCTCAGGAGGTGTCCGCTCAGGAAGACGGGAGCATTCCTGCTCTAGCCCTGCAGTGCTCTCCTTGGGCAAACACAGGTCCCCGACACACAGCCCCAGCCCACAGGCCAGGGGAACAGACAGGGCAGCACTTGTGCAGCCTCTCACTGGCCAGCGGGCTCTTCTCCATGAGATGTGCGAATGATCATTTTTTTCCTCCAGTGCTTTCATGTGGGCTTCTTTTGTGCACAGCAGAGATCTCCCAGTAAGAAATCCCTGAGGGGCCGTATGTTTGTCCACCCGGTCCTTGAGGGGAGTTGCACGTGGCCTGGAAACGGTACTTTGAGAGCTGCCAGGTGCCAGCCAACAGGTCACCCAGGCCCCTCTGCAGCTTTGGAAATCTCCCCCCACCCACGTCTGGGTGCCACGTCATTCCCTGACTCCCCTCCAGTCACTGCAGGTCACTGGGAAAGAAGTAGCTCACAACATCTAATGGAAATGTGCTTGATTACAGCTGTGCCTGTAGGCGACGGCCACCAGACGTCTCAGCCTGATCTTGTCCGGGAGCCTCAGGGCGATCCCACAGGTATGGCACTTGAATGCATGAGCATTTAGGGTTTCATATTCTGTTCGTATGAAATTTTACTTAATAATTTCTTGGCCGATGCTCAGACATGCAGAAGAGTAGAGAGGGAATGGGTCAGGCTGAGTGATGTCCCCTGGGGCACTCTGCCTTGGGAAGCTGTCTTTGCCAGCCTCTGCCAGCCTGCGCTGCTTCCAGTGCCTGCTGCAAAGCCAGCGGGCTTGTTGGGGTTGAGTTTAGAGCTGGTGGGAGCTCCAGGGAGTCCTTTCTCCCGACAGCTCCGTGCACGAGTTGTTTTGGATCAGCATGCTCCAGGCACCCAGGAACTGTCTGCACGATGCTCCTGAGTGGAAGGCAGAGAGGAGTGCCGTGGAGCAGTCCCGCGTTTGAACGGCATTCCCTGCCGTTCAGCTCTGAGGAAGTATACGGAACTACTTCACGGGAGCTGCTCTCTTCTGTTTGTTTCCAGACGTGGCAGGAGGCGATGGATATCCAGCTTCCCGGCTGGCTCCCAGGGCGGACGCGCAGGGAGATCGCATGGGTACGTCATGGCTTTTTACTGCCTTTGCGAGCTGCCAGCTCCAAGCCCAAATGCGTGCAGGTGTGAGAATATAGACCTGCATTGTGTGTGCCGTGACATTCCGTGATCCCCGTGTATGTTCTGCTGTTCAGTTATGATGGTGTATATCACAGTGTATGATGGAAACGTGTCACGGGTGTTTGGTTGCAGATGTGGCTCCAGCTCCAGCTCCTCAGCTGGATCCTGCGCTGGAGCTCAGCTGGCATCCCAGGGGTGAGTAGTCAGTCTTGGCTGACTTCACAGACTAAGCACTCCTTTTCAGTATTTTAGTAGTGAGAAATTTAACTGGATCCTTTCTGTTAAGGTCCTCAAAGAGCAAAGTATAAAGCCAGACTAGGGCAATCTTCCCAGCAGTCATCGGAAGTCCTAAAGGAAATCCTGGGACAACTGGAGAAAGCGGCACATGGTGGGTGTATAGCACTCTTAACCAGAAGGCTTGGGAAGCTGAGGTTTTAGACACCCGTATGGACAAGCCATAGGCAGCCCAAGCAGAAAGGGCTCGATGAGAGCCTCGCTGCACTGACACTTGATTGCACACCTCGCAGGTGCTGGTGAGCTGCAGAGATGGTCCAGAGTCTCTGCTGCCAGTTGTGCTGAGTCCCAGGCACAGCTGCTGCCCCAGTTATCCCATCGCTGGCCAGAGCTGTTCTGGGCAGACGCTGGTATCCAGCTGGCAGGAACTGGTGGTGCTCACACCTTGCTGCCAGTGGCCGGAGGGGAGAGAGCCCTTGGGCGGCAGAGAGGATGCGCAGGCAGCTTGGGGTCGCCGAGAGCGGCAGACTTTGCCGGGGCTGCAGGCATGCCCTGGCCAGGGTCGGAGCAGCCCCGACTTCACCGCCTGGTCCAGCCCCGTTGTTCTCCTTGATGTTTGAGGACTCTGTGACGCCTCGGGGTCAGGGACAGGTGAAAGCTGGACACCCAGCTTGAGGCCGGACAGCTACCTTGAAGGCAGCTAAAATGAAAGGCTGTGCATTCAGTCTCGGGTGGTTTAGCTGCCTGTGTGTAGTTGTGCTTTAGATACCTTGTTTGTGGCTTTCCTCTTGTTTTGGGGGACTGCGGGCTCTTCACTGCCACTTGTGAAAGTGCCCAGAACATGGTTGCAAGAGCTTGGGGTTCATTCCACTATGTGGGGCTGTTACCCTTAGTGTGTGATGGAGTTGGCATGATGGGACGTGCTTCTCCAAAGGGCTCTTTCCCCACCTGAGTTGGCTGCAGCGTCCTCCTGTCCTCTCTGAGGGAAGTAATTTACCGTCATCTTGCAGTTTGCCCAAAATGAACTCAGTGGAATGTGAACAGGAAGATGACCTGCAATCTCCCAGTCTCTCAGCAGGTCAGGTTTTGCCGTCTACTGGTAAACTGGAAAGTGTCCCGTGCTTAATTTTTTTCCGTGAATGACACATTGTTTGGACCAGTGATGAGGTGCACCCCCAAACGCCCAGGCTTTGTTTCTAAGTGTGATTAATGTATTTTGCCTCCTGAAGATACCGTGTTCCTGAGGAGGAACGGTTACTTCTACTTAAACTGACCCACTTTCTTTCTAAAGAGATGGACCGTGAGACCATGGAGAAGGAGGCGCTTGAGGAAGGAGGCAGTCCCTCAGTGCCAGTCTCTGATGGAAAAACAGGGGCAATTCAACCAACTGGCGTGGCAGGTAATTGCTGTCCCTCGGTCATCCAGTGTCATATCTCAAAATCCCTGGGTGTCTGCAGGCTCTTCCCCTGGTGCCGGCTACTGCACATGGTGTCAGCAGCCAAACTATTAGTGCAGAGCAAGTGTTCTGAAGGGAGCCAGGAGCGACTCTCTGAGGATTGCTGTCGTCTCGGGGGTGTGGAGGTTCTTGCCAGCAGTGTGCCAGAGAGACACCGGTAACCCTCTGTGGATGTGGTGAAGTGCTCGCCTCCCACCGCCCCCCCTTTCCCAGGAGTTTCAGAACTCTGCCATTTTGGGAACGAGGCCATCTGATCCTCGTTCAGTAGATGCAAGTGGTGCCCATGATGGAGGAAAGGCAAAGGGGGAGAGCGATGTTGAGGTGTCTTCGTGAGAGGGCCTGACTCCGTCCCCTCGGGGTGTGGGTGCTGGGCTGGGGAGGGAGAGCTGGGGGTGGCACTCCCTGATGCAGGGATGGAGAAAGAGAGGCTCCAGAGTGCATTGGTTTGCAATGGCTTTGGGAGTTTCCTTTGTTTCTACTGAAATGTTGCAGCCCCAGGATGGTCACTCCTTCGGAGATGCTAACAAAGTGAGAGAGACCATTTCCTGGCAATGTCAGACCTCCTGTGAGATTGCCAGTCGTGCGCAGGACACACTAACGTGCAGAATTGTTCCTCCAGGTGTGGATGGCAGGAGAAACTCAAATGCTGTGGATCCAAATGATTTCCAGAAATACTGCACAGAAGGCGCCGTGGCAGTCTTGGGCTCCGTGCTGTTTGGGATGGCATTGTGTGGTGTGATCTGTCTGTGGAGGAAGAGGAAACAGTGAGTTGTTGGGAGGTTTTTTGGCCAAACTTCTGTATGAGATGGCTGCTGTTGGTCATGAAGCATTTAGAGTATTCCGGAGTGCTGAGTTACTTACTGGCTAGACTCGACTGAGGTTTCTGCAGTAAGATGCTTTAAGTGGCCTCTCCATTCATGGGCATTCTTTTCTGAAACCCCTTCTTACTGTGGCAAGTGTCGGTTACAAGTGATCCTGCCTTGACAAGAGCCGACCCAGCGACAGACGTAGGCAGAGCACGGTCAGAAAGTAAAAACAACAAGGGATGACGTTGCCATAGAAAGTGAGAACTGCAACAGTGACATCTCCCTACCAGTGAACCCCGCAGCAGAAATCCCTCTGTTAGGTGATGCTGTAAATCCCAGACGTTCACCGCAGCCAAGGTGTCCCAGCAACGCAGACCGTGGTGACAAACCTTCCCAGCTCTGTGCCTTGCTTTGGAGAAAGAGTCAGTCTGTCCCACCTGCAGCCCAACACTGCCAGCGTGCGGGTTCTCAGCACAGGCAGGGCTTTTGTCTGTGCAGGGTACGTATCCCTTTGGATAGGTCTTGTGAAGAGAGGATGGAGAGCACCTCAGCGAAGAGTGAGCCGAGGCTGTCCCCTCACCTGGTCAGGGATGGGCATGGAGGCAAGCGCTGGTCCCTGCCAGGCATGCTGAGAAAGTCGACCAGGAGGTTCTGCTGGCCCTGCAGTGCCGTGCCCGGCTTTGGTCCCCTCGGCCTGCCGGGGTCAGGTCTCCTTCCCGGCACATGCAGAGCAGGCAGGTCAGAATGGTCAGGGCTGAGAGGAGACGAGCCATGGGCAGGCGAGCAGAGCCCCAGCCGAGGAGTTTGGGGCACCCCGTTTTCTGCACAAAGCTCTCCGTGCCCACAGCTCCCACATGCAGCCAGGTGCCCAAACCCCACAGGGTGCCCAGCGCTGCCCCGCACCCTGGCACCCACGTGGCACCGCAGCTGCAGCGGGGCCTCAGCAGCCTCCTCTCTTCACAGGCGCCTCTCTGCAGCTTCGTGAGCCCGGCCTGACACCAGCAGCCGCCCCACGCGCCCAGACAGCTGTCCCGCATGCCCCAGAACCCCTGAGAGCCGGACGCGATGCCAGCAGCCACCGCCTGTGCCTGGAAATCCAGCCCACCTGCCACAGAGCACCAAGGATCCGACCCCCGCCTGCCCAAACAGTGTGTGTCCTTAATAAAAGACAGGTTTGGACCCTTTAAATCAGGCTTTGGACTCTAGAAATGAGGCTTTGGACCTTCATAATCAGAACTGGGGAATTAAAAATGATGCTCTGCGCCCTTTAAATGCGTCCTTGAACCTTGAAAGTGAGGCTTGGAAATATTGCAAATGAGGGTGTGGACCCTGAAAATGAGGGTTTGGACCTTAAAAAGGAGGCTTTCAATCTTAGAATCAAAGCTTTGTACTCCAAAAATGAAGCTTTGGGCCCTAAAAATGAAGCTGTGAGCCCTAAAAGAGGGGTTTGGACACTCAGCATGTGGCTTGGGCCCTCAAAACGACTGTCTGGATCCTAAAAATGCCACCTTGGAGCCTGAAAGTGAGGCTTTCGAAAGTCAAAATGAAGTCTATAAAGGAGACTACGCAAACTACAATGGAGCCTTTGGACCAGTAACATGAAGCTTTGAAGTCTAAAATGACGCTCTGGGAGCATAACTAAGAGTTTAGAAAGTAAAAACGAGGCGTTGGACCCTCTAAATGTAGCTTTGGACCCTGAAAAGAGGCTTGCTGCCCTAAAAGTGATGGTGTAAATCCTAAAAAGGAAACTGTGGGCCCCCAAAAAAGGCTATGGATAATAAAAGACAGGTTTGGAACAAAAAAAATGAGGATTTTGGCCCCCAAAGGGACTCTTTGGGCACTAAAAAGAATGGGCCAGATGCTACAAATGACACTCGGGACCCTGCAAACGAGGGGAACACGTTATGTTCCTCTCTGGCCCCAAGAGCTGAAGCTTTGATCCTGAATATAGGGCTTTGGGCACCCCAGTGAAGGCTTTGAGCTGTCAAAGAGGGCTTTGGAGCCTATAAATGAGAGTTTGGACCCTCCAAGGGAGGATTTGGGCCTTCAAAATGGGGCTTGGGAAATGAAATGGAGGTTTTGAACCCTGAAATCAGGTTTGGTGCCCTAAAATGATGCTTTGGTACCAAAACCTAAGGCTTTTCACCTTAAAACTGGGGTTTTGGAGGCTCAAAATGAGGCTTTGGACATGAAACAAATGAGGCTTTGTAGCCTAAATGAGGAGTTTGGACCCTCAAATGAGGCTTTGGGCCCACCAAATGACTATTTGGGCTGTCAAAATGAGGCTTTGGTCTGTCGAAATTGCAGACTGGATCCTAAAAATGAGGCTATGGTTCCTGAAAGCGAGGCTTCGGTCCCTGAAAAGGAGGCTTTAGAAGCTAAAACTGAGGGTTTGGGCCCAAAAATGAGCCTTTGGACCCCATAAATAAGGCTTTGGACTCTAAGAATCAGGCTTTGGACCTTCAAAATCAGAACTGGGGACTTAAAAATGATGCTCTGGGCCCTTGAAATGAGTCCTTGAATCTTAAAAGTGGGGCTTGGAAATTGTAAATGAGGGTTTAGACCCTGAAAATGAGGGTTTGGACCATCAAAAGGAGGCTTTAAACCCTGGAATCAAAGCTTTGTACTCTAAAAATGAAGCTTTGTGCCGTAAAACAGGGGGTTGGCCCTAAAAACGAGGGTTTGGAAACTCAAGATGCAACTTGGGCCGTCAAAACAGCTGGCGGCATCCTGAAACTGAGCCTTTGGAGCCTGAAATTGAGGCTTTGGAAAGCCAAAATGAGGCTTTGGTATCTTAAAATGGGACTTAGCAAACTGAAAGGGAGCCTTTGGATCATAAAAATGTGGCTTTGAAACCTAAAAGGAGACTTCAGAGCCTAAAATGAGCCTTTGATCCCTAAAAGTGAGGCTTTGGGCCATAGAAATGAGGCTTTGGATTCTAAGGTGAAAATTGGAACCTTAAAAATGAGGCTTTGGGCTTTAAAATGAGCATTTGGACCATAAAAGGAGTGGTTGGATCCTGAAAAGGAGGCTTTGGGCCCTGAAAAGGAGACTTTGGGCTCTGTAATCAGTTTTGGACCTTAAAACTGTCCCTGCTTATGAAGTTCAGGGCAGTTTATAGAGTTATTCATCTGAATGATTCGAGTCATGTGCCATAGGGAGAACTCCGAGGACTTTGCAAACTGAAAGGGAGCCTTTGGTGAAAAGGGGCTTTAGCGTGTAACTATAAAAGTTGTAACTATTATACAAAAAACTATTGAAATAAGGAGTCTTGCAATCTCTCAGCGAAGGACAGTTCCTGATAGGAACAGAAACTTGTCCTAAAAACCAGCTGAAACCGACCCTGCAGTTTGGACAAGAGTCAAGGAGCAACTGAGTCTGCGCAAGACCAAGGGGTTACCAGCGGTGACGAAGAAGAGTCATCAGCCTTCATCCCCACGACCCCCTGCGACCACCATCAGGAGGCATCGCGCAAGCGCAGTTGGGAGGGGTTTATGGAAATGACCTCTGGGGGCTAATTTTAATATGAAGCGGGGACAGGTCATGCATATGTATAGGCGTATTGGGAAACCTTTTGTATATGTAACACTTTCTTGTATAAATCCACGACAAGCCACCACGTGTGCGCGCACGACTTTGGCGGGATGACCCCCCGTGCTGCCCAGCGCTGAATAAACATACCTACTTTACAACCTTACGGGTTGTGGAGTCTGTTTCCGCACATCAGTTTTGGCGAGCCAGGCAGGAGAGTCTCTGCTCGACTGCGGGATCGACTGCGGAGCGGACGCTCCTAGGCGCACCCTGAGCATCTTCCTCGGAGGAGCCTCCGCTGCCATCCGCTCACTGTGGGAGCAGACAACAACCTCCTGAAGCCGCGGATTAAACGGTATGTTTTACAAGAAGGGCTAGTAAGTCGTACGCTTGGCCGGGGCTGCTGGTAAACCGCGCAGAGACGTCTGGCGTGCAGCATAGTCCCCATAGGTGAAGAGGGTACCCTGGCCGATAGAGTGGCCAAGGAGATTAGCTGACCGATAGAGCGGCCGCTAGCGATCTTGGGGGTAGATCGAGCAAATCTGAGGTCACCGCTGCATCCCGGTATCGGGAGCCAGGACGGACCTGCTAATGACTGTATAAGAAGCAGGAGGATGGTAAGCGGACCTCTCACTAAAAGTATTTAAATCTTTGCAGCTGCTGAAGGGATATCAACTGGAGCGATAATTATCTGTTTCATTTACCCGGGTATTGCATATATTATATGTTCGTATTGTATGTATTGTATCTATGTATTGTATGTATTGTATGTAAAAATTTGTGTGTATGTGTGTTTGAGACACAGCATCGCTGTGAAGTGAGCGCGGAGTCCTGATCCGCGGTTTCGTTGTCCCGTGAGGGAAACGGCCGGAGACAGACGAAGCGAAAGAAAAAGGTTGTAAGGATGTAAAACAGTAATTCTGTAACCCTCTAAGTGGTAAAGTGTGGACCGTGGAACTAACTGTTAAGATACTGTGGGAATACAGGAGAGAACTGGGACCAATAAAATGGGAGGGTCCCAGCAAAGTAAAAAAATACCAAAGAAATCTCCATTAGGTTGTATTTTGTATCGCTGGAAGGACATAGGGGGTCCTCCTGGAGGAAATGTGAATAAGAAAACTCTAATTAAGCATTGTAATCAGTGATGGCCATTGTATAAATTAGATGATGAAGTATAATGTCTTGCTGCAACTCCTGTTATTTTTAAGGAGGGAGGGAAAATGGGACGAAGCTATGTATGCAGATAATGTTTTTCACCCTCCGAAATCACCCTGAGTGGCAGAAAGATTGTGGTTTTAATTTTGCTCCCCAAGATCCCATGGTGTTGGCTTTGGAAAAGGAAAATCAAAATGTATTAGGGAAGTTGAAGCAATGTTGTTCAGCAGGTAGTATTGGACAAAGGTGTTTGAAGGTGAAAGAGAAACCCAGAAAGGTGGAAGAAAAGTGCCTTTCCAGATGGATGACGTGGATAAGTGGAAGGATGCAGTTAAGAGGTACAGGGAGGACCCAAGTGGGATTGCGAAAAGGTTTGAGTGGATTACTAAGAATTTGGACCCGGATTGGAAAGATGTGGATCTCATGCTAGATGATATGACTGAAACTGAGAAGCAGCTTGTATTAAAGGCAGCCCGAGCTCATGTAGCCCAAAGGCAGTTAACTGGTCTGCTCTGTATGCTATCAAGCAGGGGCAGACTGAAATGCCCACAGAGCTTTTAGATCGCTTACGGGCTGCTGTGAGAAGATTTATTACTATGGAACTGGAGTCAGAAGCTGTTGGTGTATCTGTTTTTGGGACAATCCACTAATGATATCAGAAAGAAACTTCAGAAACTTAAAGTACCAGATATAAGGAATTTAGAAAGTTGCTGGAGGAAGTGTGGAGAGTATATCGGAATGGGGAGGGGGAGGACAGAAGGAAACTGGGAAAGGAGATAGCGGCTGCATTAGCTCAGCAAAGTTTGGAAAGAATGCAAACAGGAGGAACTGGGCAAATAGGGAGAGGAATGAACAGTAGAGGAAGGGGTAGTTTGAGATATAATCGTATATGTGCTTATTGTAAAGGGTTCAGACACTGGAAAAAGAATGCCCCCAGCAGACACGTAATTTGAAGACTGTGGCAGAAGTACAAGAGAATGATTGATGGGGACCAGGGGAATCCTCCCTAGCGGAACCCTTGGTAAAAGTTCAGCTAGGGAAAGAAGAGAAACCTGTAGAATTTTTAATAGACACAGGTGCCACATTCTCTGTATTGAATCAAACCTTGTTAAACAAAATGTTAATGATGTGAGAGCAACTGGACAGGTTGAAAAGGCTTTTTCTTGAGACCATTAAAATTTAGAATTGGGAAGAGTGTGGGGATTCACAGATATCTCTACCTGCCTGAGGCTCCTAGACCATTACTGGGGAGGGACCTATTAGAACAGCTAAATGCCAAAATAAAATTTAGAAATGAGGAAATTGAATTTAAAATACCAGATGAAAATCACATTGAAATTTTAAGTTTGCTTAAAGCAATACCCCTTGAAATTGGAAGATAGGCGAGGGGTCAAAAGTATCATAGAAGAGTTTATAAAATTTGGACTATTAATTGAATGCTCTTCAGAATATAACACTCCCATTCTGCCTGTCAAAAAGCCTGATGGGAAAACTTATCGATTGGCGCAAGATTTGCAGGCAATAAATCAAATAGGTGAAGATTTGTATCCGGTAGTGGCAAACCCATATACTCTGCTGACTAGTTTAAAAGAAACCTATGAATGGTTTATTGTATTAGATTTAAAGGATGCATTCTTTTGCCTTACCTTGGCTCCAGAAAGCCACAATTTATTTGCCTTTGAATGGGAAACCCCTGATACAGGATGAAAAACCCAACTGACCTGGACAGTGCTACCCCAAGGATTTAAAAATAGCCCTACCATTATTAGAAATCAATTAGCTAAGGAATTGGAGACCTGGGTAGAGGCCCCCAGGAAATGGGATTCTTTTGCAATATGTGGATGATATCTTAATAACCACAGAAAAGGATGAAAAGTGTAAGGAACGGACTGTGAGCTTCTTGAATTTTCTGGGACTAAGTGGTTATCGAGTCTCATTACAGAAAGCCCAAATCCTGAAGAAGGAAGTGATATACCTGGGATTCGTGATTTCTAAGGGACAAAGACAGCTCGGGAATGACCGAAAGGAAGCTATCTGCAGGACTCCAGGACCAACCATGGTAAAAGAGCCTCGGACCTTTTTGGGAATGACAGGTTGGTGCTGATTATGGTTGCAAGGAACCGAAATGGGAGCTAATGAAGGCTCCAGCTTTGGACCTACCAGATGTAAAGGCAAGGGGTGGCTCTGGGAATTCTGGCCCAGAAGCTGGGTCCTTATAAACAAGCTGTAGCATACTTCTTTGAACAATTGGGTGAAGTAAGCAAAAGATGGCCGGGATGCCTTCAGGCAGTGGCCGCCGTTGTTTTGATTATCCAAGAAACTTGAAAATTTGCTTTGGGACAAAAGATGATTGTGTAACCTCGCTTTAGAAACAAAAAGGGGGACACTGGCTTTCAACATCAAGATTCTTGAAATATCAGGCAGTTTTGATGGAACAGGATGATATAGACACATCTACAATTATCAACCCTGCTTCCTTTTTAAGCGATAAACAGGAAATGGAGACTGTCGTGCGTGATTGTATAGAAACTATTGAGACTGTATATGCAAGCAGACCAAACTTGAAGGAGGAGCCACTGGACGAAGCTGACCAAACATGGTATACTGATGGGAGCAGTTTCGTAAAGAATGGAGTTCGAATGGCAGGATATGCTGTAACCACCACAGACCGACTGGTGGAAGCAAAGTCACTCCCTAAGGGCACATCTGCACAACGAGCTGAAAAAATTGCCCTAGCGAGAGCGTTGGAGCTGGCCGAAGGGCTGCGAGTAAATGGACGGATTCAAAATATGCCTTTGGTGTAGTCCACGCCCATGGAGCAATTTGGAAGGAATGAGGACTCTTGACTGCTCAAGGGAAAAGTATAAAACATGCTGATATAATTTATGCTGTACAACTTCCACCAGCAGTGGCAATTATGCACTGCAAAGGACATCAGAAAGGTAACACTGACAGGGAAGTGGGAAATAAATTGGCTGATTATGAGGCAAGGCGAGCTGCAGAACAAGGTGAGGTATTAAGTATAAATCCTGAAAAATCTTTGCCACTAGCTGAAACAATTGAATATGATGAAAAGGATCAGAAGCTGATCACTAACTTAGGAGCTGAAAGCAGCCCATCAGGATGGGCACTGTTGAAAGATAACAGAATAATAGTTCTCTTTAGCATATTATGGTAATTTATAAAAACAGAGCACAACAAAACTCACTGGGGAACTGAAGCCTTATACAACTCTCAAATTGTAGCTAGAAATTTATATCGGACTCTAAAGACTGTAGTTAATAGATGTGAAGTATGCTTAAAGAACAACCCAAAAGTAGAAAACCATGTGAAATTTGGAAATATCAGCAAAGGAAATGTTCCAGGTTAGAATTGGCAGATAGATTTCTCGAAACTTCCCATATAAGGGGGTTATAGGTATTTGCTAATATTAACTGATAATTTTTCAGGTTGGCCAGAAGCATTCCCTACCAGGACAGCCAAGGCTTGGGAGGTAACTAGAATATTAATGCAAAAGATAATACCACGTTTTGGGGTTCCAGCAACCATATCCTCTGACAGAGGACGACATTTTATCTCAAAGGTAGTACAACAAATTAGCCGCCATTTGCATATAGATTGGCAGCTTCACATCATATATCGCCTTCAGTCGAGTGGCCAAGTAGAAAAATGAACCACTTTTAATCAAACAGCAGATTGTGAAATTGGGACAGGAGAATAACCTAGCTTGGCCTCAGTCTTTCCCTTTGGCTCTCTTGCGCATACGAACTAGGCCAAGAGCAAAGGAAGAACTGAGCCCTTTTGAAATCTTATATGGACGACCCTATGGAATACAGAAAGGGATGTCCACACAGGCTGGGGATGAAATTATAACCTCTTACATGGTAGTATTAAGCAAACAACTCAACAAAATTGAGAAACATGTGGTTGGGACTCGAAGTAGAGGTTTAGATGGACCTGTACATAACATCCAACCTGGAGATTATGTCTATATAAGGTCTCTTGCAGAAAGAACCTTGGAGCCACAGTGGGAAGGACCTTTCCAGGTGCTCCTCACCTTGCGCAAGTACAGCAAAGAAAGCTTACCTTGTCACGACGCTGATTGTAAGGCTAATAGGAAGACTGGGGGCATGAGAGAGTAATGCTTTTTGGCAGCTACATGACAAAATTGCTAGTGCCATAAATTGGTCTGACTTCTGGATTTGCTCACACTTGCCCGCAAACGCAAGGCATGGCCACCCCGTAGTTGCTACCATTTTTCCCAATTTTTCGGAGATAGCTAATGCCTTTAACAATATATTCCTCCCTGAGCACACAGAGATACCAAAAAGGAATCTCGAATGGCAGATAGATTTAAGCCTACTCTGGAACGAGACTGAAGGAGTACCTTGTGTCCAGAGGTGCTACCTAGAAAACACCACACAGAATACGGGAGGGAATAGCACAGACAGACATTGTGGAATTTCGAGCTTTGTTGGGGCCTACTCCAATTGCACTAGTTACATCAAGTATGGAGGTGCAAATATGTGGAATAGCAAGCAGACTCGGAAAAACGCCAGCAATATCCCCAAAAGCTGGCTGACTCCTGTAGATCAGGGATGGTATTGGATCTGTGGAAAGTGGGGATATAAGGTATTGCCTTTAGGGTGGAAGGGCCAATGTGCCGTAGGGACTATAGTTCCTAACGTTACTATTGCACAAGACTGAACCAGTTTACGCACGCTTGGCCTATTACGAACCTATATGAAACCTGTAACCCATCCAATCAAGAGAAAACTAAACCCTTTCATAACGAGGCCAACCAGGTTTCATAGCTTTGCGAGGTGGTTTCTTCCATGGTGAGGAGTTAGTGAATTAGAAAAGGCCTTATAAGGCTAACATTTCAGCTACAATGGAAATTATTAATAATGCTACAGCTGATGCGCTCACGGCTCTACAGAAAGAAATTTCTTCCTTAAAACAAGTAACACTTCAAAACAGGCTAGGGTTGGATATGCTTTTTGCTAAAGAAGGAGGTTTGTGTATGGTTATTGGTGAACATTGCTGTACCTATGTTAACCAAGACAAGAGGATTGAAAAAGATTTATCTCAAATTTGGGAAAAAAAACAAAATCTTGCATGAAGTAGCCCAAGATAACACATCTTGGGGATTTAGTGACTTAATAGAAAAATTAACATCTTGGTTACCAAACTTGGCATGGTTAAAACAATTGTTTATTATGACAATTATAGTTGTAATTCGGTCTATGGCTCTGTGTGTAATAATTTGGTGAGCTTGGTGGCATTTCCAGAGCACAGGGCATTCCTACAGCGAATGGAAGAAGAACCAACTTCGACGAAAACTTGAATCTAACAAATATTTTGAGAAAATATTAGATAAAGAAACATTATATTAAAATAAGATATAGTAAAAGAATTTTCTAACTGTATAGAAAAGGGGGAACTGAAAAGGGGCTTTAGAGTGTTGTCGTGGTTTAACCCCAGCCAGCAACTAAGCACCACACAGCCGCTCGCTCATTCTCCCGCGGTGGGATGGGGGAGAGAATCGGAAGAGTAAAAGTGAGAAAACTCATGGGTTGAGATACAGACAGTTTAATAGGGAAAGCAAAAGCCGCGCGCACAAGAAAGCAAAGCAAGGAATTCATTCACTGCTTCCCAGCGGCAGGCAGGTGTTCAGCCATCCCCAGTAAAGCAGGGCTCCATCACGTGTAACGGTTACTTGGGAAGACAAACGCCATCACTCCGAACGTCCCCCCCTTCCTTCTTCTTCCCCCAGCTTATATACTGAGCATGATGTCATATGGTACGGAATAGCCCTTTGGCCAGTCTGGGTCAGCTGTCCTAGCTATGCTCCCTCCCAGCTTCTTATGCACCTGGCAGAGCACAAGAAGCTAAAAAGTCCTTGACTAGTGTAAACTCTGCTCAGCAAGAACCAAAACATCAGTGTGTTATCAACATTATTCTCAGACCAAATCCAAAACACAGCACTCTAGCAGCTACTAGGAAGAAAATTAACTCTATCCCAGCTGAAACCAGGACAAGTGTAACTATAAAAGTTGTATCTATTATACAAAAAAACTATTGAAATAAGGAGTCTTGCAATCTCTCAGCAAAGGACAGTTCCTGATAAGAACAGAAACTTGTCCTAAAAACCAGCTGAAACCGACCCTGCAGTTTGGACAAGAGTCAAGGAGCAACTGAGTCTGCGCAAGACCAAGGGGTTACCAGCGGTGACGAAGAAGAGTCATCAGCCTTCATCCCCACGACCCCCTGCGACCACCATCAGGAGGCATTGCGCAAGCGCAGTTGGGAGGGGTTTATGGAAATGACCTCTGGGGGCTAATTTTAATATGAAGCGGGGACAGGTCATGCATATGTATAGGCGTATTGGGAAACCTTTTGTATATGTAACACTTTCTTGTATAAATCCACGACAAGCCACCACGTGTGCGCGCACGACTTTGGCGGGATGACCCCCCGTGCTGCCCAGCGCTGAATAAACATACCTACTTTACAACCTTACGAGTTGTGGAGTCTGTTTCCGCACGTCACAAAGCCTTATTTATAGGGTCCAAAGGCTCATTTTTGGGCCCAAACCCTCAGTTTTAGCTTCTAAAGCCTCCTTTTCAGGGACCGAAGCCTCGCTTTCAGGAACCATAGCCTCATTTTTAGGATCCAGTCTGCAATTTCGACAGACCAAAGCCTCATTTTGACAGCCCAAATAGTCATTTGGTGGGCCCAAAGCCTCATTTGAGGGTCCAAACTCCTCATTTAGGCTACAAAGCCTCATTTGTTTCATGTCCAAAGCCTCATTTTGAGCCTCCAAAACCCCAGTTTTAAGGTGAAAAGCCTTAGGTTTTGGTACCAAAGCATCATTTTAGGGCACCAAACCTGATTTCAGGGTTCAAAACCTCCATTTCATTTCCCAAGCCCCATTTTGAAGGCCCAAATCCTCCCTTGGAGGGTCCAAACTCTCATTTATAGGCTCCAAAGCCCTCTTTGACAGCTCAAAGCCTTCACTGGGGTGCCCAAAGCCCTATATTCAGGATCAAAGCTTCAGCTCTTGGGGCCAGAGAGGAACATAACGTGTTCCCCTCGTTTGCAGGGTCCCGAGTGTCATTTGTAGCATCTGGCCCATTCTTTTTAGTGCCCAAAGAGTCCCTTTGGGGGCCAAAATCCTCATTTTTTTTGTTCCAAACCTGTCTTTTATTATCCATAGCCTTTTTTGGGGGCCCACAGTTTCCTTTTTAGGATTTACACCATCACTTTTAGGGCAGCAAGCCTCTTTTCAGGGTCCAAAGCTACATTTAGAGGGTCCAACGCCTCGTTTTTACTTTCTAAACTCTTAGTTATGCTCCCAGAGCGTCATTTTAGACTTCAAAGCTTCATGTTACTGGTCCAAAGGCTCCATTGTAGTTTGCGTAGTCTCCTTTATAGACTTCATTTTGACTTTCGAAAGCCTCACTTTCAGGCTCCAAGGTGGCATTTTTAGGATCCAGACAGTCGTTTTGAGGGCCCAAGCCACATGCTGAGTGTCCAAACCCCTCTTTTAGGGCTCACAGCTTCATTTTTAGGGCCCAAAGCTTCATTTTTGGAGTACAAAGCTTTGATTCTAAGATTGAAAGCCTCCTTTTTAAGGTCCAAACCCTCATTTTCAGGGTCCACACCCTCATTTGCAATATTTCCAAGCCTCACTTTCAAGGTTCAAGGACGCATTTAAAGGGCGCAGAGCATCATTTTTAATTCCCCAGTTCTGATTATGAAGGTCCAAAGCCTCATTTCTAGAGTCCAAAGCCTGATTTAAAGGGTCCAAACCTGTCTTTTATTAAGGACACACACTGTTTGGGCAGGCGGGGGTCGGATCCTTGGTGCTCTGTGGCAGGTGGGCTGGATTTCCAGGCACAGGCGGTGGCTGCTGGCATCGCGTCCGGCTCTCAGGGGTTCTGGGGCATGCGGGACAGCTGTCTGGGCGCGTGGGGCGGCTGCTGGTGTCAGGCCGGGCTCACGAAGCTGCAGAGAGGCGCCTGTGAAGAGAGGAGGCTGCTGAGGCCCCGCTGCAGCTGCGGTGCCACGTGGGTGCCAGGGTGCGGGGCAGCGCTGGGCACCCTGTGGGGTTTGGGCACCTGGCTGCATGTGGGAGCTGTGGGCACGGAGAGCTTTGTGCAGAAAACGGGGTGCCCCAAACTCCTCGGCTGGGGCTCTGCTCGCCTGCCCATGGCTCGTCTCCTCTCAGCCCTGACCATTCTGACCTGCCTGCTCTGCATGTGCCGGGAAGGAGACCTGACCCCGGCAGGCCGAGGGGACCAAAGCCGGGCACGGCACTGCAGGGCCAGCAGAACCTCCTGGTCGACTTTCTCAGCATGCCTGGCAGGGACCAGCGCTTGCCTCCATGCCCATCCCTGACCAGGTGAGGGGACAGCCTCGGCTCACTCTTCGCTGAGGTGCTCTCCATCCTCTCTTCACAAGACCTATCCAAAGGGATACGTACCCTGCACAGACAAAAGCCCTGCCTGTGCTGAGAACCCGCACGCTGGCAGTGTTGGGCTGCAGGTGGGACAGACTGACTCTTTCTCCAAAGCAAGGCACAGAGCTGGGAAGGTTTGTCACCACGGTCTGCGTTGCTGGGACACCTTGGCTGCGGTGAACGTCTGGGATTTACAGCATCACCTAACAGAGGGATTTCTGCTGCGGGGTTCACTGGTAGGGAGATGTCACTGTTGCAGTTCTCACTTTCTATGGCAACGTCATCCCTTGTTGTTTTTACTTTCTGACCGTGCTCTGCCTACGTCTGTCGCTGGGTCGGCTCTTGTCAAGGCAGGATCACTTGTAACCGACACTTGCCACAGTAAGAAGGGGTTTCAGAAAAGAATGCCCATGAATGGAGAGGCCACTTAAAGCATCTTACTGCAGAAACCTCAGTCGAGTCTAGCCAGTAAGTAACTCAGCACTCCGGAATACTCTAAATGCTTCATGACCAACAGCAGCCATCTCATACAGAAGTTTGGCCAAAAAACCTCCCAACAACTCACTGTTTCCTCTTCCTCCACAGACAGATCACACCACACAATGCCATCCCAAACAGCACGGAGCCCAAGACTGCCACGGCGCCTTCTGTGCAGTATTTCTGGAAATCATTTGGATCCACAGCATTTGAGTTTCTCCTGCCATCCACACCTGGAGGAACAATTCTGCACGTTAGTGTGTCCTGCGCACGACTGGCAATCTCACAGGAGGTCTGACATTGCCAGGAAATGGTCTCTCTCACTTTGTTAGCATCTCCGAAGGAGTGACCATCCTGGGGCTGCAACATTTCAGTAGAAACAAAGGAAACTCCCAAAGCCATTGCAAACCAATGCACTCTGGAGCCTCTCTTTCTCCATCCCTGCATCAGGGAGTGCCACCCCCAGCTCTCCCTCCCCAGCCCAGCACCCACACCCCGAGGGGACGGAGTCAGGCCCTCTCACGAAGACACCTCAACATCGCTCTCCCCCTTTGCCTTTCCTCCATCATGGGCACCACTTGCATCTACTGAACGAGGATCAGATGGCCTCGTTCCCAAAATGGCAGAGTTCTGAAACTCCTGGGAAAGGGGGGGCGGTGGGAGGCGAGCACTTCACCACATCCACAGAGGGTTACCGGTGTCTCTCTGGCACACTGCTGGCAAGAACCTCCACACCCCCGAGACGACAGCAATCCTCAGAGAGTCGCTCCTGGCTCCCTTCAGAACACTTGCTCTGCACTAATAGTTTGGCTGCTGACACCATGTGCAGTAGCCGGCACCAGGGGAAGAGCCTGCAGACACCCAGGGATTTTGAGATATGACACTGGATGACCGAGGGACAGCAATTACCTGCCACGCCAGTTGGTTGAATTGCCCCTGTTTTTCCATCAGAGACTGGCACTGAGGGACTGCCTCCTTCCTCAAGCGCCTCCTTCTCCATGGTCTCACGGTCCATCTCTTTAGAAAGAAAGTGGGTCAGTTTAAGTAGAAGTAACCGTTCCTCCTCAGGAACACGGTATCTTCAGGAGGCAAAATACATTAATCACACTTAGAAACAAAGCCTGGGCGTTTGGGGGTGCACCTCATCACTGGTCCAAACAATGTGTCATTCACGGAAAAAAATTAAGCACGGGACACTTTCCAGTTTACCAGTAGACGGCAAAACCTGACCTGCTGAGAGACTGGGAGATTGCAGGTCATCTTCCTGTTCACATTCCACTGAGTTCATTTTGGGCAAACTGCAAGATGACGGTAAATTACTTCCCTCAGAGAGGACAGGAGGACGCTGCAGCCAACTCAGGTGGGGAAAGAGCCCTTTGGAGAAGCACGTCCCATCATGCCAACTCCATCACACACTAAGGGTAACAGCCCCACATAGTGGAATGAACCCCAAGCTCTTGCAACCATGTTCTGGGCACTTTCACAAGTGGCAGTGAAGAGCCCGCAGTCCCCCAAAACAAGAGGAAAGCCACAAACAAGGTATCTAAAGCACAACTACACACAGGCAGCTAAACCACCCGAGACTGAATGCACAGCCTTTCATTTTAGCTGCCTTCAAGGTAGCTGTCCGGCCTCAAGCTGGGTGTCCAGCTTTCACCTGTCCCTGACCCCGAGGCGTCACAGAGTCCTCAAACATCAAGGAGAACAACGGGGCTGGACCAGGCGGTGAAGTCGGGGCTGCTCCGACCCTGGCCAGGGCATGCCTGCAGCCCCGGCAAAGTCTGCCGCTCTCGGCGACCCCAAGCTGCCTGCGCATCCTCTCTGCCGCCCAAGGGCTCTCTCCCCTCCGGCCACTGGCAGCAAGGTGTGAGCACCACCAGTTCCTGCCAGCTGGATACCAGCGTCTGCCCAGAACAGCTCTGGCCAGCGATGGGATAACTGGGGCAGCAGCTGTGCCTGGGACTCAGCACAACTGGCAGCAGAGACTCTGGACCATCTCTGCAGCTCACCAGCACCTGCGAGGTGTGCAATCAAGTGTCAGTGCAGCGAGGCTCTCATCGAGCCCTTTCTGCTTGGGCTGCCTATGGCTTGTCCATACGGGTGTCTAAAACCTCAGCTTCCCAAGCCTTCTGGTTAAGAGTGCTATACACCCACCATGTGCCGCTTTCTCCAGTTGTCCCAGGATTTCCTTTAGGACTTCCGATGACTGCTGGGAAGATTGCCCTAGTCTGGCTTTATACTTTGCTCTTTGAGGACCTTAACAGAAAGGATCCAGTTAAATTTCTCACTACTAAAATACTGAAAAGGAGTGCTTAGTCTGTGAAGTCAGCCAAGACTGACTACTCACCCCTGGGATGCCAGCTGAGCTCCAGCGCAGGATCCAGCTGAGGAGCTGGAGCTGGAGCCACATCTGCAACCAAACACCCGTGACACGTTTCCATCATACACTGTGATATACACCATCATAACTGAACAGCAGAACATACACGGGGATCACGGAATGTCACGGCACACACAATGCAGGTCTATATTCTCACACCTGCACGCATTTGGGCTTGGAGCTGGCAGCTCGCAAAGGCAGTAAAAAGCCATGACGTACCCATGCGATCTCCCTGCGCGTCCGCCCTGGGAGCCAGCCGGGAAGCTGGATATCCATCGCCTCCTGCCACGTCTGGAAACAAACAGAAGAGAGCAGCTCCCGTGAAGTAGTTCCGTATACTTCCTCAGAGCTGAACGGCAGGGAATGCCGTTCAAACGCGGGACTGCTCCACGGCACTCCTCTCTGCCTTCCACTCAGGAGCATCGTGCAGACAGTTCCTGGGTGCCTGGAGCATGCTGATCCAAAACAACTCGTGCACGGAGCTGTCGGGAGAAAGGACTCCCTGGAGCTCCCACCAGCTCTAAACTCAACCCCAACAAGCCCGCTGGCTTTGCAGCAGGCACTGGAAGCAGCGCAGGCTGGCAGAGGCTGGCAAAGACAGCTTCCCAAGGCAGAGTGCCCCAGGGGACATCACTCAGCCTGACCCATTCCCTCTCTACTCTTCTGCATGTCTGAGCATCGGCCAAGAAATTATTAAGTAAAATTTCATACGAACAGAATATGAAACCCTAAATGCTCATGCATTCAAGTGCCATACCTGTGGGATCGCCCTGAGGCTCCCGGACAAGATCAGGCTGAGACGTCTGGTGGCCGTCGCCTACAGGCACAGCTGTAATCAAGCACATTTCCATTAGATGTTGTGAGCTACTTCTTTCCCAGTGACCTGCAGTGACTGGAGGGGAGTCAGGGAATGACGTGGCACCCAGACGTGGGTGGGGGGAGATTTCCAAAGCTGCAGAGGGGCCTGGGTGACCTGTTGGCTGGCACCTGGCAGCTCTCAAAGTACCGTTTCCAGGCCACGTGCAACTCCCCTCAAGGACCGGGTGGACAAACATACGGCCCCTCAGGGATTTCTTACTGGGAGATCTCTGCTGTGCACAAAAGAAGCCCACATGAAAGCACTGGAGGAAAAAAATGATCATTCGCACATCTCATGGAGAAGAGCCCGCTGGCCAGTGAGAGGCTGCACAAGTGCTGCCCTGTCTGTTCCCCTGGCCTGTGGGCTGGGGCTGTGTGTCGGGGACCTGTGTTTGCCCAAGGAGAGCACTGCAGGGCTAGAGCAGGAATGCTCCCGTCTTCCTGAGCGGACACCTCCTGAGGACAGATGTCCCCGAGGCTGAAAGCTGGGACCCAGCTGGGCAGCGGCAGAGCCACGGCCCCAGGCACAGCTGTGAGCAGCCTGGGAGAGAAGTGCTCCTGTGGTCTGTTGCCCCTGCAGCCATCACGAGAGCTGGCCCTGCGACACCCTGCTCGGGTAGCCTTCCCCCGGCCTGCACGGCAGGGCCAGAGCTCTACGGCAGGGCCAGGCACCACTCCTGGCACCACCGTTCACCTGCAAAAGCCCCCTGCAGCAGCCGCGGCCCCTGTGCCTCCCTGCAGGGCATCTGCCTCCCGCTGACCCGAGGAGCTGGCCACAGCTCACCCGTCTCAGCCCAGCCCCACTGCTCTCCCGGCCCTGCCCCACTACAGCCCTGGCCCTGCTGTCACCCCGAAGTGCGGTGGGCTCCGCTCCACGCTGCCCAGGGCTGGGTGCCGTCCCTTGCCCGCCTGCCTACCTAATCCCCGCGCTCGCCACGGAACAGCCCGTGCATCCTGGGCTTGCAGGGCCACCAGGAAGAGGAGAAGAAGGAGGCGCATGGGGGCCACAGCCCCCCACGCCTGCACCATGCTGCTGCTGCTGCCGCTGCCGCTGCTGCTGCTGCTGGCACTGCCAGAGCGGTGCCCGCAACACAGCAGAGCACATCACGGTGACGCACAGCGGGGGTCTGTGACCTCACAGCCCGGCCTCCCCACTGCAGCCACGCCCCCGCGGTTTCGCCCCTCCCCCTGGAACGCCCCGCCCCCACATCTCACCTCGGGAGGGCGGGGCTCCTGCAGGGGAGGGAGAAGGAGACTGCCCAGCTGGAACTGAATCTGGCTGCTGCTGTCAAAGACAATAGGAACTGTTTCTGGAAATGCATTAGCAACAGAAGGAGGGCTAGGGAGAATCTCCATCCTTTATTGGAGGCAGGCGGAAACAGGGACAAGGGACGAGGAAAAGGCTGATGTACTTAATGCCGCCTTTGCCTCAGTCCAAGGCTCCTCAGTCCGAGGAGCTGATTGTTTTGTACTGCACTGACACAGGGCAAAAAAGAAAGGCTGTTTGTCTTGTCTGAACGAACGGCTGGAGAACTGTTACTCACTTGGGCCAGCTGTGATCTTGGTGTTTGCCCTGGCACATCCAGAGATGGGATACACTGCAGGCACCTACTGCCCATTCCTGGTCACGGAGGGCTCCAGACAGCAATGAGAACCTGGAGAGCAGCTGTCTCCCACGGCGGGTTTTGCCCCTTTCCATGTGTAAGCCGCGGGTTTGGGTTTGGTGGGAATGAAATGAATGAACCTAGGAAGAAAGGCATATGAAAGGTCACCGGCAGGCAACCGCCCGTTTAAAGCTCCAGTGTACCTGGAGCAGTTTGAATTGCAGCCTCATCAAATTGCCTTTAAATTATTCCCTGTAAATGACCTTAACAGGAACCAGGATCTTCTGCCAGCACGGTTCCAGTGAATATTGGCCGGGGCAGGGAGGGGGAAGGGAGGATGGGATGGGGGAACAACCCTTCCTGAAAACAACACCAACAACCACACAGACCCTTGGTCCTGAGACGCAGCGCCGGGCCGAGGGGCAGCCCAGGCGTGAGAGCGACCCTGCGCTCAGCAGGACCAGGCCACTCTCTCCTCTGCCGCCATCAGCAGCGCTGGCAGGATGAGGCCTCCCCTGCCCGGCCTCTGCCTCGGCTGCAGCCGGCAGCCAGGGAGGCTGGGAAAAGGGAAATGGGTTTGTGCTGCTCTCCCCAGGGATGTCCTCAGCCAGGGCTGCACTGGTGGGAACTGGTTTCGGCTGCTGAGCGGGGCCCCCCCGCCTGCCCCCGGCCCCTCTCTGCCCCCATTCTCCTCAGGCCGCTGGGCCTCTGGCCCCTCCGGCCCCGCCCCAGGCCGCCTGGCACTGACAGGCCAACACCGGCTCTGCTGATTGGCTCAGCTGTGGCCAATGGCGCGGCTCTGGCTGGGTGGGCGGGAGCAGCCCGGGCCTCTCCTCCCAGAGCTGCCTGTGCCCCCTCAGGGGCGAGCGGGACCTGAGCGGGGCCAGGCTGATGCAGTTTGGGGCCAAGGGAAAAGGGAGCAGGAGAGCAGCACCAAACCCCACCCCAAACGGCTTCCCCCAGCCCCACCCTTCCCAGGCTCAGCCTCACTCCTCTTTCCCGGCTCCTCGGCCCCCTCTCCCCTCCCAGCGCTGCAGGGGGACGGGGAATGGGGCTGCGGGCAGCCCACAGCGCCTCGGCTCTGCCGCCCCTTCCTCCTCACGCCATTCCCCTGCTCCTGCCTGGGCCCCACGGGCCGCAGCTCCGGCCAGAGAACCTGCTGCTGCCTGGGCTCCTCTCCTGGGGCCGCAGGTCCTGCCAGGAGCCTGGTCCGCCCTGGGCTCCTCTCCACGGCTGCAGCTTCCTGATGGAGCTGTCGATGGCCGCCTGAGGGTGACAGCGTTGGTGGCTGGGTCCTCTTCCAGGCGTCCATTTCCCAGAATCAGCGGCTGCTTGAGGCTGGCCGGGAGGTCAGCTGGAGGACGAAGTCACCTGGTCCAACCCCCCTGCTCAAGCAGGGCCTCCTGCAGCCGCTTGTCCATGGGCTGTGGAACATCTCCAGGGATGGAGACTCCACAGTCTCCCTGGGCAGCCTGTGCCGCTGCTCGTCACCCGCGCAGCACCCTTTGCACGTCCCCTTTCTGGTCTGGGCATGAGGGCCCTGTCAGCCCATCTCTGCAGCCTGCCCAGGTCCCTCGGGACGGCAGCACGACCCCAGGCCTAAGCGCCACTGCTGCCAGTCTGGTGTCATCGGCCAGCTTGCTGAGGGTGCACTCTGCCCCATCGTCCAGAACATTAATTAAGGAAGATGATAAACAGGATCAGACCCAGTCTTGACCCCTGGGAGACACCCCTGCTTACTGGCCTCGCACTAGGCTTGGTGCCACTGAGCAGCACCCTCAGGGCCCGGCTATTCAGCCCGTTTCAGTCCCACTCGCTGTCGTCTCATCCAGCCCATTTCTGTTTGAGTGACTTGATCTCCATATTTGAAAAGAAGAGATTGCAAGATGGGCACATGCAAGCACACAGCTTTCAAAATCCCAAGACATAAACCTCCCACACTGGGCATTTCCTCCAATTGCCCCAAAACCTGCAGAGAAGAAAACACCCCATCAATTACATATGCAAGGCCAATGAGTGTTTTTAATTCTGGATTTGGCTTTTCTGACTGTTGGTACCAAGTGAGTGTTGTTTTTGCAAGGCGATCCCAAGAGCTGACCAGGGCTTAAAGCTCTTCCTCGCGGGACCTGTGGGCAGGCAGGCTTGCCGGCAGAGCTGTCCGAGTCTCTGGAAGGTCTCTCTGAGCTCTTCCTGGCCAGAGGCAGCACTGGGAGGGGGGACAGGGTGGGCTGCTGGTGCCCTTTGTGCAGCTTGGTCCCTGCTGGGGGCAGTTTTGGTGCTTCCTCGTTTTCTCTTCCTCCTTTTTCTTCTCCTACTCCTCCTCTCTGGCACAACAGAAGAAAGATGCTGTGCTCCTTCTTCAGCCATGGTCACAATCTGTCCCCGTCACCACCGCAGCGCCCTGAGTCTTTGTCTGGCATGTGTCTCTCTGGCGCTGAAACCCTTCTCCTCCTCCTCCCTGCTGAGGGGTCATAATCTGTGGTGTCCACAAACTGGCTGCAGACATCATAGCCCCGCTGTGGGGATCTGCTCCGCTCTCTCTGCCTCAGCTGCTCCTGAGCAGCCCTGGGTGTGGGAGACCACTTGGAGCTGGCGTTGGAAGGCCCTGGAGCTGTGTCATCCCTTGGGGCTCGGTCACGATGTGGAGGACTTGTTCTCACCCTCTTCCTCCCCCTTCCTGAGCAGGGGTAGTCCGTGATCTCCACAAACCGGCTGTGGAGATCATAGCCCCGCTGTGGGGATCTGCTCCGCTCTCTCTGCATTGGCACGGTTTGCTTCTGAGCAGCCCTGCGTGTGGGAGCCCACTTGGAGCTGGCGTTGCAGGGCGCTGGAGCTGTGTCATCCCTCGGGGCTCGGTCACGATGTGGAGGACTTGTTCTCACCCTCCTCCTCACCCTTGCTGAGCAGGGGTAGTCCGTGATCTCCACAAACCGGCTGCGGAGATCATAGCCCTGCCACAGAGATGTGCTCTGCTCTCTCTGCATTGGCAGGGTTTGCTCCCGGGAAGCACTGGGTGCAGGAGCCAACTGAGAGCTGCTTTTGGAGGGCCCTGCAGCTGCATCATCTCTGGGAGCGTGATCATGCCTTGGAGGACCAGTTCTCCTCCTCCTCCTCCCTGCTGAGTGGTCATAGTCTGTGGTGTCCACGCACCAGCTGCGGAGATCTTTTCCCCACTGCGGGGATCTGCTCCGGGCCCTCTCCTTGGCTCCACTCTTCTGGCAGTGGGAACAAGGGCTGAATCCATGCTCTTCTTTGCTGATGTCTTCTCGCATGGTGTGCAGCACACACTCACATGGTTGAGAGCACAGCGGGCACGCAGCTTTCCTTCTGGACACCAGCCTTACACAGCCATAGAAGAAGCGATGCAAGCAGGAGCCAACGTAGGAGGCGATGCTGAGCCTGCCTGGCCAGATGAAGCCCGGCCAGCCTGCAGATGCCTCCCGTGCACCTGCCCAGGTTAGCTGGCTCTTGCTGGCTGTTGCAGAGGAGCTGCTGTCCTCTGCAGAGTCCTCCATGCCCAGCGCCACGTCCTGCAAAGAGAGCTGTGAAAAGGTCCTGCCCTTTCCTCCTGAAAGGACCAGAAGAGTGAGGAAAGCCCAGAAGCTGTGGGAGGGGACAGCTAAGGGCCTCCCAAAGGCTCTCCTGGAGGGCTGCAAAGGCCAAAGGGCCAAGAGGCAGACAAGTGGGATGCTTTGAGAGGGAGCAGCATTGGGGCTGTGAAGAAAGCTGCAGTGTGGGAGGGAAAAGAGAGCAATGCCAAGAGCCCAGAAAGAAATCCACTGTCCACCTGCTGCCCTGACCCACCTCCCCACAGTTACCTTAGTCCGACGAGGCAAACCCTGTGGTCCCACAGAGCACGCCTGTTTGCTGTCAGCCCCCCGCTGACTGAGGAAGGGACGGGCATATGATGGTGCTGGTGAGGAAGAAGCCCTTTCTCCAGTTTTCAAATCAGAGCACCTGGAGAAACAAAGAGTGATCTCCATTTAGGTCTGTTCTTGCAGCCTCCCCTGGAGTTCAGTCATTTTCTTGGAGCAGTTTCTGTGACAGAGAGAAGACGTAACCGAGACTACAAATGAGAAATTCGATTGGGTCTTCCCACCAGGTCTACACCTGTCAGAGCAAGTCCTTGTCTTTATACCCCCTACAGCCTCCATTTCATAGAATCGTAGAATCACAGAACGGTTGGGGTTGGAAGGGACCTTAAAGATCATCTAGTTCCAAGTCCCCTGCCATGGGCAGGGATACCTTCCACTCAATCAGGCTGCTCAATGTCCCATTCAACCTAGCCTTGAACACTTCCAGGGAGGGGGCATCCACGGCTTCTCTGGGCAACCTCTTCCAGTGTCTCACCACCCTCACCGTAAAAAATTTCTCCCTAATACCTAATTTACATCTTCCTTCGTTCAGTTTAAAACCATTCCCCCTCGTCCTATCACTACACTCCCTGACAAAGAGTCCCTCCCCATCTTTCCTGGAGGCCCCCTTTAAGTACTCTTCTCTACATTAGCCAGCTTCAGAGAGCAGACAAGGAGCAGTTTACAGCAGGGCAGGAGCCGAAAGCCCGGCAAGGAAAGGTAAGGACGGAGGTGGGGTAGTTCAGACTTGACAGCACTGAATGATGCAGGTAGGAACTGTCTCCTAGGACCGAAAGAGAAACACTCAGGAGGATGAGGAGAAAAAGAGCAAAGCCAGGAGAAGGAAACGTATTCGGAACACATTTGAATACTGGTTATTACCTGACATAGAACAGTAGATAGGCTTGCTGCCTGAGAACTGTGTTGATGTCAGAACCATCCACAGACGCATCGTTCATCTTGTACCACAGTCCATCGCTGGCCTGCAAAGAAAGGCATCGATAGCTGGAGATGAACTGCCTGGTTTCTCAGGGATAACCCAGGCAGAAAACTACAGAACCAAGAGGACGCCAAAAGAAATCCAACGCAGCCGGGAAGGAGACCTTCTCCCCCAGAACCTTGGCTGCCAGTAACCCTGCTGTGAAAGTTTGCCTTCCCCAGCACACATTTTTCCCCTGCTAGGAAGGAAGTTGCTCTTGACCTTGGTGTAGCAGAAATAGTGTCCTGCATGACAGCTAACACCGCTGTGTACCAGGACAGCATACAAGGCGTAGAGGAGCGGTTCTCCTGCTGTCCGAGATGTGTATGGCCGAAGATCCAAGTACTCAGGATACTCCACCACCTACGGAGAGACCAAGAAGGCTCAGAAATGATCCTGAGATAGTACATGGAATAGCCTTCAGCATGTAATGGTTTGGGTGGCAGGAAACTGTTCTTTCCCATACTGCTTTGGGAAATCTCCCGCTCCAGGAAGAGAAAGTTGCACTCCAATTGCGTACGCACCTTGCTGATCTTCCTGCCGGTGAAATGTTCAAACCTTTTCAGACACACGGTGAGAACCTTGGGCACGTGATGGATTGTAAACCTCTTGGAGGCGGCAACCATCTTGTCACACCTTGAAACCAAGCACAGAGCCAGATGCTGAAGGGCAGCCTTTTTCCCCGCCAGAAGGCAAGACAAGCTTTCCTGTCTCACACATCCTGATGCTGTTTTAAGGCTATTCAGAACCATAAGTGCCAGATTAAACAACAGCTGCGACCCATTATTGTGCATTAAACCTCCTTGAAAAGATGACTTATGCACGATGACATGCAGCACCTTCATGAAGGATCTAGCATTAATATGTCGTTAGTAATCATCTTACTTGCTACAGTTAAAGCAGTTTTCACCATCCAGCTGCTCGGGTTTGACAAAGTCCTCCAGAGCTGTGGTGACAGATGAGGCTGCCTGGAGGAGGGAGAAAGGAGAGCACTGAGCTCGGGGAAACGCCCTTGCCCAAACACTTAGCTAAGAGCTGCCAAGAAGGCCCAGGTAGCTGAGGCTGAGGAGACCCACTGTGAACCCACAAGCAGTGTCCAGAAGGAGGCAGAAAGAGGGTATTATGCTAAACATTTCCCTCATTTCCCAGGAATGCCCAGGGCTATCAAGAGTGACCTCTCTGTGGCACCACTCAGTTCAGCTACCGATGGGGTGCAGGGTCATCGTAATGAAAACAACACAACCCATCCGCCTGGGAGACAGACGGGTGTTGAGAGAGGGCAAAGGGAAGAAGGATGAGAGTCCCTCAAGGGTGCAGGGAGGATAATGCGTGCTTGTCCAGCTTAAAGCCAGCACCTAGAGGGAGACCACTGCCATGGCCTCCCGGAAGGACACAGTCCATTCCACTTCCCACCCACCACCAAGCTCTCTTCTCTTGGGGTTGCAGTATTTGTTTTTACGCCACCTGCGTTTATTCTGGAAAGCTACAGGGGCCTTGGGATGTCTTGAATCCCAGTTACAAACCCTCTTACATTTATATCCAAAGGAACATCCAGGAAGGCCTCGTAGGAATCGGAAACCGCTTTGCAGCTCAAGCACGTGACTGCAAGGCAAATCAAAATGCTCAGCGATAGGGGAAGTCGACTGACTGCGCCGGTTTACGGCCTCCATACCTGCTACGCCAGTCACACAATGAGCTGTTTATCACAGGCAGAGAGAAGGACACAGACAATTCCAAGGAGAGCAATAGTCATGGAAAAGTACCTCTGGATCTCAGCATGCCCCCAAATATTTGGTGGACGATGGTAGTTGCTTGAGAAGAGACATCCAAGCTGTTAATAAAGGGTAAGGCAGGGAGGTCAGAAGTAGGGCAGAGAATTTTCTCCTCCAAGAGTTTTGCTTTGTCTGAAAACCCCGTCTGTAGGGTTTCCTTGATGGGAGTACGCCAAGGAGTCCAAAGGGCTCAGGAGCATTGAAAAGGGAATTTGCTCGTGCTTACTCGCTGCTTCCACTCAGACAAGCTCTCTGCATGGCATCGACAGTGCAGCGTAAGAACTCGTGGGCGTCTTCCTGCCTGCCATGCTGGAAATGTTCTCCTATTCCTAAGAAAGAAGAAGTTAGTAGTTGTCCCCCACAGGAAGGGAAGGAAACCTGTAAAAGCACCTGGAATGACTCACGTGGGAGGACATTGACTACAGTCCAAGGCTGGATGGCACTGGCTGAGGAATGCAGGACCTTGTTAACGTGCGCTTCCATTCTGCACATCATGCAGAAGCCTTGCTGGCGACCTGAAAAGGAAGGGAGGGAGGGAAGCTTCTCAGGTTAGCAAGATATCCAGAGCGGTGGGAAACCTAGTGGAGATCTTGAAGTTACAAGGACAGCCCCCACTCCTCTTCTCCCGAGGTGCCAATGGCCCACCGAGCCTGGGACATTTCAGTGCACAGAAAACTTTCTTCAGAGGGATGCTGAACTGACAAAAGTTTTCTGTGCAAGAAGCAAAGAGAGTTTAACTTGCAGGCATAGGGACCGAGAGCGGGGGCTAGAAAGAGGTGCCTTTCTGAAGATGAACACACCAAGATAGGACAAGGGGCTTCTAGGCTTGAGTGTTCAAAGCACACCAACTCGGGGGATTGACAGAGGAGGGCTGCTTTTGTCCTCAACCAAATTCCAAATGCTGGGAATCCTTGGGAAGAGCCCACCAGATTTGCAAGGAGCTGTTCATAAAAGTACTGACACGAGCGGCTGTGCTCACGAGACAGCAGGTAGTTGGCGAGAGGGGGTGTGTACGTCAGGCACTGCAGGACGGAGTTGAGGTAGCACGTGTTGCCCAGGTTGTGGAGTCCTGCTCCAGCTCTCTGTCTTTGCTGCCAGGCCATGCAAAGCTTCTCCGGGGGGAAGAGGATCCTCTGTGGCAGAGCCATTCCCTCGGCAATGGCTGCAGGGAAATGACATTGGAAAAGAGACGAGACGATGCTGTTGCATGAAAGCATCTTTTAAAAGTCGAGTTCTGTACAGGAGCCCCCAGGACAAGCAGCTCTAACCTCCAACACAGAACCACTGGGGGAAGCCTAACACTGCCATTGACAATGACTGGTCAAGAAACAGTTTTGGAAAAGAGTCTGTTGCCCTGCTTACTTTGCCAAAACACCATGAAACCCACACTCTGATTTCTGTGCCTCAGGCTACCTTCCTTTCCCTCTAGACTCCTGAACTGGATTATCAGGTCAAGTCTTCCCTTTTCCTGATTGTAACTTGATGAAAACAAGGAAGTCCCTAGCCCAGAAGGTAACCCTACTGATGTCAGACCTTTCTACGAGCAAAGTCCTCTTTCAAAGTCTTGTCCATAGTGGCAGGGGAGGGACAAAACGTGTTTTCCTGTGTCTAATCAAAAACACCTGGGCGAGCCTGGATGATTGCAAAGAAATAACTGCAGTTCAACAAAACGATTGAAAAAAATTCCCAAATTCCAAAATTCCAAATGAAACCCACAGATCAACGTCTGCCATCAGAAGTGTTTCAGTGGTACTTGTAAGTGCTGCAGAGCTGCAGGCTGACGGCCCTGCTGTCCCTGTCACAGGACTCCAATTGACAGCAATTACCAAGGCCCTTTTGACAGACTGCATTGCGTGTCACCTTCTCTGAAGGGGACCTGCTGCTTACCTGTGGCCAGCATTAGCAGCAGAGCCCTCTGGTCTCCAGCCCACACTTTCCCACCTTGTACACAGGAGTGACCGGCTTTTGGCCGCTACTTTAATGGCTGCCTTTGGCGTCCTCCTTTTCTGTCTCCCTTCCTACCCCATCAGTCAGGGTGGGCTTCTTGTCATTCCAGGCTGAGCCCAACGCCTCAGACTACACTGCCACCCCCCTACTTACCTATCCTGGGATATGGTAAAGAAATATAAGAATTCGCAAAGAGGAACTCTACCCAGAGCCCATATCTGGCCAGCCTAGAAAGGTGTAATAGCTCAGCCTAGAGCTCGGAAGGCACAGACCAGCCTATACTTTTATCCCATGTCTACCTACTCTATGATGTGTCCTGAAAGTCAAATCATAATTACCTTTGACCGAGGATGGAAGTTGAGGAGAAGTGGGCAGGAAATGATAAAGGGTTGGAAAAAAGTGGGTACGCAAGTAGCAATGGAAGGAGCTGAGTTATCCCGAAGGGCAGCTCAGCCCAACTAGCTTTCGCTGGCCTGCTTTTCCGGATTCCAAGCCCTGGCCAGGTGAGGTCACAAGCACCGGGTGGGTGCTGCATCACTGCCCCTTTGTGACATGGGCCCACATGGGGATGAGTCCCCTGGAGGCCACACAGCTGCCCTGGCCCGGGCACCTCCTGCAGCCATCAGCCGCTGGGCTTCCCCATGCACTGCTGGCAAAGGGCTGCTCATCTGCCGTCAGAGCTCCCGCCTCCTCCCTGAGCCACACCAGCTGGATGAATAAAAACCTGCCCAGGGCTGTAAGCATGCCTGTTCCCAGCTTTGGCTGCCACATTTGGGTTGCTGAGGGTTTCTTTTCCACTCTTCCCAGGTACAAGACTGTGTCCATGAGACTCGTGGAGCAAAGCACCTGGTCTCTTACAGGTTCATTTCCAATGAATTTTTTCTGCCCCCAAGATACAGCCACGGGCTGGCTCTGAACTAGTGCTCCTTGTTCCTCCGTTTCATTCCCTGGTGAAAGGCGGCCACCCCTATGAAAGGCGGCACCACTTTGCGGTTCCCAACGGGAACCACCACCCCGGAACTGGCATCCCCGCCCCGGCCTGGTACCAACACCCCTGGTATCTCTGCCCTGTCCTGCTGCTGACAGCCCCACTGCGGGCATCCCCACCGCAGGCTGGAACTGGTGTCCCCAGGAACAGCATCCCCACCCCACGCTGCTACCATCGCCCCCAGTACCTCCAACTCCCACCCATCTACGAGCAACCCCCGCAAGTACCTCCCAGGGACCCCCACAGAGGGACACCCCAGGGGCTCTCTTAGGAAAATCTCATGCCCTAACTATTGCAGCAATTAGTCATGAGAGTATGAAATTGGGTCAAGTTCCTGAAGACAGACAGATGGATAAACATCTAGTTGACATTGTATACTGCACAGTCATGGTTCAGTCAGCATGACTAAAGGGCCCCAGCTCACTGCAAGGAGGAGAAGGACAGCCCCCACCCTGAAGAAGAAAGGATGCCCCTGGATGACCCAGCTCACGCCAGCATCCCAGCCCCTCCGACACCTCTGTGAAACCCTCCCCTTATCTGCCATCAGAGACCAGGATCTGCAGCCAGACCAACTCCAGGGATGCCAAGATCAAGAAAGCAGCAGATGGATGACGACACCACAGAATTAGAGTTGCTTTGCAAAAAAGCAACCTGTGTGTGTGTTAAGCAGCAATTGGTAAAATTGTATCGGACCTGAACGCTTGAAAGGCATAAGAAGCATGTGTAAAACTGCATTTGTGGTGCCCCGGTTTGAATGGGACATCTCATGCGCACGAATGCAAGAATTCCTCTTGTAGTGCTATACTCTGCGTCCCAGCTTCCCTCCTCAGTCAGCATAGCCCACTTGCCAAATTTTCATGACAGCTCCCCATCATGGCTACACAGTACCGGTACCGGCACTGGTTCCACCACAGTTGGGAGCAGCAGTTGCCCCCCAGGGCACAGAGGGGAGGACAAAAACAACCCAGAAGTGCCCCCACCCCCAACCCCCCATCCCAACCACCAGGGCAGGATGGGGCAGCACAGGCATGTTGGCATCACAGGGCCACTGGGGCTGGCCCCATCCCTTCCCCTTGGACAGGAAATTCGCCTCCCCCAAAGCATCATGTTTGGGATGGGAGACCACTGGGGTAGCAAACCATCATTGGGATGGGAAATCATCACTGGGACGGGGAACCATTGTGGGGCTGGGAAACCAACACTGAGGGCACGAAATCATCAGCAGGATGGAAAATCATGGAGGTGGGAAGTTGTTGTGGTTTGAAAAATCAAAGCATCGCAAGGCTGGCTGAAGCAGGTGCTGGCGGAATGATCGCCATGGGGACGGACCCCTCAGAATGCTGTTTGCCCCAACCCAGCCCCACACTGCCCAACTGCCATGGCAGGTACAGCAGCAGGCTCGCGCTCCTCCTGGTGCTCCTGCCCTCCGGGTCACCCCCCAACCACCTCTGCCCACCAGCATCTCACCCTCTCACCCCTCTTTCCCATGCAAAGGGGCTGCCGAGTCCTTTATTCTCAGATTTCCATGTAGAATGTGTCACTGTGCTCTGATGAAGCAACGTGACCTGCGGGCCCTGAAGCCCTGCTGTGGCAGCTCAGGATGGACTGCCCAGCCTGGGTCATTTGGGGCAGTGCTGGGCTGACCAGGTCCAGTTCTTTTCTGCTGACAGGGAACTAACTGCTAAAGAAGCACACGCTCAAGTCGGAAGAGGATTTCCTGTTGTCAAGAACAGCTTTGCAGTAGAAGCAGCGAAGGTAGTTGCTCTGATGTCTTCTAAATTTCTAGGTGAACAGAAGAACAGCAAGCCCTCTCCCTAAGCCTTTGCCCAATCCCCAACACTGAAAGGTGAGCTCTGATCTCGAAGCCCTAACCTGAACACCTAAGCCCCAAAGCCCTCATTCCTGCTCTCCAACCCCCTCACCTTCAACCCTTTCCTAACCCTAACTTAAGCTGTTTGGCCCCTTGGGGCAGGAGGGGGATCGTGAGGTCCCAGAACAGTCGCATGGCACTGGAAGAGGAATGTCAGGTGACCTGTATCTGATCAGCTCATAGGCCACAAGGAAGAGATGGGTGGGAATGCTATGGTGAGGTCAGCTGTGCCTCAGGATCCCATGGGCCAGCAGAAGGCACAAGGCCTTCAAGGTGGCTGTGAGGTCACTTCTGTCTCTGGAGTTGATAGGGCAGCAGCAGGAACATGGCTGGGAACGGGACTCTGAGGTCACTTCTTTCTGCAGTAGCTGATAGCTCAGCCCTTGACTCATGGCGGGGACACGTACTTTTAGGCTCCCATTTGCCAGTGTCCCTAGGCGGCCAGCAGAAGGCACGCGGTTGGCAAGCTGACTGTGGGAATCACTTTCTCTAATACCTGGTAGGCCCATGCATGAAGAGGGCTTGGATAGGGGTTGTCACATCCCTTCCAACTGAGCACCTGATGGGACAGCAGCAGGTACATGGCTTGGTTGTGTCTACTGGAGAAGCTGAAAGGCCAGCAGCAGGCACGTGGCTTGGAAGGTCATGGTGAGGTTACTTTTGTCTGGTGAGTTGGTAGGCCAGAAGGCGGCTGATGGGTTGGGCTATTATGATGACATCAGTGATGTCTGAGAAGCTCCTAGGCCAGTAGGAGGCACATGGCCATGAAGGGGAAGTGTGAGGACACTGGAATCTCCAGTCTCTTTGGGTCACTGGCCATCGGCAGAGACGTGGCTGGGCTGTTGACTAGGACATCACTTCTGCCTGAGGACCTGGTAGGCAGCAGCAGGCACGTGACTTGGTTGTGGTTTTGTACCTGGAGGTTCTGCTTTGTCACATCCCCCGTAAGAAAGGCATGTAGACCCTGTGAGGTATCATTTCAAATGCCATTTGACAGAGCAAACACTATAAACAGTGACTAAGGCCAGCTGCATACAGGGCTGCATTAGGAGGACTGTGGCCACCCAGACCAGGGTGTTGTCGTCCCCCTTCACTCAGCACTGGTGTGGCCACATCTGGAGTAGTGTGTCCGGGTGTGGGGTTCCCTCGTCTGGTAGAGTGGGAGACCTGGAGCGGCCCCAGGGGACATCTGCCAGGATAGGGAATGGGGCCTGTGTGGAGAGGCTGAAGGACTTGGGCTTCTTTCGCCTGGTGAAGTGGAGGCTCAGGGCACTCTAGTAGTAGCGTGCAACTGCTTGAAGGGTGGCCTCAGAGGTGATGGAGCTTTTCCTGGTAGTGGGAAGAGAAGGAAGCCTCCACAAAGTGCAGCTTGGAAGGTTCAGACTGGATGTGAGGAAAAAGAAATGTCACTGAAAGGGTAGCCTTGTGGTGCACGAGGTGACCCAGAGGGAGTCTGGATCAGCCCATGGCTTTGTGTATCAAGGGAAAACCAGCAAGGGTGCAGAGACATCAGTGAAGATATAGAAATGCCAGTGTGAGAGCAAGTGGGAAAGCAACATGGATGTCAAGAGCCTGAAGAGAAGGAGATAAGGCATGGGAGAGTGTAGGACAGCCTGCAGCAGATGTGGCCAAGGGCTCTAGCAAGGCTGAAAGGCCCAAGAGGACCGAGGTCTTTGTCCTCTTGGCTATGGTAGCTGCCTCTGGCACCGAGGCCTACCAGGCAAAAGTTGTTTTGAGGCTCTGGCCTTTGTTTCTTCCTCAGCCCTGCTTGGGGAGGCCGGGAGGTGTTGTACAGTTTTCCTACACTTGGCATTGCTCACCCTCACACCCCACTGCCCCCAGGAAGAGCCCTGAGCCATGCGGGAGGGACAGGATCTGCCTTCCCAGGGCCTGCGGATAAGGGCTTGGCCTTTCTGCTTCACAGAAGAAACCAAAGGGTTTGCTCAGCATTACAGCTGCCTGCACAGAGCCTTTGCCTGCCTGCAATCATGGCCTCCAATTACCTGCTCTAAGGAGTCCCTGGGGAGGCTTTGTCAGTAATCGTCCTCATGGGACTCATTAATGCTTCAAGGTACTTTGGGTTTTGCTTCTGACTTGGACTTCTTGAGCAGTTTGTTCAATCTCCTCTCCGTATCTGAGGTTCAAGGCATCAGCCCCAAATACAACATGGGGCTCATTAAAATACGGAAAGCCCTAACGAGCCCTGTCTCTTCCTGTGATTTTAAGTCTTCAAGGCTTATACAGCTAATTAGAGAGGTTTCATAGTGTAGTTAAGGAGAAAGATTTCAAAGTGCATCTAATAAAAATGAATTCTTATTTTAAAGGATATTTTATATTAACTCTGAGGTTAAAGAAGAGCTGATAGAAGCATTCTCCAGGTGTTGATGATCCAGAGTGTCCGCTCAGGAGGTCTGGACAGGTAGGAAAAGCAGTCCCTTGAGGTCTGACAGTGTATGGACAACTTTGGGAGGCTCCTCACCTCCCAAACCTCACCATTTCTGACATTGGCCCCCTGGGACTTCCATCACTGTTCTTTGCATCAGACTTCTGCACTGATCTCTGTAGCTGGATGTTACAGCTCCATTGCACCATCTCCCACCTGCTCTCCTTCGAGAACTGGCTGCAGACAGGCACAGAAGAATTTTTCCTATTTGCAATTATTAAAGAAAAGAGAAGCAGGATAAAGTTTCACAAACAATAAAACACACTCTGTACCCATATGCTCAGTACAAGCTGCCTCTAAGGAGGTTGCCTTTCTACAAGGGATATTCTTAGGAGAAATGTTTTAGATAGATAGGTGCAAACAGATAGATAGGAAAACAACTAAAGTGTTGGTTAAAGAGACAATTAGACTACAGAAAGACAGGCAAGCTTTGAACTCCCTGGGGCTTAAAGCAGCTGCATAGGTGAGAGGTATCTGAAGGAACAAAGATTAAGGGGAGGAGAAAACTGGAGAAAAATGGCAAGGGCCTTTGCCTAGGCAGTCTGCATCCACAAAGACGATTTTAGAAATGGCCACTCTATCAGGATAGGTGAAAGTATATGAAAGACTAGTGAAACTAAATACACTGTATAACAGGCAGAATAGTGGTAATGAAGTTACAGGGGAAGACTGGCATTTCTTTGAGTATCCCTTTTGAAAGGTCATGGGACTGGTGAAGGTCTTATGTGAGTGAGGACAAGCAAGTGCTGCACCCATCTTGGAAGGCAGCCAAAAGTGCAAGGCAGGGAAGCGCAGGCTGTACAAGCTCCCTTTGGTGAGGAGGGAGCCACTGAATGCCTCCTCATGGCTGACATTTCTGGCCAGCTGAAAGAAAGATCATGTCCAAAAGCAGTCAGCATGGACTCCCCAAGGGTAAATCATGCCTCACCAGCCTGATTGCCTTCATGGTGAAGTAACTGTGTTGGTGCATGAGGGGAGAAGAGTGGATGTCGTTTACCTCCGCTTCAGCAGGGCTCTTGGCGTGGTCTCCCTCAGTAGTCTTCTACTCAAGTTAGGCCATTACAGCCTGGATGGACAGACAAACAGTCTGGCAAAACGCCGGTTGGATGCTGAGGCTGAGAGAGCAGTGGTGATTGTGAAGGAAGTTCAGAAAGAGGAAACTTGGAGGTGTGTGTGCCAGCGAGTGCATTCATGTTCCCGAGATGTGCTCTGTGCCTTGTGAAAGGTGAAAAATGCCTTCTTCTTCTCGAGGGCAATGTCACTGATGCTTGCAGAACCCCTTCTGACTGCACAGGGGAGATGCTCTGCAGGCCACCTCCTTTGATAGCATGTAATGAAAGGGACAGGCCAGAAAGCCAAGGAAGCGTGATGGAGCACTTGCAATGAAGCTGTCCACAGTGGGTGAGACCTAAGCCTTCAGCAACTGCCCTTTCATGATGGCAAAGCTGTTACGGACGTCAGCTCTGTCACAGAAGCACCCACTGCTTGTCCCTGCCTGCTGGCACAAACTGCCACACACCAGGGCTATATCAAGCTGCCAGTGCTCTCAGGCCTTACACCAACACAAGGCTCAGAAGGAGAGAGTGGAAGAGGAAAGTGAGCAGCTCGGAAAGACCAAGTGCTGGTGCTGCCTGGCAGTGCTGCTGTGCCAGGACTCTTTTCCCCTCCACCTCTGCACACAGGCACTGCCCCTGCAGCTCCAGAGAAGGTCTCAGTAAAGGACCTCAGACAAACAGGTCACTGCAGGGTTGTTTATTTTGTTTTAAAACACAGAGAGCACAGCTCGTCATTACACAGTCTCTGGGTCACACAGGACAGGTAGATACTGACTTAGGAATGGTATGAGTAATGGCATTTCTTTGTGGACAACATTATTGCAATGAAGAAAAGCTAAAAACCAAACCAAACCAGACAAACTACCAAAGTCAGGCTGGGCCTATAGTGCTTTACACTGTGAGTGATATACAGAAGAAGATGGGCAGGTTGTTGCTGCCTAAAGCCATCCAGTCACCAGTTTCCACACTGCATCATTGAGCTCCTGGTTCCTCATGCTGTAGATGAGGGGGTTCACTGCTGGAGGAAACACTGAGTACAGAAATGATACCACCAGATTTAGAACTCGGGAGGGGATGGAGGAGGGCTTGAGGGAGGCAAACATGCCAGTGCTGACATAAAGGGAGAGCACAGCCAGGTGAGGGAGGCACATGGAAAAGGCTTTGTGCCGTCCCTGCTCAGAGGGGATCCTCAGCACGGCCCTGAAGATCTGCACATAGGACACCACAAGGAAAACAAAACACCCAAATGTTAAACAGGCACTACCCACTATTAGCCCCATTTCGCTGAGGCAGGCATCTGAGCAGGAGAGCTTGAGGATCTGGGGCATTTCACAGAAGAACTGGTCCAGGACATTGCCTTGGCAGAGGGATAGTGCAAATGTATTGGCTGTGTGCAGCGCAACATTGAGAAACCCAGTGCCCCAGGCAGCTGCTGCCATGTGGACACAAGCTCTGCTGCCCAGCAGGGTCCCGTAGTGCAGAGGTTTGCAGATGGCCACATAGCGGTCATCGGTCATGACGGTTAGGAGAGAAAACTCTGCTGAAATGAAAAAGACAAACACAAAGGCTTGAGCAGCACATCCCGAGTAGGAGATGGCCCTGGTGTCCCAGAGGGAATTGGCCATGGATTTTGGGAGAGTGGTGGAGATGAAACCAAGATCTGTGAGGGAGAGGTTGAGGAGGAAGAAGTACATGGGGGTGTGGAGGTGGTGGTCACAGGCGATGGCGGTGATGATGAGTCCGTTGCCCACTAGGGCAGCCAGGTAGATGGCCAGGAAGAGGCAGAAGTGCAAGAGCTGCAGCTCCCGCGTGTCTGTGAATGCCAGGAGAAGGAACTGGGTGATGGAGCTGCCGTTGGACATTTGCTTCCTCTGTGGGCATGGGGACCTGTCCAAGAAGGAAAACACAATGACGAGTTAGGGGAGACTTCTTAGAGGTAGCGCCCACGCCATTTCTCATTGCAATCCCCCTCCCTGAGCTGAATGAGGAACGTTTCAGAAAAGTTTTCAACGCTACCAACTGAATGACATGGTGCCTCACAGCTTGGGCACCTAGTTCCCATGTTGACGCCTCCAGGGCAGGACCCTCAGAGCTGGTGTCAGAACGGAAGCTGACCTGCAGCCCTACCTCAACCCCAGAGAGCAAGAGTACCACAGAAAGGTGAGGAAACTTGGAAGAAAACTGCAATGCTGTAAAAAGAAACAAAGCAAGAAGAGAAAGGCAGGTGGCCTTGCTGTGGAGCCTTCTCATTACCCTGTTTTGCTGTCCACCTCACTGACAGTGACACTGTAGGGCAGTCGCTTTTGTCTGTGTTGTTCTCTGTTAATTGTAGGACACATGCACTTCTCCTCGACTGGAGGTCCAGCTGCCAAGGATGTGACTCATGCCCAGGATCCCATGGCTTTGGGGGAATAGGCTTTGCTGGGTGGGAGAGGAGACCAGGGGGCTTGCTCCAGAGAAGGTGTCTACACTGCAGGGGATGGCAGGGAGGTGCCCAAATCCCCCCTCCCATGGTGTTTCTGGGAGCAGCTCCTGTCCCTGCCCAAGCCTCTGTCTCTGCTGCCAGAAGCTGTCCCTGCCAGGAGCTGGTTCTCTGTCCCGAGGTCTCTTTCACGTAACCGCTCACAGACCCCATCCCACCCGCTGTGTGCTCAGCTCTGACCCGCAGACCCCTCCTGGCAGCAGGGCACTGCCCAGGGGCATCTCTGTGTCTGCAGCAGCTAAGGAGCAGCTCAGACAAGTGCTAATGAGAACTGGGCTCTCCGTGCCTTTTCCACAAGGGAGACAGAAATTCCCATCTCCCACGGCCCACCCAGTCAACCACGAGGAGAAAACTCAAAGCACAGACTCCTTCCCTTTCAGGTAAATGTTGCCTTAATGTTCTTCTTCAAAAGGACCCTCTGCAAATGTGCTGGGGGTGATCTGGAGCTGTGAGCAGCCCTCAGCCACACAACAACCTGTTGACAGCAGGAAGATCCTGACCTACCTTGCCAATGGCTGCTCCTTCCACCCACAGCTTCTCCCCACAGCGCCATGGGCAGCTCCCTGGGCCGGCTGAGTGCTGACCCTGGCAGGCGGCAGAGTCCCTGCCCCAGCACACATCCCCTGGGGTGCAGGGACCCTGCTCTGAAGGACGGTCCTGGGCACCCCTGGCTGCACACTCACCTTCACACCCTGCAGTTGTCCCTGGGAGAAGGCAGCCATCATGCCCTGTCCCTCTGATGGTGCAGCAAGGAAGCCCTGCTCTGGAGCACAACTTTCTACTCCATTCCTGCCATGTTGATGTGCCAGTTCTAGGAGATCCCTCCAGGATATGCCCTGCAGCCAAAGACTTACTGTGTCAAGGGCTGTGAAGATTTCTCCTTCTTCGCTCTATGCAATTTCCCACTCCTGGCTCTCTTAAACCTCTCTCTGCCTCGCTCCTCTCCCCTCGGTGCCTGCAGGCAGTGCCCTCAGCCCTGCCACGCTTTGCAGAGGAGCTGCTCCTGGGCAGAGCTGTCTCTCTGCAGGGCTGCCCACTTGCCAGCAGCTCCCTCCATCCCAGGAGCCCAGCCCAGCTCAGCAGCAGAGGCCCAGCCCAAGGCAGCACTTTCTCTGCCCCTCTGGGCTCCCTCCAGGTGTCCCTGGGGCTCCAGGGCTGACAGCTCCTGAAAGGCAGCAGGGTCCTGCATGGGGAACACAATTTGAAGCAGACTGAAGTAATCACCAACTGTCCCTCCCTTAACAGTGGACAGATGGATTCCTGCAGTGGGAATTGCTCTACTGGAGTGCAGGGGTCTATGGGAGGTGTCAATGATCCCCTCTGGACACTTACATCCCTGTCCCATTGTCAGGCAGGAGAGGTTGGCAGTGATGGGCAGGGGATCATTTCCACCTGTGTGGGGCAGGGATTCAGCTCAGTGTGCTGGTTTTGGCTGGGGCTGAGTTAATTTTCTGCATAGTAGCTGGGATGGGGCAATGTTTTGGGTTTGTGCTGGGAACAGTGTTGATAATACAGGGATGTTTTCATTACTGCTGAGCAGTGCTTACACAGAGTCAAGGCCTTTTCTGCTTCTCACACCACGCCACCAGTCAGTAGGCTGGGGTTGCACAAGAATCTGGGAGGGGACACAGCCAGGACAGCTGACCCCAGCTGGCCAAAGGGCTATTCCATACCGTATGACGTCATGCTCAGCCTATAAAGCTGAGGGAAGAAGAAGAAATGGGGGGATGTATGGAGTGATGGCGGTTGTCTTCCCAAGTAACCGTTATGTGTGATGGAGCCCTGCTTTCCTGGAGATGGCTGAACACCTGCCTGCCAATGGGAAGTAGTGAATGAATTCCTTGCTTTGCTTTGCTTGCATGCACAGCTCTTGCTTTATTAAACTGTCTTTATCTCAACCCACGAGTTTTCTCATTTTTGCTCTTCCAATTCTCTCCCCCATCCTGCTGGGGGGGAATGAGCGAGCGGCTGTGTGGTGCTTAGTTGCTGACTGGGGTTAAACCACAACACTGAGTCAGTGCAGGCATCTCGGCTCTCAGCAGTAGCCCTGAAGCTGGAGGGGCATTCAGCTTGTCCCATGCACGCCACAGACCCACATGAGCTGGGATTCCCCTTGGCTTAGCTCAGAATGGACAAAATAGGTGTGAGCTCTTTGTTTAAGCTGCCATGCTAGTTAATGGAGATGGAGGCCAGGAGTGGGTTGCTCAGGTGGAAACACCTGGTGCCATTTGAGGTGCCACAGATGGTCCAAGGCATGTGCAGGTGACTGCAAGCTGTAATGGAACAATTGTGAGGGACAGAGTGGTGTCTGGGGGCATCATCTTGGAGGCCTTTGGGGGATTCCTTTGGCCAACTGAAATGACAGCAGATGCTGACATTTAGTACAAAGAATCCCGTCCATGATCAGTATGTTCAGGGCAGCCCACAGAGATATTAATCTGACCAAATTGAGGCATCTGCCATAGCGAAGGCTAAGTCTCTCTCCTTCTCTTCTCCCTCAGCTGTATTTCCTAGATCTACGCTGACTGTAATGTCTTGTGGTCTCCTTTCAGAGCTGCACAGCCCTGCTCTGCTTATCTCTGGCGCTGGTGAGAGCAGGCTTTGCTCACTCTGCAGGCACCTCATGTCAGCTACCTCAGCATCTACATCTGCATCTCCTATCATTATTTCCCATATGATCCGTCTACCATATACTCCAAGCACATCTCTGCTCTGAAGAAAAGCCATCGCGTATATGGGCTCTTGAGACCTCAGAGGGGCAGTCTGTGGCCTGTCCTGGGGACCTTCAGGAGGGATCTCATGAGCAGGAGGACGGACAGGCAGCAGAGCTCAGCACAGCTGGTCTTTAAGGACAACCTCCTGCAAGCACAGCAGTGGTCCATGCGGATATTCAGTGGACTCTCATAAGGGACTTCAGTGGCACCAAGATGAGCTGTTACTGCTGAAGTTACAGTTAAAGAGGGAAAACCCGACTCTGTGAGGCCACTGCAGAATTTAGCAAGAGCAGGTGTAGACAGGTCTGAGGTACAATATGTGGCCTTTGGCTCAGTCTTCGTCAGCAAGGTCTCCCAGGCCTTTTTGCCTTGAGGCAGAACCCATGGAGAACAAGCAGCAGTGGGAGGGGATCAAGTCAGGGGTCACCTGAGCAAACTCAACTCTTTACCAGTCCATGGGAGTGGAGGGACTCCATCCAAGGGTGCTGAGAGAGTCACAGTGACACTGCTCTGTGTCACTTTGGGCAGGTCATCAGGGCAACTCCCCGAGGACTTGCAAAAAACAAACATTGCATGCATCTTTCAAAAAGGCCCCAAGGATAAGCTGGGGAACTACAGGCTGTTCACCCTCCTTTTGGTTGAGGAGTGTGTCACAGAGTGTGTCCTCTTGGATCCCATTTCTGGGTTTCTGAAAGAGAAGGTGACTGGATTTACTCAGGTAGATCATGCCTGACCATCTGCGCTGCTCTCTGAGATGAAAGGGTTGTATTTCTGGGTGAGGGGAGAGCAGCGGATGCCATTTACCTGGACTTAAGCAAGGTTTTTAACACTATGCCCCACGATATGCTTTCATCTGTGTTATGATATTATGGTCTGTCTGGGTGGGTAAGTAGATGGATCAAAAACTGATTGCATATTTGGGCTCAGAGGGACGCGGTAAATGGGTGCTACTCTGCCTGAAGGCCTCTCACTGCAGAGTCCTGCAGGGGTCTGTCCTGCAACCTGCCCTCTTTCACATGGTTTTCCTGATCTGGAGGAGATGAAAGAATGCTTTCTCACAGAGTTTGCAGATGGCACCAAAGCAAGGGGAGTAGCTGAGACACTGGAGGGCAGGGCTGCCATCCCAAAGGATACAGACAGGTGGGAGGGATGGACCAACAGGAACCTCATGATGGGCTGCTTGTGTTTACTGCCACTTTTGGATTTGGGTGTTTTGTTTTCCTTGTGGTTTCCTATGTGGAGATCTTCAGGGCCGTGCTGAGGATTCCCTCTGAGCAGGGACAGCACAAAGCCTTTTCCACGTGCTTCCCTCACCTGGCCGTGGTCTCCCTGTTTGTCAGCACTGCCGTGTTTGCCCACGTGAAGTTCCCCTCCATCTCCTCCCCATTTGTAGACCTACTGATGGCAGTGCTCTACTCCGTGGTGCCTCCAGCAGTGAACCCCCTCATCTACAGCATGAGGAACAAGGAGCTGAAGGATGCCCTGTGGAAACTGGCCCAATGGACGCTGTTTCACCAACAATAATGAGCCTTCCCTTTTCTGCACATTTCCCAGAGTTTATCTTAGGCCACATGTCTGCTTTTTTATCTTATTATAATCCTGTTTATAGGTAATTTTCTGGGCTTATACTACTTGTCTTGAGGCTTGATCTTATTGTGTCTGGCCCTTGTACCACACTGTACCACATGTGGCCTGTCAGATAGCAGCTCTTCAATACAAAGGAATCTCCCAGGTCCAGTGCCTGAAGGCTGGACTCTTCCTCCAAAGTTGCTGCCAAGAAATTGTCTGAGGAATTGGACTTTTCAAGAGTCTGTTCTCCTTTTGTTCTCAGTGTTTTCGGAGTTAAGCTCATGGTCGCATTGGGTTCCATGGGACCAAATGTTCTGGATTTAAAAGCTCTGTTCTTGGTATCCAGTGGCAGGGGAGATGGTCCATGAGCTCCCCATTCTCTCCTCAGGTTTCTTCATGTATGACAGGAGTGATGGCATATACCAGACTCCCTGGAAATGAATTTGGAGGGGTGAGGAGAGGAGAGGATGGGGACTCACCACATGCCCTGGGGTTGGAATGAATGGGGGTTCATAAGGTGAAACACCCTTAATGGTGAAGTCTTCCAAAATTAAAGCACTAAATCAATGTATCCAAGAACAAGGACTCTGCAGTGCCATGGGAGTCAGTGTGGACCCAGCAGGAACAGGGAGGGGAGCCTGGAGAGATTCGGGAGCTGCCTGAGGAGGCCCAGGGCCAGGACTGTCACGTTGTCCTGGGCAGTGGGGCTGGGGGGAGCAGAGGAGGGGGCAAATTCAGTCAGCATTGGGCATCACCTACAATATGAATTCAGGAGAGCCAGAGAGTGCCTAGCCTCTGTTTCCTCATGCCCTTGGGGCCAGCACCAGCCCTGGGGCTGATGCAGAGCCTTAACCCCCTCTGCTCTGCCCCCCAGGAGCTGCTGTGCCCTTCAGAGGGGCTGGGGCTGTGGGGTGAGTGCCCAGAGCTCTGCAGCACCCTGCAGTGGGCACTGCCATGGGGCCAGCCCAGGCTGGGCTGCTCTGCTGGGCTGGGCTGGGGAGAGGTCAGGGGAGGTGAGGAGAGCTGGGGAGGGGCTGGGCTGGGCTGGGAAGTGCCCGGGAGAGGAAAGCACCAGTGTAGAGCTAAGCTGTGTGAGTGTGCAGGGTGGGGGCCCCCAGCAGGGTGCTGACAGTGCAGTGTCAGGCATCATGGTGAAGGAAGCAAGGCCCCAAAGGTGCAGAAGAGAGGGGCCAGGTCTGTGCCATGTTCCTCAGACATCCTGGGGAAGCTGCCCTGGGAGAACTGTCCCAGATCAGTCCCACACACCAGCCATTTCTATGTCTGGCCATACACCCCAGCCCTGAGCAGGGACCTTTGCTGCATGGTCACCCCCATCCTCTTCTGGGCTTCTGAGATAAGACCCTCTGTCAGGGTCATTCTTGTGCTGGGAAGCCCCATACCAGATGCAGCAGTCCTGATGTGGTCCTGTGGTGGGTTAACCTTGGCCAGAAGCCAGACACCACCCAGCTGCTCACTCCCTCACTCCCCTGACTCAACAGGAGAAAGGGAGAAAATCAACCAGCAATCTCATGGGTCAAGATAAAGAAAAGGAGATCAGTTACCAAGTACTGTCCCAGACAAAGACCCGTTCACTTCCTGAGGATCATTTTGATTTATTGCCAGTTAAAAAAGATTTGGATTATGAGGAACAATGACAAAAATATTAAAGATCATTCCCCTCACACTTTCTCCCAGGCTCAAATTACTCTGTTGTTCCCAGTTCTTCTACACAGCCCAGCCCCAAGAGGAGCAGAGGGGATGGTGAAAAGGGGGTTAACAGTCAGTGAAGAACATCTCTGCTGCTCCTTCCTCCTCACACTTCCCCCCTGCCCCACCATGGGTCCTCTCCATGGGATCCCACCATATTTGCAGTCAAGGCTAGGTATTGTTCCTTTCTGTTTTAGTTTTCTCCTTCATACTCACACGATCATGGAAATGTTTAGATTGGAAGGGACCTCTGGAAATCATCTAGCTCAACCCTCCAAGTGAGGCAGGGTCAGCTAGAGCAGGTTGCTTAGGACCTTATCTAGGTGGGTTTGGAATATCTCCCTCAATGGAGATTCCACAACCTCTCTGGGAAACCTATTACAGTGTTTGACCACCCTCACAGTCAAAAAGTGCTTTCTTGGGTTCAGATGGAATTTTATATACATTAGTAAGATCTCTCCATTCATTATCCTGCAGACTGAACAGTCCCACATCTCTCAGCCTTTCCCCCTATGAAACATGCTGCAGTCCTTTAAACCACCTTTCTGGTCCTTTGCTGAAATTCTTGTAGTAAGTCAACAGGTTTCCTTTACTGCAAAGCCCAGCACTGGACACAGCACTCCAGATGGGGCCTCGCCAGTGCTGAGTGGAGTGGAAGGGTCACCTCCCTCCATCTGCCAGCAATGCTTTTCCTAATGCAGCCCAGGAAGCTGGTGGCCTTTACTGCAAGGGTGCATTGCTGGCTCATCCTCTGGGATGCCAAGATCCTTCTCTGCAGAGCTGCTTTCTGTCCAGTCGGCCCTCAGCATGATGTCCACAGTGTGGTTTGATCACAGGCTGCCCTCCCGCAGCGACTTTCTCAGCAGCACCTTGTCCTTCTTGCAGATCAGCTCCATCTCTGGCACAGGCCCCACGGTGCTGCAGAGTCACCTGGGACAGCAAAGCCCTCTCCTGCCAGGCCTGCACAGCCCAGGCCTCTTTCTCTCTGCCCTTGGGGACTGCAGCTTTTGCTCTCCGTGGGGGAACCTCATCCATCATTATGGCACCACCTGCCACCCACTCCAGCATGCCTCTGCTGGGAAGCAAAGCCTTGCCACATACGGGGTCCCATCTCTGGGGACCAGGTTTCCATGTGACAAGTCTGCCCTGGGCCCTGGTGCCACATCTGAGGTGCTGCAGCCCAAATGGGCACCAAAGCCCACAGCCTGGGGCACAGAGAGCAGGAGCCCCGTGTGCTATCACAGAGCTGTGACATCAGTGGAATAAGAGCTGAGGTGGGGAAGGACAGCTTCCACAGCTTTTGTGGTGGTGGAGATACAACATCTTTAGGAGAGACGGACAGGGAAGATGAGAAGTGGGGGATGCCTTGTGTGATGTGAGGGCAGCTCAGATATATGGAGGGTCTCTATGGGACATGTTACAGGTTAGATGATGCCTTGTGTGTTGGTCAGCTTCTAAATGGGCCACCCAGTCTTCTACTCTCCTGAGTCTGGTACTCCCAAAAGAGGAAGAGCTGGTCAGGCATGTGAAGATCTGAAGGCTGTAGAGGCCATGAAATTGTGGTCTCCAGATCCCCAGGGACATGGGGAAGGAGAGTAGAAGAGAGCAGACCCTGTACATCAGGGAACGAGAATTTGGCCTGCTGTGGGCACTGGCAGGTGGGATCCCAAGGGGGCATTGTTAGGGTCCTGAGAGCACCCATAGACCTTCGCAGCCCTGACCAGCATTACCTGCACCTTCCCACCCAACCCCTGTCCATTGGCCCTGGAGACCATTTATGCCCAGTTTCACCCAGCTTGATCTGTACTGCAGGTGTACGGGTCTCCAGACACAGCCATAGACACAGCCTTGCCTGTCTATGCACCTTGTTGAGTCAGACTTGCAGACTCACTTCCCAGCTTGATTCTTTATGGAGCGAACAAGGGAATGACACCATGACCCTCCAAGTGCCAGACCCCAGCTGATTCACAGAGGCCTACACTCTTTTTGCTGCCTTTCCTCCCTTTGCTTGGTCAGGCTTTGGGAGGAGAGGTGGGGAAAGCAGGTGAGGTTTTTGGGTGCCAATGATTGAAATGGGGGAGCAGATTTCTCACATGTGGAATGATCTAAAGGCTATGCTAGTTGAAAACTGCTATCTTCAGCTCCTTTCCTGGAGGTCTTAAATCCTCTACAGGAACCTGGAAGCTCTGAGATCCCTCCATCTCCCTCTCCTTTAGCAATGAAGTTGATAGTAGCCAAGTCTCCTGTTTTCAGCTGCAACAGAGTTAATTTTCTTCCTAGTAGCTGGCACAGTGCCGTGTTTTGGATTTAGGATGAGAATAATGTTGAGAACACACTGACGTTTTAGCTGTGGCTAAGTAGTCCTTACATTAGTCAAGGACATTCAGTCACCTCTGCCAGGTGCACAAGAAGCTGGGAGGGAGCACAGCCAGGACAGCTGACACAGCCTGGCCAAAAGCCTGTTCCATACCATATGACATCATGCTCAGTAAATAAACTGGAGGGAGTCTGCTGGGGGGCAGAGATCGCTGCTCAGGGACAGGCTGGGCATCAGTCAGCAGGTGGTGAGCAATTGCATTGTGCATAATTTGTTTTGTATATTATTGTATTATTATTATTATTATTATTATTATCATATCTTCCTCTGCTGTCTTATTAAACTGTCTTTGTCTCAACCCATGGTTTTTATTTTTTTTCCCCAATTCTCTCCCCTATCCCGCTGTGGGGTTGGGGAGTGAGCAAACGGCTGCATGGTTTTTAGCTGCCTGCCCAGTTAAACCACAACAGCCCTTCTTCTGAACCGCTTTAGGTATGTACTTTTGGATTGGGTATCATGCCGTGTATTGCAAATACTGATTCAACTGGCATTGCCCAAAGTGGCTACCACAGATGCAGACTGCTCCACTGCAGGTATTTATATTCAGGCAGATCAGTGCTTTTGTTGTTGTTACTGTTATTGTTGTTGCAGATACTGGTATTGTTGGGGAAATCACACAAACACTTGAAGGGTAATGGAAGGATTGCCATCTTAGTGGCCCTCCAGTGAAGTGGCTCCTCTTTGCCCATGTCTCACTGTCATTGCACAGGCTCTAACCTTCACCTTGCTGGTGAAGACAAAGGCCAAGAGTGCCTCGCACCTATCTACACCTACCTAACTAAATTCAGCAGTGGCCACACGTTATCTTCATTTCTTCTTTAACTGTGCCTGAAGTACTAACATTGTGCCCTTGAACTCCCTTGCAAGTGTCAACTCTACAGGAGCTCTGGCTTTCCTAAAACCAACCATATTTCTGATTTCCTCCTTTGTTTCAATCCTTGCATCCACCTCGTGTATGCTGCCTTTTTCCTACGGAGCTTCCCCCATGAGTCTGCTGGTTCCCCACGCTTCTCTCCTGAGATCTCTGCTTGTTTTCCTGACTCTTGGTCTGCACACTCTTGGACTTGAAAGACACTGTCCTTGCAGACCAGCTGTACTGAGCTCTGCTGCTCTTCTGTGCCGCTCTTAGGGGACCCCCCGCTTAAAGTCGCAAGACTAGGCCAAAGTCTGCTGATCTGAGGGCTAGCATCTGCACTCTTCTGTTCTCCTTCCCCTTGGGAGGTGACACCCCACTGTTTCATGGTCACGACAGCCAAGGCTGACACTGGTTTTCACATCCATGGCCAGCTCTGCCTTCTGTGAGACTAACAGATGCAGGTGAGTGTCACCATTTTTGGCCAATCTAGCAGCTGCGCTATGAAGACCTGTGTCCCAAGCTGTGTCCCAAACCCCTCCAGAAACCTCCAGGACTGTTTGCATGCTGTTGTGGTCTTCTTCCAGTGAATGTCAGGGTAATGAAAGTCCACAGGAAGACCTCAATGAGTTCTTTGTCTCCCACCACAATGTCACCCTTACCAGTCTCCTCTGACCCTCACCCACAAGGGCTCACCCAGTTTGTTCATCCCATAGAGGAGCTTCACACATCTACGCAGCTCCTTCACACTGGGGACACCTCCTTCCTCATCCTTCTGGCCTGTCTCTCCTGATGATCCTCTACCCACCCATCACAGCACCCCAATCATATCAGCTGTCCCAACACACCTCAGCTGTTATTCCCTCCAAGTGGGATGAAGAGGTTGCATGCAGAGCTCCAGCTCCTCCTGCCTGTGCCCCAGGCTGAGGGCATGGGTGCATGGCTGGGCTGCAGCACCTCAGCTGTGGCACCTTTGGGCTGAGAGCAGACTTGCAAGAGGGAAACCTGCTACCAAGTGCCCAAGACCTCAAGTGTGCAAAGGCTTTGCTTCAGAGCAGAGACATGCCGGAGTGGAGAGCAGATGGCAATGTAAAGAAGAAATGAGATGCCCACAAAGGTGGCAAACCCTGCTCTCTCCAAGGCCAAAGAGAAACAGAGCTGGGCTGTGCAGTCTGAGCAGGAGAGAGGTTTGCTGTCTGTGGTGTCTCTGCAGCCTCTGAGAGCTTGTGGTTAAGGTGAATCACAGGAAGGAAGAGATGATGTTGAGAGTGCCCTTGGGTGCGGACATGCTGTGATGATGGAGAGAAGAACCAGCAGAGACTGAGAGGGAATGCACACGAGTGGGGACCCTGGTGTGATGTGCTTGGTATTCATGCACTGCCCAGCATCTGCTGGAGAGAGAAGGGACAGACCTCACGTCAGTGCAGTGGTGGGATTCAGTCATGGGCCCAAAGGCACGGAATCTGTCTGAGATGCCCTGGGTGGTGCCTGTCACACAATGAGTCTGAATGGGGAGGGGGTTCCTGTACAGGCCCTGTGCTGTCCATGTCAGCTGCATGCAGTTGGGCTGGAGCATCCTGGCATCTCACATAGCACTACAGGCCTGTATTTGGCTATTAAATTAAGATTCAGCTGCCCTCAATTAGGTCAGACAATTAGAGTGCAAGGGATGCACTTGACAAAACTGCCATTCTACTTGAAGGACATGTAGAAAATACAGCTGATGGAGAACAGGGAGACTTAGGTCTCCCTATGGCACATGGCTCCATTTGGTCAGCTGAAGACTTCTGTACGCTGCCCAGGACATAAGGAATATCTACAGGTTCAGTTGTCCTACATGTGGGGATCTGCTGTCATTCCACCTGGCACATTTAATTTCCCACCAGCCTCTAAGAAGTGTCCCCCAGATGCTGCCCTGTCTCTCTGCATTGCTCCATTAGAGCTTGCAGTTACCTGCACATATCCTGGACCACCTCCTGAACGTCAAATGTCACCAGGTGTTTGTGTCTGAACAGCTCACTCCTGGTCTCCATCTCCAGTAATTAGCATGGGAGCTGAGACAAGAAGCTCACATGCAGGTGCCTGTTTTGCGCACACCTGAACTATGCAAGAGGAATCCCAGCTCCTGGGGGTTGTGGTCTGCAAGGGAGGGAGCTGAGACCCCTTCCAGCCCCAGGACCACAGACCCAGGATGAGATGCCTCAGTTGACTCTGCTGAATCCCTTCCCTCAGCAGGGGTAAAAAAAGAGATCCCTCCCTGTCGCTGTCTGGGTGTCCTGCCTAATGATGGGACAAGAAAAAGTGATTATAGGACCTAACTCTGTCTCTGGTAAGAGAAATTACACTGCTGGGAGTAAGCCTCTCTCCCCAGCTGAGGGAGGGAACATCAGTGATTCCTTCAATTGGTTTCACAGCAGGTTCCCCTGGAGCCCCAGGGACACCTGGAGGGAGCCCAGAGGGGCAGAGAAAGTGCTGCCTTGGGCTGGGCCTCTGCTGCTGAGCTGGGCTGGGCTCCTGGGATGGAGGGAGCTGCTGGCAAGTGGGCAGCCCTGCAGAGAGACAGCTCTGCCCAGGAGCAGCTCCTCTGCAAAGCGCAGCAGTTCTGGGGGCACTGCCTGCAGGCACCGAGGGGAGAGGAGCGAGACAGAGAGAGAAGGCAATCTGGAGTGGGAGGAGAGCTGAGTGTTCACTGTGGGAGAAATGTTCACAGCCCTTGACACAGTAAGTCTCTGGATGCAGGGCAACGCAGCTGTGGTTCCTGGAAAGATCTCCTAAAGCTGGCACATAACCGCAGCTTATGCAATCTGTCAAGAGGGCTCTCAGTGGTTCTCTAGCATAGAGGAGGAGGATGTGTTCCAGAGCGGGGCTTCCCTGCTGCACCATCAGAGGGACAGGGCATGGCGTTTCCCTTCTCCTGGCAACGGCTTCAGAAGTGTGAAGGTGGGTGTGCAGCCAGGGGTGCCCAGGACCATCCTTCAGAGCAGGTCCCTGCACCCCAGGGGCTGTGTGCTGGGGCAGGGACTCTGCCGCCTGCCAGGGTCAGCACTCAGCCTGCCCAGGGAGCTGCCCATGGCGCTGTGGGGAGAAGCTGTGGGTGGAAGGAGTGACCCCTGGCAGGGCAGGGTCCTTCTGCTGTTGAGAGGGTGCTGCGTGGCTCATGGCTGCTCACAGCTCCAGATCATTTCTAAAGGCATTTCTGAGGTGATTGAGGGCTGGGTGGGCAGTGAGAGATGGGAATTTATTCCTCCACTCTGGAGAAGGCACTGAGACCCCGGTTCTGGTTAGGACTTCTCTGAGCTGCTCCTGAGCCCCTGCACACACAGAGATGCCCCTGGGCAGTGCTTTGCTGCCAAGAAGGGTCTGCAGGGCAGAGCTGAGCTCACAGCGGGTTGGATGGAGTCTGAGAGCACTGACAGGGAGGAGACGTGGGCACAGAGAAACAGCTCCTAGCACTGACAGCTCCAGGCAGCAGATACGGGCAGGGAGTGAGAGGGGAGCTGCTACCAGAAATGCTGGGGGAAGGAGGATTCAGGCACCTCCCTGACATCCCCTGCCATGCCAGACACGTTCCCCAGAGCAAGCCCCTGGTCTCCTCTCTGACACAGCAGAGCACTAGGAAAAATGGCATACATTTTGTTCAGAGTAGTCTAATCTCAACATTTGACTGTCTTTTCCTTCATGGACAGTGCTGATGCCCAGCAGGACCAGATGTGCAATGGCAGCTCCATCACCCAGTTCCTCCTCCTGGCATTTGCAGACACACGGGAGCTGCAGCTCCTGATCTTCTGGCTCATCCTGGGCATCTACCTGGCTGCCCTCCTGGGAAACAGCCTCATCATCACCACTGTAGCCTGTGACCGCCGTCTCCACACCCCCATGTACTTCTTCCTCCTCAACCTCTCCCTCATCGACCTGGGCTCCATCTCCACCACACTCCCCAAGTCCATGGCCAATTCGCTGTGGGACACCAGGGACATCTCCTACTTGGGATGTGCTGCCCAGCTCTTTCTGTTAACCTTTTTTATCATAGCAGAATTGTATCTTCTCACTGTGATGGCCTATGACCGCTGCATTGCCGTCTGCAAACCTCTGCACTATGGGACCCTCCTGGGCAGCAGAGCTTGTGTCCACATGGCAGCAGCTGCCTGGGGCACTGGGTTTCTCAATGCTGTCCTGCACACTGCCAATACATTTTCACTACCCCTCTGCCAAGGCAATGCTGTGGACCAGTTCTTCTGTGAAATCCCCCAGATCCTCAAGCTCTCCTGCTTAGATGTCTACCTCAGGGAAGTGGGGCTTCTTGTGGTTAGTGCCTGTTTAGCATTTGGGTGTTTTGTTTTCCTTGTGGTGTCCTATGTGCAGATCTTCAGGGCCGTGCTGAGGATCCCCTCTGAGCAGGGACGGCACAAAGCCTTTTCCACGTGCCTCCCTCACCTGGCTGTGGTCTCCCTTTATGTCAGCACTGGCATATTTGCCTCCCTCAAGCCCCCCTCCATCTCCTCCCCAATTCTAAATCTGGTGGTGGCAGTGCTGTACTCGGTGGTGCCTCCAGCAGTGAACCCCATCATCTACAGCATGAGGAACCAGGAGCTCAAAGGTTCCCTGAAGAAACTTATGACTGGATGGTTTTAAGCAGCAATGAACTGCCCATTTTCTTTTGCAAATCTCATTGCACTCATAATGGAACTCCTTACAGGCTGAGACTTTCTTTGGTACTTTGTTTTTAGCTTTTCTTAGTTGTAATAATGCTGTCCACAAAAAAGTGCCTTTCTTCCTCGTGCTTCTGTTTCAATATCCACCTGTTTTTTGTGATCCACGGACTGTGTACATGAGGAGCCATGCTCTCTGTGTCTTTAAACAAAATAAACGACCCTGCAGCGACTTGTTTTCTAAGATCCTTCTCCTCAGACCTTTGTAAAGCTGCAGGTGGAGTACCTTGGTGCAGAGGTGGAGAGGAAAAACAGCCCTGGCACAGCAGCACTGCCAGGGAGCACCAGTTCTTGGTCTTTCCCAAGCTGCTCTCTTTCCACTTCCACACTCTCCTTCTTAGCCCTTGTGTTGGTGCACGGTTGGAGTGCTCTGGCAGCTTGGTCACAGTCCTGTGGTGCGGCAGTCCTGTGCCCGCAGGCAGGGACGGGCAATGGGCACCTCTGTGACAGAGCTGGCCTCCATAATAGCATTTTAGATTAGCTATTAGGGAAAATTTCTTCACGGAGAGAGTGGTTAGGCATTGGAACAGACTGCCCAGGGAAGTGGTACAATCACAGTCCCTGGAAGTATTCAAAAAACGTGTGGATATGGATATGGTGCTTAGGGACATGGTTTAGAGGGGGACCAGGCAGTTAGGTTAAGAGGTTGGACTCAAGGATCTCAGCGTTCCTTTCCAACCTTAACGATTCTATGATTCTATGATTCTATGAGAAAGGATCTTCTCAGGGCAGTGCCTGAAGGCTTAGGTGTTCTTTCAAAGTGGCTCTAGAGAACATGCCCATAGAGGTGCCCAGGAGAAGAAAACCTGTGCAGTGGTGGGATTCAGTCATGGGCCCAAAGGCACGGAATCTGTCTGAGATGCCCTGGGTGGTGCCTGTCACACAATGAGTATGAATGGGGAGGGGGTTCCTGTACAGGCCCTGTGCTGTCCATGTCAGCTGCATGCAGTTGGGCTGGAGCATCCTGGCATCTCACATAGCACTACAGGCCTGTATTTGGCTATTAAATTAAGATTCAGCTGCCCTCAATTAGGTCAGACAATGGAGGGATGCACATGAGACAGCTGCCAAAGGAGATGTACATAATACAATTGGTGGAGAAGAGAAAGAGAGACTTAGCTCTCCTTGGGCCACATGACTGCAGCTGGTCAGCTGAAGACCTCTATAGGCTGCCCTGGACATAAGGAAGAGTTACAGGTTCAGGTGTCCTACATGTGGGCATCTGCTGTCAATTTACCTGACATATTTAATTTCCCACCAGCCTCCAAGGTGATACCCCCAGATGCTGCCCTGTCTCTCTGCATTGCTCCATTAGAGCTTGCAGTTACCTGCACATATCCTGGACCACCTCCTGAACCTCAAATGTCACCAGGTGTTTGTATCTGAACAGCTCACTCCTGGTCTCCATCTCCAGTAATTAGCATGGGAGCTGAGACAGCTCTGCCCTGGAGCAGCTCCTCTGCAAAGCGCAGCAGTTCTGGGGGCACTGCCTGCAAGTGCAAGGGGAGCAGAGAGAAGTGCGAGAGATGTTACAGGCACTGTGTAGTGGGAGAGTGCTGAGAGTTCACTGGTGGAGAAATCTACAGAGTCCTTGACACAGTAAGTCTCTGGTTTTAGAGTGATACACAAGTGTCCTGGAGGGGTCTTCTAGAGCTGGCACATCCTGCTGCAGCTAGGATCTGGCAGGATGGCGCTCAGGGTTTCTTTATTGTAGAGAAGGACATTCTCCAGAGAAGGGCTTCCCTGCAGCACCGTCAGAGGGAAAATGTTCGCTTTAACCCTAGCCCTCACCCCAGGCCTAAACAAAACCCTCATCCACAAAGGTAGCCCCTACCCTAAACACCAACCAGACACCCTCAGCATAACACCAAACCTACCCTGTAAACCTTTACCTAATCCCTAACCATGAAAGGTGAGCTGTAGTCCCTAAACCCTAACGTGAACACTTAACCCCTGAAGCCGTTATTTCCCGTGCTCTAACCCCCTCACCTTCAACCCTTTCCTAACCCTAACTTAAGCTGTTTGGCCCCTTGGGGCAGGAGGGGGATCGTGAGGTCCCAGAACAGTCGCATGGCACTGGAAGAGGAATGTCAGGTGACCTGTATCTGATCAGCTCATAGGCCACAAGGAAGAGATGGGTGGGAATGCTATGGTGAGGTCAGCTGTGCCTCAGGATCCCATGGGCCAGCAGAAGGCACAAGGCCTTGAAGGTGGCTGTGAGGTCACTTCTGTCTCTGGAGTTGATAGGGCAGCAGCAGGAACATGGCTGGGAACGGGACTGTGAGGTCACTTCTTTCTGCAGTAGCTGATAGCTCAGCCCTTGACTCATGGCTGGGATACGTGCTTTTAGGCTCACATCTGCCAGTGTCTCTGACAGACCAGCAGAAGGCATGTGGTTGGCAAGTTGATTGTGGGAATCCCTAAGTACCTGGTAGGCCCATGCATGAAGAGGGCTTGGATAGGGGTTGTCATGTCCTTTCTACCTGAGCACCCAATGGGAAAGCAGTGCCCACATGATTTGGTTGGGCCTACTAGACAAGCTGAAAGGCCAGCAGCAGGCACGTGGCTTGGAAGATCCCGGTGAGGTTCCTTCTGTCCAGTCAGCTGGTGCAGCAAGTCTTACAGATCCCGTCTGTAGAAGGGGTTATGCCATTTTGCTTCTGTGATCACTTTCAGTGTTTTCTTAGAAGAAAAAAATACGAGTCATCATTTCAGTAGAAAGCCCCAAAAGAGGGGGTTCACATGTGAATTTGTTGTTGCAGTTTTAGATAAAAGGAAGGACAAGCAGCTGGCCTAATCACCGGCACCAGGTAGGAGCTTCCTGCAGACTTCTCATTACAATCAAGTTTATCCTGCAACCCAGCAATATGCTCAGCACAACACGGCCTGAAGACCAAGCTGTACGTGGAGCACAGCACAGGCCTGGGTCTCCTCAGATTTACCATGTCCCGATCCAATGTCGGGGGAGGTTTCAATACGATCCCAAGGACGAGATTAAGACGCTGGAATCGGTCAGATGTCGTACAACCTTTCACTTTTATTGGAGGGGAGAAGAGAACGGAGAGAGGAGGGAGGGCGAGGGAGGAGGGAGGGCAAGGGAGGAGAGGAAAAGAATAGGGGAGAGAGAGTTAGAAAGAGAAGGAGAAGGAGGAGTTTACCACCACCACTTCGAGTCCAAGGATCTTCCGCAGGGTGTTCGGTGGCCTCAGGCTTTGTTGGGGACCAAAGCGGGGCGGGGAGCCTCGAGGGTGCAGGAACAGAAGGAGTGGTCTCGCGCATGCCGCCGCCCCCGCCGAGGGGGGCTCGTTATATAGGGGTGTGCTCCTTATATAGGGGCTCCCACGCATGCGCAGATCACAAATGTGTACGTGCAGTTCGCCACGGACGTGCTGCCCCCGCCTCTGCTCTTTTCGCGCCCTTAGTCCCTGCGCAGGCGCACGAGGTTTTTTTTTCTCAAAACTGGGGAGAAGATGGTCTTTTCGAAGCACGACGCTGGATGGCGCTACAGCGGCAATGTCGAGACAAAACCGCATTTTTCTATCGGTCCTTTACACCACCCCGTGGCTCGACATTGCAGCTTGGTGGCATAAGACAGAGAGAGAAAGAGAAAACAAAGGAGAAAGAAAGAAAACGCAGAGTTGAAAGGGTTGGGGATAAGGGTGGAGGAAAGTTGTGGGAAGGGAAAAGGGAATAACATTGTTTCAGGTGAAGGAATGTCTTAACACAGATTAACTGAGGTATTGCTCAGTGCAAGCTCATTCTTGAACGACTTTAACAATTCTTCAACTTTGAAGGGTAAACATTAGAAATAGGGTTGACAATAACTGGCAACAGTAAACATTAGAAATAGGGTTAACAGTAACTGGCAATACGCAGTTTCTTCCTTTAGAAGGAATTAGGGATGGGTTTAAATGATGGGTACTGAGGTTGGTTGTGGCTGATGGATGGTATAGATTTTCGTTACACCATCAGGTGGGGTGTTAGGAACAAATCGCATATTTGACACAACGTGTCGAATTAATTGAATAAAACATGGAATTATACAGGGTAGGAACAGTAAGGTGGCAGTTGCACATAGCAAATACAATATTAATTGTTTGACCCACGGTGCCCCAGGTAACCAGGACCACAAATTGCCGTTCCAACCACTCCAGGTTTGAACAGGGACATGGGCTATTTTCCTGATGTCTTGGGTCAGTTGGAGAACCACTTCTCCCACATCATCTATTTCTAGGCAGCAGTTACAGATATTTAATTTTCCACACACTCCTCCCTCCTCAGCCAATAAATAATCTAAAACCATGCGGTGTTGAAGGATTGCCGTGCGCATTTGTTGAGATTGTCGAGTTAATAGGTCTATGGCATCAGCGGTTTTGTTGGTGATAATTTCTAGGGCCGCTTGTAGTCTGATTATTCGGTTTAGATTATAGATTGGTTCTCTTGCCCCTGCAATGGGCTCGTTCGGATTCCAGGTTGCTGGTCCATAATGTTCAATTATTCGCTCAGGGGGCCATTTGTCATTCCCCCATTTTTGTGTCCCACCTAAATTTACCTTGGTAGATCGCCTCTTACGGGCAATACTTCTATCCCCGAGGTTATCATACACCTTTACGCCTAATTGGGGTCCACCAGTTTCTGGCAGGAGGAAGAATAGGGGCCTTATGATCCCTATATAACAAACTCCCGACCACCCCGCAGGTAAGAATTTGTATGCCGTGTTTCCACAAATCCAATAATGCCCTTTTTTGGCTTTATTTCCCTGAGCAAATGGCCCATCTTTCCCTGGTGGAAACTGAAAATAAGTTGTGTCTTTGTCACCCAAAGGGCTGAAAAAGGTGGTTGCCCCATCCCTTATTCGGCCGGTACAATACCAAGCCCCGTAAGTACCCCTCCATTTACAAGTTTGTTTGTAATGCTGGAGAATCAAGGTTTCGTTTTTGCTTGACCAATATCCCTTAAACCCCTGGTTACGCCCCGTTTCATTAAGCCACACCCACAGGTCCCTTTCCTTGTCGAGGGGCTTACGTGTGAGAGTCCATTGACATTTGCTTTCTCCCACTTCGACCCCTCCTTTCTGAGTGCGATTCAAACAATATTGCCCCTTAGTTGGAAACTGAATTGGCCAGGTCCCACTGTCATCCCATGGATCGTCTGCGGCTTCGCTATATTTGCTTACGATTTGGTCTGGGGTGACGGGTGCGGATGTCCACGGCTAACCTGATAGCCCTAGGGGTCCGCCGCACACCCAACAGTGGCTCAGATTGAAAGTTTGACTCACAGCTTTCGCTAATAACACGAACTCGTTTTCCTCGAAGGGATTATATGGAGGAGGGGAAGGTAGAGGGAGTGGTCGCTCGTCACTTTCATAGAGATGTCCCTGAGTCAAAATGATCCAAAGTAGCAGGTGCGTCGTGGTCATATCGCCGCCCTTAAAAACAGAAACAGGAACAAAACTCGCTCCTTGGGCTAGAAGGAGGGAATAATCCATTTGGTGTGGATTTTGTGGGTTCTCCCCCTGGTATCTTTTGCTTTCCATGTATGTTTGTTTAGGGGGGTATCTAATATGAGAGGCACAGCTCCCACGGTGGGAAGCTCAACCAGAACCGGCTGGCCAGGAGAGTAAAATGGTGTCCTGGGGGAGTTGGGGTCTCGAGAGACAGGTACCATGGTTGGGGCTTGCAGACAAAATGCTGCAATTTTCGGGCAGCCATTTGTACCCCAGCGATTATTGACGTTGGTCACCGCCTCCCCCACCCGTTCGGCCCATCCCGGTTGGTGGGGTTTTAAAAAGCATTTAAGCAGCCCGTTGGTCCGTTCCACAATCCCATCTGCCTGTGGGTAATACGGAGTGTGGAACACCCACGAAATCCCTTCCCGAGCCGCCCATTCCTGAACTGTTTTGGCGGTGAAGTGCGTGCCGTTGTCTGACTGGATGGTCTGTGGTTTGGGGAAGGTCCCGAACCACTCTTTGAGGGCCCTTACAGTATTTTCCCCAGTTGCTTTCGCACAAGCCTGGGCTTGTACAAGTCCGGAGACTATCTCAACCCCCACCAATACATAACGTTTCCCTGCGGACTTTTGGAAGGGCCCGATATAGTCGATCTGCCAAGCCTCCCACAAACCTTTCCCTTCCCTGAGGTGCAGGGGCTCGTTTTCCAGGGGGTGTCTGTCCAAATGGACACGGCATTGTTCACAAGAGGATATGCAAGTCTTGCACTCCTCCCTGGTGACTGGCCATCCCTGCGCCTGTGCCTCCCAGTACAAATCGTTGATCCCTGAGTGCCTCCGCTTTACATGTAGCCACTCTAGTAGGTGTTCCCAGTTCTCCTGCACTTGGGTGCTCTGTAACGGGGTGAGTCGGGCCAACTCGTCTGCCTCTGCATTCCACCGGCCCGCCGGGGTATCGGTTTGTTGGTGGGAAGTTACCCACGCTACCGCAAATGTCCCCTGCTTTGCGATTTCGAGAATATCTTGCCACTTCTCCTTCTGCCAGATTGGTAGTCTGTTGACTTCCCAACCATTCTGCTCCCAAAACGGGAGCCACTCCGTGCAGCCCTTGAATACTGCATAGGAGTCTGTGTAAATGTGCACGGGGGAGGTGGTCTGGCTTTCGCGTTGAAAAACGCTCCACACTGCGACCAGCTCCCCTACCTGTGCACTGCCTTCTCCCTCTGTAATTATTTTCTCCTTAGTTGCTACTTGAAGGGCCACAGCCTGATATTTCCAAGCCTTCCCTTCCCGCTTCGAGGAAGCATCAGTGAACCATGCGTTTGGGACCTGCTCCGAAAACGGGGGAGCTACTTTGACCACGGGGGGAAGTGGAGGGTTTTCCCTATTTAGGTCTGCCTCATCTTGTATGGTTAGCATTTTAGCGGCCCCTTCCGTAACGGAGAAGACCTCACAATAGTGTTCTATTTGAGCATACTATTTCCTTACGGATGCTCGCTGAGCCCCCCCGTCGGGGGGTGGGATCCCTGCCAAGACTGCTTTAGTCACCTTAAACGGGCCCCGAAGGACTATCGGCTGTTTCCGAATAGTTCGCTCAGCCTCCCGTAAAGCTAGGCTAACTACAAACAACCCCTTCTCCCAAGCGGTGTATCGTTTTTCGGCATCCTTAAAGGTGCGCGAGTAGAATCCGATGGGCCGAGTGGGCCCTTCGGGTCCCTTTTGCCACAGATGGATGGAGAGCCCGGTACGGGTGAATCCCCATTCAATCTGAACTGGATCGGTGGGGTGAATTGGCCCTAGGGCTTGATGGGCGTTTGCCTCAAAAATTAATAGCTGTAAGGCTTCCTCATGGATTCGGGTCCACTCCCACTGAGCCTTTTTCCTTAGTAGGCCATATAGTGGTCTAGCAATAATCGAAAAGTCGGGGATATGTTTTCTCCAAAATACAAGCAGCCCTAGGGCGTGTTGCAAGTCCTTTTTGGATTCGGGCATTTTGAGGGAGTCTAACGAGGATAGGGTATCCGGGGGAATACAGGCCATCCCCCCCCTCCACCAGATTCCTAAAAATTTTACCTCGCTGGAAGGGGTTTGGACCTTTTTGGGTGGGATTGTCAATCCAATCCATTCCAAGTGGGTGACAATATCACATTGCGTTTTTTCAACATCCTCTACCTTCGTCCCTCCTATGAGCACATCATCTATATATTGATAAATTTTGACTCCTGCTTGTATGGGGATAGTTTCAAGTTCTTGTGCCAGTGCATGGTGGGCCAACGTAGGGGAGTGTTTATATCCTTGGGGCAGTCGAGTGAACGTATATTGCTGTCCCTCCCATGTGAAGGCAAAGCGCTCCTGGTCCCCAGGCTGCAGCGGGACCATAAAAAACATGTCTTTTACATCAATGGTTGCCATCACTGGATGGGCTTGCTCCTGAATGGTTGCAATTAATTCGGCAATATTTGGCACGGCAGCTGTTAAAGGGCCGGTATTGCTATTGAGGCGCCGGTAATCTACGGTTAATCTCCATTTACCATTGGGTTTTCTAACAGGCCACACAGGAGAGTTAAAAGGGGATTGTATGGGAACTACAACTCCTTGCCGTTTCAGGTCCTCTAGTATGGGGATGATGCCTTCCCTTGCTCCCAAGGGTAGCGGGTAGGGTTTCACATTCGTCAACCAGGAAGGAGGAAGGGGAGGCGCTGCTTGCAGCAGGCGCACCTCTGCACTAGGGCTCCTGGCTAATCTTCTGACCTGGGGGACACCGAAGGACCACGAGTTCCCCTGGGTGTCCCGCCACTGTTTCCCTTTTAAAACATCTATCCCCAGGAGGTTCATTTGAAAAGGTCCTACGGCCGCCATGGTGTTCACCGGACTCTCATCTCCTGGTAGCCATAAGGTTACCGGGGTCATGGGCACAGATTGGGTTTTCCCTAGGGCGTTTAATACTATCAGGTGCTTAGAAGGAGTTGAAATGCCGCACCGTTCTGCCTCACTCTGTTTTATTGCTGTAATTTGGGCCCCCGTATCAATTAAAAAGGTCATGGGCCTCTTCCTCGGCCCTACTGCGACGGTAATGAGGAGGTCCCCTTTATTGTTGCAGGTGAGTTGTCTAATAAACATCCACCCCCTGCCTCCCCCCTCACCCTGAGGGGGCAGAGGTTTTAGTTTCCCGCCACTCTTTTCATCCTTCTTAAACACTTCCTCCCTGTCCAATGCTGGCACAGAAGGTGGGTTCGGTTTGGGAGGGGGTCCTTGCCCGGACCACCTCCGCGCCAAGAGCTTCAACTTTTTGGTGGGGAGCCCATCCATCAAGTCTCGGGGCACCCCCTTTTGCAGTCCCATTTGCCACAATCCTTGTCGGAATGGGGGTTTCTCCCTTTGTGTTAGGTCGGGGCTTCCCCCCGAAAAAGCCAGCAATTTATTTGCTGGCCTCGCTGCCTGCACGGCCCTAGTTTCTACCTTTTGGTAAGTCCTGTCTACTGGCCCATATTTCCTCCTGTAGTTTATTAATTCCAGAGCTATCTCCCCCCAGGTCTACACCTTCCTCCCCCGCTGCCGCTGTTCGGGGGTTACTGTTCCCTCCAGGGCAGCTGCAATTCGCTCTTCGCGAGGCACATTTTGGATTCTCCCCTGTAATTGGATCCCGATAGGTTTTAACGAGTCAGGGAGTCCTCTTATTAGCGGTGTCAGCCGCTCGGGGTCTACCGGTAGCAACATCGGAGAGCTTAAATTTGGTTTAAGTTCCCGGTCATACATCATTTGCAGGCATGCTGCCTTTTGTACGTTTTCTAGTAGTTGCTCAACCGAACCAGTTATAGCCAGGGGATCCCCCCTTTCTAATGGGTTCAGCCCCCCCGCCCAATATGCTGCCCTCTGGGTCAGAGACCATGGGGCCCGGCGATCGCCCGTGGTGAGGAAGACGCCGGGGCCCCAATACCCCTCTGCTTCTTTATCCGATAGCATGATCCCATCCCCCCGCGACAGGGATATCCTCCACACATATTCGGTTTCGGACTCCCTCGCCGTCCTAGCAAAATCCTTTCGGAGTTTAGCCAGTTCGGTGGCGGTAAAAGGGATTTCTTTGGTTACAACTTGGGGACGGTTGTCGCTATCGTCCTCATATATGTATTCCGTCTTTACCAGCGGGCACATATGGGGGGGGTTATCCACAGTCTTCCTTAATCGCTTTAAATCTTTCTGGGGGTAGATTTGGCGTACCCCTTTCTCCTCCAGCATTACCTCCGCCTCAGCGAGGGTGTCTGCCTCCCTCAGGAGCTGAACCCTCAGCTCCTCCTTCAAAATCATATTTTGGCGCTTCTCCTCCTCTAGCGCCCGTTTGGTCTCTAATAGTTGCTCTCGCAGCGGCGCTATCGCCGCTTGCAACGAAGCGGCCACAGCCTCCGATTGGCAGGGCGCTCGTTTCTTGTCCTCCACCGCCGCTGCCAGACATGCTCCTAACACAGCACAAATAATAGCCTTCCCTTTTCCCTTCTTCGCTCTAGCTTCTTTATGCAAAACCACTATTTGGTCCATAACACTTTGCAGTTGGAACCAGTGGTCCCGTGCCCAATCTCGTCCCGGGGGTGAGGGGCGAGAGCGGTAAGTTTCTAAAAACTCATATAATTTCTCTGTCTCTTCACAAAAATCGCATGCCTTTTGGGCGGCCATATCCTACAAAGGGGAGTTCGTCCCGGGAGGGTCAAACCTTAGAAAAAACAAGTTTCCCCTGTACGCTCCCAGGAGGCCAATCCGCACACTACTACAAGACAAAGACGAGCCTACAAAGGGGATATCGTCCTGAGGGGGTCACACCGTACAATCCAAACTTCCCCTATACTCCCCCAGGAGGCCAGACCATAAACTAGTATGAGACAGAGCAGAGCCTACAAAGGGGATGTCATCCTGAGGGGGTCACACTATAAAATTCAAGTCTCCCCTATACGCCCTCAGGAGCTCAAATCACAAACTACTACACGTGTTTCAGTGCAAAGCTCTCAACACCCACTCCTTCCTTGCGCTTCATTCGTCTCCGGCTGCTTCCCTCGCAGGAGAGCAGAACCGCGGATCGGAACTCCGCACTCGCTTCGTACTTGCTCGTACGTCTCGTTCACACACACTCGCTTAGCACACTGTAAGGTTGTATGACACTCTCGTCTCAAGGGATCCTGTCCATGACGCTAATTAAATGTCCCGATCCAATGTCGGGGGAGGTTTTGATACGATCCCAAGGACGAGATTAAGACGCTGGAATCGGTCAGATGTCGTACAACCTTTCACTTTTATTTGAGGGGAGAAGAGAACAGAAGGAGGAGGGAGGGCAAGGGAGGAGAGGAAAAGAATAGGGGAGAGAGAGTTAGAAAGAGAAGGAGAAGGAGGAGTTTACCACCACCACTTCGAGTCCAAGGATCTTCCGCAGGGTGTTCGGTGGCCTCAGGCTTCGTCGGGGACCGAAGCGGGGGGGGAGCCTCGAGGGTGCAGGAACGGAAGGAGTGGTCTCGTGCGCGCCGCCGCCGCCCCCGCCGAGGGGCACGTGTGCTCCTTATATAGGGGCTTCCACGCATGCGCAGATCACAAATGTGTACGTGCAGTTCGCCACGGACGTGCTGCCCCCGCCTCTGCTCTTTTCACGCCTTTTGTCCCTGCCTCGGCTCTTTTCGCGCCTTTAGTCCCTGCGCAGGCGCACGAGGTTGTTTTTTCTCAAAACTGGGGAGAAGATGGTCTTCTCAAAGCGCGACGCTGGATGGCGCTACAGTGGCAATGTCGAGACAAAACCACATTTTTCTATCGGTCCTTTACATACCATTACATGGATTACCAACTCCGTGATGTACAGTGGTCAGGATCCCTGAACTGCCTGAGGAAGGCTGGGAAGAGGACGAGGTGTCCTCTAGGCAGCTGGGGGAAGGGACGCAGTTTTAGGCCCTGGTAGCCACTGGGGATTTTGAAGACCATGGACCTATGCTAGAAGGCCTTCCTTAGAGGGAAGGTGATCCCTGACCCAACATGGGGGGATGCTCTCCTGGACTTGTTTTTCACAAAAAGATGAGGCAGGTCTGGTGGAAGATGTGGAGCGCAGCTTTGGCTGCAGTGCGAGTGTGGTGGTAGGGTAGAAAACCCTGAGGGAAGTCAGCAAGACAAATTGTAGCAGTGCTGAGTAGAGAGGAAGGATCACCTCCACCAACCCTTTGGCAGTGCTCTTCCCAACGCAGCCCAGGATGCCACTGTCAGCCTTTGCTGCAAAGGTGCAAAGCCAGGAGAAGAGAAGAGAAAGCTTTGGGGAGACCTAATAACAGCCTTCCTACATCTTCTTGGGTACCAGCAAGAAAATGGAGCCAGGCTCTTCACTGTTGTGCATGATGGGAGGATGAGGGCCAATGAGCATCAGCTGAAACAAGGGAGGAAAATCCTTCTCCCCATCAAGACACTCAAGCACTGAAGCAGATTTCCCAGAGAGCTTGTGTCATCTCCATCCTTGCAGCTTTTCAAGCCCCAAATGAATAAGCTCCTGAGCAACCTGCTCTGAGCCCATCGCTGACCCTGCTGAGAGCAGGAGGTTGGCCTAGAGATCTCTTGAGGTCCCTTCCAGCAGGAATGATTCTGTGCTTCCATCCACAACAGGTCTTTCCTTTATGATGGGAGGGAAAGCACTCAGGTTCCCAGTGACCATTGAAGTCAGCAATAAAGAGGCTTGGTCAGATGATCTGTGGCTTTCTTGTCCCACTCCAGGCACTATTGCCCAGATGCGGGGCTGCTTGGCAGGTACCCCTCAAAGACCCTGATTATTTCCTGTGCTTCAACTTTTCTTTCCTTTCCCCCTCTTTTCCCACTCACAATTTCTTCCCCTTGACTATCCCAGTACCCTCCCATGCAAGCAGCACATCTCTCTTTACCCTTTCCTCCCTGGCCCTACTTTGGCTTCCTGTGTACCCTCATTTGGTGATTCTGAGCTTGTCATCATGGGAACTCCTGCCTTGGTCAGCAATGCCATTAAACCAGTACCTCCTTCTATTAGCTGTAGTGTCCTGCAATTCCTCATGCTGTTATCTTGTCAGAGGCACCACTAAGCTGGTGGGCCATCTGTACGTACACATTAACAGCTGTGCCAACAGAGCTTCACTCCAGAGGCACCTTGAGAAACTCTGGGATACGGCAACAGAAACCTCAGGAAGTTTTACAAGGAGAAGTTGCGCGTGTTTTTTTTGGGGGGTTAGAATAAGCCCAAACATGAGGGCAGGCTGGGACGTGAACAGCTCTGGAGTGACCCTGAGAAGAAGGGCCTGGGCACTAAGAGGAATGCCATAGGAGGCAGTGGTACCTGCTCACCATGAAGAAAGCCAGCTGCATAGAGGGCTGCATTAGTTGGAGCATGGGCACCCAGAGAAGGGAGTTATCATCCCCCTTGTCTCAGCACTGGTGTGGCCACATCTGGACTAGTGTGTCTGGGTGTGGGGCTCCCCGGTCTGGAGGAATGGGGAGGAACTGGAGGGGTTCTAGAGGAGATCTGACAGGATGGGGTTTGGGGCCTGTGTGGAGAGGCTGAGGGACCTGGGCTTTTTTAGCCTGGTGAACTGGAGGCTCAGGGCACTATAGTAGTAGCCTGTAACTGCTGGAAGGATGTTTTCAGAGATGATGGGGCTTTTGCTTGGTAGTGGGAAGAGAAGGAAACCTCCACAAAGAGCAGCTTGGAAGGTTCAGACTGGATGTGAGAGAAAAGAAATCTCACTCAAAGTATAACCTTGTGGTACAAGAGGATACCTAGAGGGAGTCTGGATCAGCCCATGGCTTTGTGTTTCAAGGAATGGCCTGTGAAAGAGCCATCAGTGAAGGTATAGAAATATCAGGGTGAGAGGTAGGTGGGAAAGCAAGATGGATGTCAGCAGCCTGAAGGGAAAGAGTTGCAGGCATGGGACAGCGTAGGACAGCCTGCAGCAGAGATGGCCAAGGGCTCTAGCAAGGCTGAAAGGCCCAACAGGACTGCGGTCTTTGTCGTCTTGCCTATAGCAGTTGCCTCTGCCATGAAGGCTGGTGAGATGGAACTTTAACTTGAGGGTCTTGGGATCTGCCTTCCCAGGGCCTGGGGGTCAGGGTTTGGCCTTTCTGCTTCATAAAACAAACCAAAGGGTTTGCTCAGCGTTACAGGCACCTGCACAGTGCCTTTGCCTACCCGCAATCATGGCCTCCAATTATCTGCTCTAACAAGTCCGTGGGAAGGCTTTGTCAGTAATGGTCCTCAGTGGGGCCCATTAATACTTCAAGGTACTTTGGGTTTAGTTTCTGACTTTGACTTCTTGAGCAGTTTGTTCAGTCTTCTCTCAGTATCTGAGGTTCATGGAATGAGCCCCAAATGCTCTAACGAGCTATTTATCTTTCTATATTTTTCTTCAAGTCTTCAAGACTTGTATCGCTAATTGGAGCTGTTTCATAGTGTAGTTAAGGAGGAAGATTTCGAAGTGCACCTAATAAGAATTATTTTTTCTTTTAAAAGGAATACTGTATTACCTTTTAGTTTAGAGAAGAGGTTATAGCAGCATTCTCCAGGTGATAATGATCCTGAGTGCCTCCTCAGGAGGTTTGGACAGGTAGCAGAATCAGTTCCTTGAGGTCTGACACTGTATGGACAGCCTTGCTCCTTCCCTCCCAAACCTCACCATTTCTGACATTGGCCACCTGGGACTTGCATCACTGTTCCTTACATCAGACTTCTGCCCTGAAGTCTGCAGCTGGATGCTGCAGGTCCTTTGCACCATCTCCCACCTGCTCTCCTTAGAGAACTGGCTGCACACAGGCACAGAAGAATTTTTCCTATTTGCAAGCAAAGAAAAGAAAAGCACGATTAGGTTTCATAAACAATAAAACACACTCTGCAACCATATGCTCAGTTCAAGTTACCTCTAATGCGGTTGCCTTTCTACCAGGGATAATCTTATGAGAAATGTTTTAGATAGGTAGATACAAAAAGAGATATAACTAAAAAGTTGGCTAAAGAGACAATTAGACTACTGAAAGACAGGCCAAATTTACTCCCTGAAGCTCAAAGCAGCAGCATAAGGTATGTAGGTAGATACAAAAAGATAGACATAAACACAATTAAAGAGCTGGCTAAGGAGACAATTAGACTGTTGAAAGAGAAGTAAGCTTTTACTCCCTGAAGCTCAAAGCAGCTGCATAGGTGAGAGGTATCTGAATGAATAAAGAACAAGGGGAGGAGAAAACTGGAGAAAAATGGCAAGGGCCTATGCCTAGGCAGTCTGCATCTGCAAAGGTGACTTCAGAAATGGCCATTGTATCAGGACAGGTGCAAATATATGAAAGATTAGAGACACTGAACAGAGTGTGTAACAGGCAAAATGGTGGTAATGAAGTTACAGGGGAAGAGCGATATTCCTTTTGAATCTCCCTTTTGACTTGGGATGGGCAGAGGTCTCTTGTGAGTGAGGACAAGGCAATGTTGCACCCATCTTTGAAAGGGGCCCAAGGTGCGACCCTAGGAACCCCAGACTGTACGAGCTCACTGTGGTGAGGAGTCTGCCATCAATTAGAGTCCTCTTGGGTGACTTCTCTGGGCACCTAAAAGAGATGAGGGTGCCCAAAAGCAGTCAGCATGGACTTACCAACGGTAAATCCTACTTCAGTAAGGCAGTGGTGACGGTAAGGAAAGCTCTCAGGTTTCCTGTGACCATGGAAGAAAGTCACATGTCAGTACAGTCAGAGCAGCTGTAGCTTTCTTGTCCTGCTCCAGGCTGTGTGGCTCAGATGCAGGGCTACTTGACAGGTATCCCCAAACAGCCCTGGTCAGTTCCTTTGCTTCACCATTCATTTCCTTTTCATTAATTTCCCACCTCTCAAGTGCTACTCTTGAACCAGCCTTAGCCCCTCCCCTGCAAAAAGTCAACCCCTTTTCACCATTTCCCCACTGGCGCTGCCTTTCCTCACTTTGTACCCACCTTTGCTGTTTCTGAGATGGTTATCACAATGCTTTCTACCTTGATTAGCAACTCCATTACACTAGTACTCTTTTCTTATCAGTAGTGTCCTGCAGCTGCTTAAGTTATGGTCTTGTTAAAGGCACCATGACTCAGGATGGACATCAGCACATGTACTTTCAGTGCTTGACTACTGGAGGTTCAGTCCAGAGGGATCTCAACACATCTGGGGATCTGGCCGACAGAAACCTGAAGGTTTGGAAGGAAAAGCTGGAGAATAACTCCATGCAGCAGCATGGGCAGTGACCATACCAGCTAAGGAGTGCCCTGAGGAGAAGGCCCTGCGAGTCATCATGGCTGCCATAGGAGCCCATGGGCTTTATATTTCAAAAGGAAAGTGGAGAGACTGGAGGGGGTCCAGAGGAGGTCTGCCAAGATGGAGTGAGGAGCCTAAAGCAGGAGGTGTGAGGAGAGTCTGAGGGAGCTGGGCCTCTCTAGCCTGCTGAAGTGGAGGCATGGGGCAACCTAGTAAGAGGCTAAACCTACCTGGAGAGGTGATAGATCCAAGCTCTCTTTTTGCAGTGGCCAGTGAAAGAGGCAACGGCCACAAACTGCCTCTTGGCAGGAAAATAGAAAAAATAAAATGGACTAGGATGAGCGTTTCTGTGATCTCCACCTTTGGAACTCTCCTTTGCTCCACAAAGTCATAGCCAGCCTGGAGGCTGGACTAGAGTTGCCCTGCAGTCTCTTTCCCACCAACTCTTCCAGGAGCCTGGGCCTTGACCATGTGCCCCAGGAGAAAAGCTTAAGGTGGAGGTGAGGGTCTCTATATCATATGCTCACAGGACAATTCAGGGTGGAAGGGCGCTCAGGTGATCTGTAGTCCAATGCCCAGCTCCAAGCAGGGCCAGCTCTGAGGTCAGACCAAGTTCCTCAGTAAATGTCAGCATCCAGAGAGTTTAGACATAAAGCAGGCATCTAGGCCACCATTACAGAAATGGAGACGATGTGTTTGACCAGCTCCCTGAACACAGCTATGGGTATGCCATGCCTCCTGAGATTCCTGGGAACATCCACCTTCTTGTCCAGAGGAGAGGGTTCCTTAGGCAAGTGTCCTGGCATATCTCCAGACCTTGGGGTGCTTTAGGCTGGAAACAGAATTGAAAGCCTCTGACATGGGTACTATCAACTATGTTGCTAAAGGAGAGGGAGATGGAGGGATCTCAGAGCTTCCAAATTCCTGCTGAAGATTTAAGGCCTCTGAGAAAGGAGGTGAAGACAACAGTTTTGAACTAGCATAGCCATTAGATCATCTAACTTGTGCAGGCTCTGTTGAATCATTGGCACCCAGAAATCTCACCTGCTTTGCCTTTCTCTCCTCCCAAAACCTGACCAAACGACAGGAGGAAAGGCAGCAGAAAGGCCCTTAGGCCTCTGTGAATCAGCTGGCGTCTGGCACTTGGAGGGCCATGGTGTCATTCCATTGCACACCCCATAAAGAATCAAACTGGGAAGTCATTCTGCAATTCTGTATCAGTAAGGTCCATGGACAGGCAAGGCTGTGTCTATGGCTGTAGCTGGAGACCCGTACACCTCCAGCATAGATCCAGCTGGGGCTGAAACTCAGGCCTGGGTTCAATGGTCTCCTGGGCCCATGGACAGAGATGCAGGTGGTGGCCCCAGGTGAGGCTGGTCATGGCCATGAAGGCCTATGGATGCTCTCAGGGCCCTGACATGGGATCCCATGGGATCCCACCTGCCAGTGCCCTCAACAGAGCAACTTCTCACTCTCTGATATGCAAGGTCTGCTCTCTGCTCCTCTCCTTCCCCATGTCCCTGGGGATGTGGGAGACAACCTTTTCTTCATCACTACAGCCAAGGCTGGCACTGCTCTTCACATTCCTGATAAGCCCTTCCTCTTTTGGGAGTATCAGGTCCAGGTTAGCAGAAGACTAGGTGGCTCAGTTAGAAGCTGACCCACACACAAGCTGCCGTCTAACCTGTTGCCTGTCCCATAGAGAACCTCCATTTATCTTAGCTACCTTGAAATCACACAGGGCATCTTCCACTTCTTATCATCCCTGTAGGTCTCTCCTGAAGATGCTGTATCTCCATCCACTACAAAAGCCATGGGAGTTGTCCTTCCCCACCTCAGCTCTTATTCCACTGATGTCACAGCTCTGTGATGGCACACGGGGCTCCTGTTCTCTGTGCCCCAGGCTGTGGGCTTTGGTGCCCATTTGGGCTGCAGCACCTCAGATGTGGCACCAGGGCCCAGGGCAGACTTGTCACATGGAAACCTGGTCCCCAGAGATGGGACCCCGTGTGTGGCAAGGCTTTGCTTCCCAGCAGAGGCATGCTGGAGTGGGTGGCAGGTGGTGCCATAATGATGGATGAGGTTCCCCCACGGAGAGCAAAAGCTGCAGTCCCCAAGGGCAGAGAGAAAGAGGCCTGGGCTGTGCAGGCCTGGCAGGAGAGGGCTTTGCTGTCCCAGGTGACTCTGCAGCACCGTGGGGCCTGTGCCAGAGATGGAGCTGATCTGCAAGAAGGACAAGGTGCTGCTGAGAAAGTCGCTGCGGGAGGGCAGCCTGTGATCAAACCACACTGTGGACATCATGCTGAGGGCCGACTGGACAGAAAGCAGCTCTGCAGAGAAGGATCTTGGCATCCCAGAGGATGAGCCAGCAATGCACCCTTGCAGTAAAGGCCACCAGCTTCCTGGGCTGCATTAGGAAAAGCATTGCTGGCAGATGGAGGGAGGTGACCCTTCCCCTCCACTCAGTATTGGTGAGGCCCCATCTGGACTGCTGTGTCCAGTGCTGGGCTCCTCACTACAATAAAGTTGTTGACCTACGAAAGCAAGTCCAGCAAAGGCCATAAAGCTGTTTTAAGGGACTGCAGCATCTTTCATAGGAGGAAATTCTGAGAGATGTGCAACTGTTCATTCTGGAGAAGAAAAGGCTTGGAGGGATCTTGTTAATGTGTATAAACACCTGATGGGAGGGCATGAAGACCAGGGAGCCAAGCTCTTCTCAGTAGTTCCCAGTGACAAGACAAGGGGCAATGGACACAGCTAAAAACACATGAAATGCCATCTGAACCCAAGAAAGCACTTTTTGACTGTGAGGGTGGTCAAACACTGTAATAGGTTTCCCAGAGAGGTTGTGGAGTCTCCATCCATGGAGATATTCCAAACGCAGCCAGACAAGGTGCTCAGCAACCTGCTCTAGCTGAACCTGCCTCAGCTGAGGGGGTTGACCAGATGATTTCCAGAGGTCCCTTCCAATCTCATCATTTTTCATGATTCTGTGAGTATGAAGGAGAAAAGTAAGAGAGAGAGAAAGGAACAACACCTAGCCTCGACAACAAAAACAGTGGGATCCCATGGAGAGGACCCAAGCTGGAGCATGGGAGAAGTGTGAGGAGGAAGGAGCAGCAGAGATGTTCTGTAGTGACTGTTAACCCCCTCTTCACCATCCCCCCTGCTCCTGGTGGTGTTGAGGTAGGTAGAAGAACTGGGAACAATGGAGTAATTTGAGCCTGGGAGAAAGTGTGAGGGGAATGATCTTTAATATTTCTGTCATTGCTTCTCACAGTCTGAATCTTTTTATAATTGGCAACAAATGAATTTGATCTTCCCCAAGTGTCATGGTTTAACCCCAGCCAGCAACTAAGCACCACGCAGCCGCTCGCTCACTCCCCACCAGTGGGATGGGGGAGAGAATCAGAAGGGTAAAAGGGAGAACACTCGTGGGTTGAGATAAGAACAGTTTAATAATTGAAGTAAAATAAATTAGAACAGTTAAATAGGCAAAGCAAAAAAACCGTGCACGCAAACAAAACAGAACAAGGAATTCATTCACTACTTCCCATCAGCAGGCAGGTGTTCAGCCATCCCCAGGAAAGCAGCGCTCCATCACGCGTAATGGTTACTTGGGAAGACAAACGCCATCATGCCCAATGTCCCCCTCCTTCCTTCTTCTTCCCCCAGCTTATATATATACTGAGCATGACGTCATATGGTATGGAATAGCCCCTTGGCCAGTCTGGGTCAGCTGTCCTGGCTGTGCCCCCTCCCAGCTTCTTGTGCACCGGGCAGAGCATGGGCAGTTGAAAAGGCCTTTACCACGGTGAGCGCCACTTAGCAACTGCTTAGCAAGAACAAAACGTCAGTGTATCCTCGACATTGTTCTCATCCTAAACCCAAAACACAGCCCCATACCGGCTACCAAGATGAAAATTAACTCTATCCCAGCTGAAACCAGGACACCAAGTCAACGGGTCTTTACCCATGATGGTATTTGGTAACTGATCTCCTTTACTTTATCTTGACCCATGAGTTATTCCATCTTATTTTCTCCCCTTGTCCTGTTGAGGCAGGGGAGTGAGTGAGCAGCTGGGTGGGTGTCTGGCTGCTGGCCAAGGCTAACCCACTACAGGACCACCACATCAGGACTGCTGTGTCCAGTATGCAGCTTCCTAGTACAAGAAAGACTTTGACAGACTGGAGCAAGTCCTGCAGAGGCCAGAAGGGTGGCTGGGACCTGGAGCACATTATGGACAAGGAGAGGCTGAGAGAGCTGGATTCTTGAAAAATCATTCAGAGCGAAACACTGGAGCAACAATCCAGGCCACCTGATGGGAACTCACTCAATGGAGATATTCAGTATTTGTTGAGACAAGGCCACGAGCACCTGTTAAAGGTGGAGCTGACTGAGAACAGGCTTGGCTGAGAGAGGCCAGCTGTGACAAGAGCTATGGGGCTTGTGTGCAGTAAATGTCAGTAGGAAACTGATTCCCTTTCTGTTAATAATGGCAGTGGAGTTGGGTATCACCGTGCCCTGGAGGAGGACAGAGTTTACCATGCAGCAAAGGTCCCTTCTCAGAGCTGGGATATACAAACAGAGATGGAAATGACCACCATGCGGGACTGATCTGGGACAGTTTTCCCAGGAAAGCTTCCTCAGGATGTCCACGGAACATGGCACAGACTGACCACTCTCTTCTGTACCTTTGGTGCCTTGCTTCCTTCACCATGACACCTGACTCTGCACTGTGAGCACCCTGATGGGTGCCCCCGCCCTGCGCACTCACACAGCTTAGCTCTACACTGGTGCTTTCCTCTCCCAGGCACTTCCCAGCCCAGCCCCTCCCCATCTCTCCCCACCTCCCCTGCCCTCTCCCAATCCCAGCAGATCAGCCCAGTTTGGGCTGGCCCCATGGCAGTGCCCACCACAGGGTGCTGCAGAGCTCTGGGCACTCACCCCACAGCCCCAGCCCCTCTGAAGAGCACAGCAGCTCCTGGAGGGCAGAGAGGGGGTTCAGGCTGTGCATCAGCGCCATGGCTGGTGCTGGCCCCAAGGGCATGAGGAAACAGAGGTGAGGCATGTCTCATGATGGGCCAAGGAAGGGTGACTGTGTCTCTGAGAGGAGAAAGGGACTGCTGCAAAGAAACATCTCTGCAGAGGTGAGACAGGCAACATCGGTGATTCCTTCAGTCTCTTCCCAAGCAGGTTCCTGGAGAGCCCCAGGGACACCTGGAGGGAGCGCCGAGTGGGGCGGGGGGCAGAGAAAGTGACGTCTTGGGCAGGTCCCCTCCTCCGGGGCTGAGACAGGCTCCTGGGATGGAGGGAGCTCCTGGTAAGCAGGCAGCAGGGCAGAGAGACAGCTCTGCCAAGGAGCAACTCCTCTGCCAAGCGCGGCAGGGCTCTGGGCAAAGGAGTAGGGCAGAGCGGGATTAAAGGCAGCCTGGAGTGGGAGGAGAGAGGAGAGCTGCAAGGGAAGAAACCTTTGCAGCCCTTGACACGGTAAGTCTCTTGGTGCAGGGCAATGCAGCTGCCATTGCGGGAAGGGTCTCCGAAAGCGTTCATAGGCTCCAGCCTGCAGGGTCTGTCAGGAGGCCTCCCAGCCCAGGGGCTCATGTTAGACCAGGGGAAAGGGGTGAAGGCAGGCTGTGCAGCCAGAGCTGCCCAGGGCATTTCAGAGGGGACTTTTGCAGAGGAAGAGCAAGGCAGGGAATCCCTTAAAGCTAAAGAGCTTTCCTGAGGCTGTGCTTTCAGTTTCCTGCTGTTTCAGGAAAAGGGGAAAAGGCGCTGCTGCCTTTGGCGAGGGAGCCTGAGAGTCCTGAGCTGCCACCCTGAGAGATCAGGAGGTTTGGTAGGAGCCAAGGCAACTGCTTGCATCCACTCCTCTACCTCCAGAGAGCACCAGCATCTCCTTTGCTGGCCTCAGCAGGGTTTGTCTGACCTGCTCCTTACTGCCTGCAAACGGGGAGTACCTCTAGAGAGTGCCTGGAACGGGGAGGTTTCTTCAGGTCAGAGCTGAGCAGACAGGAGTGGGTGATGGGGTCTGTGATCCCTGACAGGGAAAAACTGGAGGGCAGAGAAACAGCTCCCGGCAGCAGAGACATGGGCCGAGAGCTCTAGGAACCTCCAACCCCAAATGGCATGGGAAGGAGAAGTTGGGAAGCTCCCTGTCATCCCCTCCAATGCAGACACCTGCCTCTGCGCAAGACCCCTGCTCTCGTCTCCCACCCAGCACAGCCTCTGCCCCCAAGGCTGTGTGGTCCAGGGCAGGAATTGCCTCCTCTGCAGCCAGAGCTCTGGCACAGCAGAGGGGCATCTCTCCTGACACGTGGCCGCTTCCCTCTGCAGGGCAAAGGGGCTGAGAGCGACTGCCCTGGGCTTTTGCTGACTGGGAGGTGCTGTGCTCTGCTGGGTAAGGAGAAGGCTTTCCTGGGTGCCCGGCTGCCTCTCCTCTCCTTGTTTCCCTTAGGAGGAGAGTCACAGAGTTCTGCTTTGTTCCTCCACCTGCTTGTGCTGCTCTTCTTCCTGCTCCTGGGGTCCCTGGCAGAAACGGTGGTGGTGTGGGGCAAGGGGTGAGAGTGTGGAGTGCCTGCTCTGGCCCTGACCTGGAGGGCGTTGCCCTGGAGGTGTTTCCATGGGACCAAAGTGTCCAAGGACTCTCTTCATTTTCCAGGCTCGAGACACTGCACTCAGTGCTTGGGCAATGAGACACTGCTTCCCTTAGCAGACCTCACCTTAAGACACCAGATTCTGCTGGACACGGAGTCCTGCGGGGCTGTCAGCCTCCCTCCAGAAGGGCACAGCTCTCCTGTAGGACCTTGGAGATGTCTGAGAGCACCCGATCTGCCCATGCCAATCAGCATCCTTGCCCTGTCCCCTTCATCATACTCTGCAGAGCTGTGCTGGAAAGGAGAGGTGTTTTGAACTCTGCACCTGGAACAGGACCCCTCTGCTCCCAGGACAGTCCAGTGTCTTTTCCAGAGCAACCTGTGGGGAAGAAAGCGTCCTTCTGGGCTTTTTGCCCTCCTCTCCAGTGCAGCACAGGGAACTCCTCCCCAGGAAGCCTCCCTCCAAACACACTGGGCTGTTGCTGCCTCCATGGGTCATTGCTGGAAAGCAGGGCTGACCCTTCAGGAGCCCCTGGGGAGAGGGCACAGCTCTGCACAGCACACTCAGCCAGCACAAACCAGAGCTGAAGCCTCCGAGCTGCATAACAGTCCCCCGGGAAAGACCTTTAGATAGTTCACAGTGAATGAATCAAATTTGGCTAAGAGAAGCTTCTCTGAATGTTTCTGTTTTATCTCCTTTGGCAGTTTCCATGCCCAGAAGCAGCAGATGTCCAATGGCAGCTCCATGACTGAGTTCCTCCTCCTGGCATTCGCAGACACGTGGGAGCTGCAGCTCTTGCACTTCTGGCTCTTCCTGGCCATCTACCTGGCTGCCCTCCTGGGCAACGGCCTCATCATCACTGCCGTAGCCTGCGACCACCGCCTCCACACCCCCATGTACTTCTTCCTCCTCAACCTCTCCCTCCTCGACCTGGCCTCCATCTCCACCACTCTCCCCAAGGCCATGGCCAATGTCCCGTGGGACACCAGGACCATCTCCTACTTGGGATGTGCTGCACAGCTCTTTTTCTTTCTCTTCTTCATCACAGTGGAGTATTTTCTTTTCACTGTGATGGCCTACGACCGCTACGTGGCCATCTGCAAACCCCTGCACTACGGGACCCTCCTGGGCAGCAGAGCTTGTGTCCACATGGCAGCATCAGCCTCGGGCAGTGGGTTTCTCAATGCTGTGCTGCACACTGCCAATACATTTTCCCTACCCCTCTGCCAAGGCAATGTCCTGGACCAGTTCTTCTGTGAAATCCCCCAGATCCTCAAGCTCTCCTGCTCAGATGCCTACCTCAGGGAAATTGAGGTCCTTGTGTTTACTGCTTGTTTAGCCTTTGGGTGTTTTGTTTTCCTTGTGGTGTCCTATGTGCAGATCTTCAGGGCCGTGCTGAGGATCCCCTCTGAGCAGGGACGGCACAAAGCCTTTTCCACGTGCCTCCCTCACCTGGCCGTGGTCTCCCTTTTCCTCAGCACTGGTATGTTTGCCTCCCTCAAGCCCCCCTCCATCTCCTCCCCAGTTCTATATCTGGTGGTATCATTTCTGTACTCAGTGTTTCCTCCAGCAGTGAACCCCATCATCTACAGCATGAGGAACAGGGAGCTGAAGCGTTCCGTGAAGAAACTTGTGATGGGATGCTGTTAAACTGCAAGAAACTGCCCATCTTCTTCTGCAAATCTCATTGCACTCATAATGGAACTCCTTACAGGCTGAGACTTTCTTTGGTACTTTGTTTTTAGCTTTTCTTAGTTGTAATAATGCTGTCCACAAAAAAGTGCCTTTCTTCCTCGTGCTTCTGTTTCAATATCCACCTGTTTTTTGTGATCCACGGACTGTGTACATGAGGAGCCATGCTCTCTGTGTCTTTAAACAAAATAAACGACCCTGCAGCGACTTGTTTTCTAAGATCCTTCTCCTCAGACCTTTGTAAAGCTGCAGGTGGAGTACCTTGGTGCAGAGGTGGAGAGGAAAAACAGCCCTGGCACAGCAGCACTGCCAGGGAGCACCAGTTCTTGGTCTTTCCCAAGCTGCTCTCTTTCCACTTCCACTTTCTCTTTCTCCTTCTTAGCCCTTGTGTTGGTGCACGGTTGGAGTGCTCTGGCAGCTTGGTCACAGTCCTGTGGTGCGGCAGTCCTGTGCCCGCAGGCAGGGACGGGCAATGGGCACCTCTGTGACAGAGCTGGCCTCCATAATAGCATTTTAGATTAGCTATTAGGGAAAATTTCTTCACGGAGAGAGTGGTTAGGCATTGGAACAGACTGCCCAGGGAAATGGTACAATCACAATCCCTCGAAATATTCAGAAAATGTGTGGATATGGATATGGTGCTTAGGGACATGGTTTAGAGGGGGACCAGGCAGTTAGGTTAAGAGGTTGGACTCAAGGATCTCAGCGTTCCTTTCCAACCTTAACGATTCTATGATTCTATGATTCTATGATTCTATGAGAAAGGATCTTCTCAGGGCAGTGCCTGAAGGCTTAGGTGTTCTTTCAAAGTGGCTCTAGAGAACATGCCCAGAGAAATGCCCAGGAGAGGAAAACCCTTGTGAGCAGCTCAAGTGTGTGAGTGTGCAGGTCTGGGGCACACAGCAGTGTCATGGACGCTCATGGGAGAATTCAGTCCTTGGCACCCAAGAACGTCTCCTCGCACAGCCAGGCCTCCTGGGAGAGACGTGAAGGACCAGCAGAGCAGGGTCTGGTTTGTTTCCCTTAGACGTAAACCATTGTGCAAGTCTGAGACTAAGATTGCACGTAGCCGCACCTGGGCTCCATCGGGAGTTTAGAAAGGAAGGGGGTCTACTCTCAACCTTGTGACTCATTGGGAGGGTCTTCCTGACTCTTTACATCTCTGGTCTCTCTGTGAATCAGTTTAACTCGCGTGTAACTCAATTTCCCTTTGTATGGTTCTTCCATGCAGTAATTAATGGAGCGAACCTTGCCATCACACTTTTTTAAGTCGCACTTTTCTATATTTTATCCTGAGTCTAATTCAAGCATTTCAGAAATGTGATGATGGTGAAATGAAAGAGCGTCCTCTGAGTACTCCGGCGCCATTGCACGCTCCAAGACAGAGCGATAACCCTTTCCTCCCCCTTAGGGATGAACTGCAAAACATGAGGTCAAAAACCAGGTAATGCCAGGACAGCAACTGGGCCTCCTGTCTGCCAAGTGGAATCCTTTCAATGGATAAATAATAATAATGGGCCATATATTTTGATTCCAGTTGGTCCTCGATGACGACTGGTGAAATTTCTAATAGATACAGGAGCACAAATTTCAATGTTAACACAACCGGATGCCGAGATGCTGGGTGTACAACCTGGATGGCAAAGAGATAAAATTACTGGAGGTAACGGAGCAAGTCCTATTTGCCAAACCGTGAAAGTGAATTTAAGGCTCCCAGGCGAGAAGCGCATGCTACCTACTCACTTTGCAATCAAAGATCACAATGAAAATATTTTGGGTTTTGATGTTTTGAATGGCCGAACCTGGCGCCTGCAGGATGGCAGCGTGTGGTCCTTCAGTTCAAATATTAACCCTAACCCTGATAAAAATGGGGAGACTACAGTGTGTGTACTCCACGCTGCCCCTGCACTCCCTGATTCGTAGGTTACTAATGTACTGCTACACCCGATTGCTGCTGTGGCACAAAACCGGATTTCTTAAGTAATAGCAGACTTAGAAAAATGGCACATTATTTCCAGAACCCATACAATTCACCAGTCTGGCCAGTCCGAATGGGAGATGGCGCCTGACAATTGATTATCGGTGCCTAAATGCTAACACAGCTCTGCTAACGGCTGCAGTACCTAATACTGCAACTTTAACAGCCACGCTACAAGCAGCTGCACACCCATGGATGGCAGTGCTAGATGTGAAAGATATGTTCTTTATGGTCCCCTTGCAGGAGGGAGATAAAGAAAAATTTGCTTTTACTGGGGAAGGTATGCAATAAACCTTTAACAGACTCCCACAGGGGTATAGACATTCACCCACAATTGCTCATGCTGCACTTGCTGAACTGTTACAAACAGTCTCACTCCCTCAAGATGTGAAACTGTACCACTATATAGATGATATTCTGACTGAAGGAACTTTCCCTGAAAAAGTGGGGGAAGTGGCAGCAGCAGTGTGGCAAGCACTAGATAAAGCAGAAGTTGACATTCCCCTTGAAAAATGTCAGGGTCCAAGGAGAGAAGTAAAATTTTTAGGTACTTGGTGGATTGCAGAAAAATTGCAGATGCCCCAGTCTAGTAAAGAATTGCAACAACTTATGGGTACGTTAGCATACTGGAGGAAACATGTACTTGGATTTTTCTGTCATTGCTCACCCCCTGTACTCACTTTTATGAAAGGGAAACTCAATATCCCTTTGTATGATTCTTCCACACGGTGATTTATAGAGTGAACCTTGCCATCAAACTTTCTTAAGTTGCACTTTTACAACATCATATTAAAACCACTTTTGCTGACACCATGGATGGTGATTCCTTATGTGTTCTAAGTTATCCATTTGCGACACATTCTGAGGGACATCAGCAGGCTGGAGGAATGGGTAGAGAGGAACCTCATGAAACTTCAACAAAGGGAAATGCCCAGGCAGGGAAAACACTGTCCACCAGGACATGCTGAGGGCCAACTGGCTAGAAATCAGCTTTTCAGAGAAGGACCCTGGTTTTCCGGTGGACAACAAGCTGAACAGGAGCCCTCCATGTGCCCCTGCAGCAAAGGCGGCCACCAGTATCCTGGGCTGAGATAGACTGATACATAGGTGGAGAGATAGATAGATTTTTTTTTCTTCTTTTCTTTCTTTGTCTTAATCTGAAATTTCCCCTCCTGCTTCTTGTCCTTGTTGTCCCTTGTCCCTTCTTTCCCTTCATGGTGCCCACCCAGATCATCACAACTACCCAGACCAAGGACAGTCACAACCTCCTGTCTAAGCTCAGCCTCACTGGGACCCTTTGGGACCATGCAGGCAGGCTGTGGTGTCCAGCTCCAAGCAGAGAGATGGAACTGCAGAAGGACCGTGGTCGTGATTGTGAGCTATTGCTGGGACAGAGCCATGGGACATGGGGGTCAGCAGAGAAGACCTCCAGCAGGTCCCCTTCACACCCAGGCAGGCAGTAATGCAGCTGGTGGTGCTCTTGAGAGAGGACAGTGGCACAGGAGGGGAGGCACCGTGAGCTGCAGCGCAGGGAACCAACACTCACCGTGTGCCTTGGGGCTCCTGACAGGTGGTGCCAGTGGCTGCAGCCTCCAAGACACCCCTGAGCCCATGAGCAGCAGCGAGTCCTGTCGCGGCTGTGGGGAGCTGCTCTGTCTTCAGAGGGGCTGCTGGCAGAGCTGGCGCTGGAAGTGTCCACCCCAGACCTCCCACCCTTGTTGTCTCCTGGGTTCCCAGAGTCATCGCAGTGACCGAGGCAACAGCCCTGCCTGGCTGTGGGTTGGCAGTCATTTTTATGTCCTAGCAGTGCAGGAGCTTCAGGGAGCATCATGTCTCCTGTTCGCATTCCCATCCTTGCACCAGCCCCACTGCCCCACGTGCAGCCGCACAGCCCAACTGTGCAGGCACCACACAGGGCAAGGTGCATTCAGGGTGGGGAAGCATTTCCCTGGTGTGGTCTGCACAACAGACCTCAATGCCCCATCTCCCTGCCCCCCTCCTGCTTTGGCAGCCCTCCCCAGCACCCAGCCCCTACCCAGGCTCGACTGTGTCCCACACAGAGGTTCACAGACAGCTCTGCTCTGGGGTCTGCCAGGCCCTGGGCATGTGTGAGCCTGGGAAGGGCTTGGTGGTTCCCCCATGTAGTTGGATTTCAAATATGAGCCCAAACCTGTCCAGGTCCAGACTGCCCTCTGTAAAGACATCATCGACCAGTTCACGTGCAGGACAGCCTTGGGTATGTACCATTCGCCAGCTTTGGAAGAAGAGCCCAGCTTTCAGGCAGTGGACCAGAGAAATCGGATTTTATTACAGAGATGATATGAGAGAGTCAGCTCTGACGAGATCATGCTAATCATGCTCACGATAATTAAAAGAAAAACAACAACACAAAGTACAGGCCTGGAACAAGACAGCCTGGGATTCATGCGTGGGGAGTGTTGGGAAGTTTCTCGCTATTGAAAAACAGCCATGAAATCACTTTCCTAACGGACTCCTTGAGCTCCTGGTTCCTCAGGCTGTAGATGAGGGGGTTCACTGCTGGAGGCACCACAGAGTACAGGACTGCCACCACTAGATTCAGGGATGGAGAGGAGATGGAGAGGGGCTTCAGGTAGGCAAACATGGCAGTGATGATAAACAGGGAGGCACGTGGAAAAGGCTTTGTGGCATCCCTGCTCAGAGGGGAGCATTAGCACAGCCCTGAAGATCTGCACATAGGAGAAAAGAATGAAAACAAAACACCCAAATGCAAAACAGACACAAAACACAAGAGGCCCCACTTCCCTGAGGTAGGCATCTGAGAAGCTCAGACTTCTAAACTTCTCCCTCTTTTTCTGAGGGTGGCCTCCACACTTCCCTTCTAGGCAAGGACACACTGGGCATCTTTCACCTGCCCACATAGAGCTGCTCGACACCATTTCCATAGCCTTAGCACCTCTCAGCCCCTGTGCTCTGCAGAGGGAAATGGGTGCGTGGCTGGAGAGAGGCACCTCTCCTCTGCTGGAGCTCTGGCTGCAGAGGGGGTGGCCGATGCCTTGTGCCCCACAGCCACGAGGGCAGAGACTTTGCTGGGTCAGAGAGGATGCAAGGGGGCTTGCTCAGAGGAAGGTGTCTGCGCTGGAAGGGGTGACAGGGAGTTTTCCCAATTCTCCTTCCCCTGAAATTGCCATTTTTAGTTTGTTCTTCTCCCCTGCCCACCCCTCTGCTTCCCGGACCTTTTCCACCTGCTTCCCTGCCCCACATTGTTTTCCTCACAGCAAATTCTGAGAGACCCCATCCCACCATTCGTGTGCTTGGTTCTGCCTCACACAAAACTCCTCGTGGGAGGGCACTGTCTAGGCACATCTCCCTGCTTGCAGGTGATAAAGAGCAGGTCAGACAAACCGTGATGTTGCCAGCAAAGGTGATGGTGGTGCTGCCTGTAGGCTGAGGGGTAGGTGAAGGCAGTTTATGAGGTTCCTAGCAGACCTTCTGATCGTGCCATGTAACGGGTCAAGAATCCCAGCTGCTTCTCAAAAGTGGCAGCTCCTTTTCCCTGTACACCCCCACAGCATGAAATTGAAGACTAAGGGAAGCACCTTCCTTTCCAGGTAGCCCCTGCCTGCACCTTCCTCTTGAAACATCCCCTTGGAAATGCCCTGGGGGTGTTCTGGACCTGTGAGGAGCCTCTGAGCCACACAGCACCCTCTTGAGAGCAGAAGGACCCTGCTCTGCCCTGCCAGGGGTCACTCCTTCCACCCGCAGCTTCTCCCCACAGCACCATGGGGAGATCCCCAGGCAGGCTGAGTGCTGACCCTGGCAGGCAGCAGAGTCCTTGTCATGGCACACAACCCCCTGGCGTGCAGGGACCCTGCTCGGAGCCCAGGACAACCCTGCATGCACACCCAGCTTGGCACCCCTGCAGCCATCCCTGGGAGGAGGGAGCCATCATGCCCTGTCCCTCTGATGGTGCAGCAGGCAGTCCCTGCTCTGGAGCACGTCCTCCTCCTCCACACCAGAAAAGCCAGGAGAGCCACCCCGACAGGTCCTGTCAGCTGTGGCATGTGCCAGATCTAGGAGACACTTCCAGGAACTCATCTGCATTGCCCTGCAGCCTAACACTTACCATGTCAAGGGCTGTGAAGATTTCTCCCTTAGCGAGCTCTCACTTGTCCTCTCACCCCAGACTGCCTTTAACCTCTCTCACTCCTCTTGTCTGTCCTCAGTGCCTGCAGGCAGTGCCCTCAGCCCTGCTGCGCTTTGCAGAGGAGCTGCTCCTGGGCAGAGCTGTCTCTCTGCAGTGCTGCCCACTTGCCAGGAGCTCCCTCCATCCCAGGAGCCCGGCCCAGCTCAGCAGCAGAGGCCCAGCCCAAGGCAGCACTTTCTCTGCCCCTCTGGGCTCCCTCCAGAAACAGGCTGTGAAACAGGCTGAAGCAACCACTGATGTTCCATCCCTCGGCTGGGGAGAAACACTTCTTTCCAGAAGTGTAATTTCTCCTCTCAGAGTCAGTGTTACATCTAAATGTCACTTTTTTGGTGTTATTATTAGACAGGATACCAAGGCAGGGACAGGCAGGGATCTCCTTTACCCCTGCTGAGGGAAGGGATTCAGCTGAGTCAACTGAGGCATCTCATCCTGCATTTCTGCATCAAAGGTAATAGCAAAAGTGGTTTTCATATGATGTTGTAAAACTTTGACTTAACAAAGTTCGATGGCGAGGTTCACTCTATTAATTACTGCATGGAAGAATCCTACAAAGGAAAACTGAGTTACACTCGAGTTAGACTGATTCACAGAGAGACCGGGGACACAAAAGGGTAAGGAGGACCCTCCCGTAGAGTCACGAGGTTCAGAGTGGACCCCCTTGCTTTCTAAACTCCTTCCTCAGAGAGGAGACTAGGTGCAGATGGGTCCAAACCTAGTCTCAGACTTGGTCAACAGTTTGTGTCTAAAGGATTGTACATGCCAAGTTTATGTAATGTTTGATTAGCATCAATTCAGCCTGCAATTAAAGTTACCAAGACAAAATCAAAGTTACCGTACTACAAGGTTATGCACGATATCAGTCACTTACCAAAGATCTGTCGTTGGTAAAAGTGGTTGAGTCCCCACCCCTGGAGGTATTTAAAAGACGGGTAGACGTGGTGCTCGAGGGCATGGTTTAGTGGTGGACTTGGCAGTGACAGGTTAATGGTTGGACTCGATGATCAGATTGAAACGAGAGGAGTTCACAGCCTGGCCATGGCTCAGGCCTTTCCCTCTTCCAGAGCCTGCCCCAAACCACGGGCAGTCTGGTCAAGGGGCTGAGCACACCCATCACGGACGGGCAGGATTTGCCTGGGCTGCAGGCCGCATCGATCCCCTTGCCAGGATCGGAGCAGCCCAGGCTTCACAGCCTGGTCCAGCCCCGTTGCTCTCCTTGAGGTCTGCAGACTCTTGGTGACACCTCGGGGTCAGGGGTGGGTTGGAGCTGGACACCCAGCTCGAAGCTGGACCCCTAACTTGAAGGCACCCTTGAGTGGTTCATTCGGTTAATTCAGTCTTGGCTGGTTTAGCTCTCCGTTTCTGGCTGCATTTCAGAAAACTTGGCTGGGGTTTTCCTCTTGGAAGGAAAGTGTTTTGCATACAAATATGTAAATACCTTCCAATTCTTTTCCCCTTTGCTGGCTTACCTCTCGGCAGCGCCTCCCCACATGGCATCCGTTCAGAAGACTGAAAGTCCTACCGCTCTTTGCAAAATTAAACCCGTGGACGTTATTTTTCATACATGTCAGCTACCAGCAAGCTTTTACTGGTGGCTTTTTTCTGTCACTAGGCTTTGCTCTGCTGATGTTCAGCTATCACTGAAAAGCTCATCACACCGGGTAGTTTACTGAAAACATTTTATTGTAATCAAGAAGTGACATAACAAGGCTGCAATGTATTCTGCAAATCATTCTGCTGCTATTTTATAACTGATACCAGCTGCTTCTGCCAGGCAATTAAAAGAAAATTCAACTGTGAAAATTTTCAGGACAGAAGACTCCAGCCAGACTAATTAACGGTGGTTAAAAATAAGAGGCCCCAGCAACGCCTTTCATGTTGCGTGGTCACAACTCACAATTCTGTACAAAATGTTCGCTTTTTAAAGCTCCGATGTAAAAATCAAACAATCCAGCGGCAATTTTTTAAGTGCAATGCAGGGTCTTTCATGTCATCATTTGCAATGCTTGAACTCGTTCACATTTCAACAAAGTTTAATACAGATGACTTGGGATTTAAGTCTTTTTTCATTATCTGTCATTCTATGTAGGGACAGATTTCACTTTTTGGTCATCTTGCTCCTTGTCTTTGCTCTTCTTCCATTTGTTCTTCTTGTGCTTGTGTTTGTGGCTCTTTTCCAATTCCGTTTCATTTCCAATGTGTTTCTTCTGCTTCTTCTGTTTCTTCTGCTTCTTGTCCTTCTTCTTCTTTTTTTTCTTGTTCTTTTTCTTGCTGTCTTGCCTCTCTCCTGAGCTGGCACTGCTCCTGTGGCCTCCAGTCTGACTCTCAGAAGGGCTTTGGCTACGGCTGCGCCTAACACTGGGACTGCTTTGCCTTTGACTTCGCCTTGCTTCAGGCTGGTCACCTGCAGCAGGTGCTGCTGTATCCTCTTTCACCTTATCAACAGCCTTTTCCTTTGGGTCGTCATGAGTTTTCCCTGCCGCTTCCTCACCTTTTGCAGATACCTTACTCTCACTTTCATTGCAGTCTGGTACAAATGCAGCCTCATCAGTGTCTCGCGTTCGATCAGAAGAGAGCGGCGAGGAGCTGCTTACCTGAGGCTTAGGCTGGGCAACACTTTTATTGTTTTGTCCAGTCACGTTCTCTTTCTCATGTTTTACATCTGGCGATTCCTCTCTCCAAGGTGCCTTATTACCACCTGGCTCTTTCTCTTCATTGCTCTTTACTTCTGGTACGTGCTTCTCTTTCTCTTCTCCTGCGTTTATATCTAGAGGTTTGGGTTCCTCCAATGTGCGCTTGGAATCGTGAGCAGCTTTGTGATCAGACTGCTGCTGCTCAGGCGGAGGGCTGCAGCTGCTCCTGTTGGCGTCTCCAGTGCACTTTTCGGACAGCTCTGCTCGTTCGTCTCTCGGCTTACTCTCCTGGACTGACGTAGATTCTCTGTTTTGAGAAGGGGACTCTCTTCCCCTTGCTAATTCACTCTTTTCATCTCTACGCTTGGAACTCGAATAATCTCTGTTGCCATCACGGTCAGAATTTTTGTCTTGCTTAGGAGTAAAGTCTTTAGCAGCGGATCCATGGCCAGTATCAGGCTTCTCTGAAAATCTGCGGTCTTTGGAAGATTGGGAAATACTTTGTCCATCTCCTTGCTCGGTTGCACGTTCTGAGGGGTCGTCTTCTTGCTGAACACTGCTCTTTCTCTTCTCAGAGGTGTCTTTGTCTGACAAAGAATGATCCCGGTCTTTGGTTTTTCCTTTTTCATTTGACATTGAACTTTTTGAACTTTTTGCGTCATGCTGGGAGCTTTCATAACTCACCTCTTTTGTAGTTTTCTGTCTTTCCTTCAAAGGCTCCGTCTCTTTCTCACTCTGTTTTACAGGGTTTGGTGGCTTAGCACTCGCATTTTGTATAACATTAGCAGGTTTTCCTACGGTTGCGGGCACCTGGGTAGATTGAATGTCTTCCTCTTCAGACTCAAAGTCATCCTTCTCCCACTTTGACTGAGGGACCTGGATCATAATAAGGATGTCTTTCTCAGGGGCTGTGATATCATTATTATACTCCTCCATGGTCTTAATGACAGTTTGTTTTGTGTCTGGCTTTTCTTCAGTCTTTCTAATGGGGCTTCCTCCAGTAGAACTAGTGCTAAGAGGGAAAAAGCTGACATTAATCGTGGGTGAGATATACGCACCGCCATCTTTTGTAACAGTTTAGAAAACGGCTTGTGTTTCCATTCTAAATCTTGCGTATTTTTTCAAAAGATGTTCAATTAAGGGAACAGACGAGAGAAAGGATGAGTCCACTAGCTAAGACTACGAGCAATCAATTAATTTAGTACCTTCCTACTCTACATTTAATTAACAAAGACACGAGATTATCAGATTGGGGACTGCCTGACCTGGTAATTCCTTCATGTCCTGCTTCTACCAATGGTAGATAAATTAGCTATACATTCTTGTTTCGACATCTAAGCAAGCAATGAGGGAGAGGTATACACAACCACAGTTTTATTCCCATGTCCCAGTGTTCTTCTTCAGAAAAAATGTACCTTTTAAAAACTGTTTAGAATATCAAGACACTATCTTAAGTCTCCAGTGACGTCTTAAATGGTTTGAGTTTGCGCTGTCCGGCTTCTTTAGATGCTGAAATGTACGTAATAACAGCTTCACACTAGATTCACTCTTTCAAAGAAGTTGGCACTGAGCTGGAAGCAGTGTAGCTGTGTTAACACGGCACTGTGCTCAAAGCTCAAATCAGTACAAGATATTGGCAACCAAGCTGCTATTTCTGCAAGGTATCGTTTCATCTCACCCTGACAAAAGTAGATCATTACAGCACCTTGCAATTTTTCAAAGGCAACATATTGCATGGTAGAGACATGTCTGTTATCCTTGCCTTTAGCAGTAAGCTGGATCTGAAGGAAGACCTCGAGGGGACTCCTCAGAGAGTCAACATATAATGAATAAGAAGGGGGGAAAAAAGTCCCAGAAGTAAGGGTGAAAGACGTCATCAATGAATTAACCTTATGAGCTGTCTGGGCAGTACAGACTGCTTGTTTTCTTTCACAAAATTTGATTCTGACCCAAGTACAGCTTAGCAGGAAAGATCACAGATTATTCACTCATTTAGCACAGATTTAGCTGTTCCTTTCATTAGTCACCATAAAGACTTTTACATTTGTTTGCAGGGGGGAGGGAGGAAAGAAAGAATAGGAAAAGAAAAGATGAGGTACCTGGTGCAATGTACCAGAGTTGCACTAGATCCATCAGCTGCCGTTCCTTTGCTTCTTACTTTTCCCTTTGCTTTTTCTTGCTTAACTTTGCTGCTGTTCGGCTCAGGTTTCTCACCAGGTTCTTCTGCAGGTAGCACATTTTCTCCACTCACAACCTTTTTGCCAGTTTCTTGGTTCAGTTTAATCTTTTTGGCGGGGTTGTTAAGAAAAGCAGGTTTATCCTCTTCTGGAGTTTGCTCTCCTTTTTCACCATCAGGCTCAGTCTTCCCCTTTGGTGGTCTTTTCAAGTCAGCAGCTTCTGGTTTAGAGGCCTTTAGGGAAGTCGCTTCATGTTCTTCAGCAACCTTTTCATCTACTTTTCGTTTTCTTTGTTCAGGTTTTACATCAGAGGAGTTGCTTTTTTCAGCAGGTGTTTTTGACTTGCCCTCTTTGTTGGAGGACTTCTCCGACTTGGTTTCTTTTCGATGGTCTTTCTTTGCCGTTTCCTCGTTGGCTGCTCTGGTTTCTGGGTGATCTTTTGTAACTTTGGGGTGAGCTTTCCGTGGGGAACCAAGAGCCTTCTCAGCCTTTTGAGAGGAAGAGGTTTTAACACTGTCTGTCTTTGGCAACTCCTCCTTCACTTTTTTCACAGCAGGTTCCATTCGAGGAGATTCTTCACAATTGGTGTCCACCTCCTCTTGGGAAGCTTTAGCTGGTTTTATTATGCTGTCGTTCTTAGGCAGAACAGCCGCTTCTGCTTTCCGCTTTGTCTTGTCAATTTTTGCTTTTGGCTTCTCCTCTTTTTTCGCCTTTGCAGATACCGGTTTGAAAGCAAGAGAATCTGCTTCCATAGGCTCATCTCTCACAGGGGTGGCATCGTCTCTTCTTGGGAGCATGAACAGAAAGTCCTTTTTAACATCTGCTGCTGGAACTGGCTCTTTGGCTTTCCTCGCACCTTCTAACAACTCAGCTTTGGGAAAGCCTTCATTCTCATCCCCTTTTCTTCTCTTCTGGGGGTTTTTATCTTTATTTCCTTTGCCATCCCCCAGTGGATGTTCCCCCTCCTTCTCTTTGCATTTTGTAGCATCTCGGATGTCATGGCGCTCTCTTCCAGAAGGTTTTTCAGGGTAATTTCCAGCTGCATTACGATCTCTGTGGCTCTGCCCACCAGGATAATCCTCCCTACGTCCCCAAGCCTGTGGCAAATTCTCTCGTCTGGTCCCAGGCGGACCAAACCTATCTGTAGAAAAGTTGCCCCTGTTTACTGGAGGTGGAGGTTGAGGGCCAACAGCAAAGCTCTTGTGAAACTTTTCATACCATTCTCTAGAGTTCCTTTCCCATTCTCTGTATCTTTCCTTTTCAAATGGATCTCTCAAGTCAACAGATCTGCCATAGCAAGCTTTCACATCATGTGGAGGAACTTCTCTGTATCTGTTAAAATACTCCCTTCCTCCTTCCCCTCGAGGTACGGTCCGTGTAGTGGGAGAGTGGCCTCTAAACACTGGAGACCTTAATCGTGAACGGTATCTTCTTAGCCTTGAATGGTGATAACCCCGTGACCTTGACCTAGAACGATATTTATGACTCTTCCCTTTGCCTCTTCTTGAATACCGTGGGGATCGTGAGCAGGAACGAGAATGGGAACGACTAAAGGATCGAGAGTAGGAGCGAGAGCGGGAAGAACCTGATCTTGACTTGGAGTAGGTGTATGAACTTCTCGAGTAAGATGAAGCACTATAGGGAGACTTGGACCTTAAAAAAAACACAAAACACAAAAAAAGTGAAGTTAACTCAAAACAGTCGCTCTCCCCAGTTTTTTTCCTCCCAAATTTGGTTTGGGTTTCTTTTCCTCTCCACAGGCTAATGCCAAAGCTTCTTTCAGCTGCTGACATACTGCTACTGCAAACTGAAGAACTTGATCGTATGTAAAAGTTTCTGCTTACGAGACAGAACAGCTGCTGCATTGTTAGTGTACCAACATACAGGAAGGGGAAGCCTATTTCCACCCACTTCTATGACATTAACTACCACAGCTATTGATTGATCTAAGGCGGGGTATACTGGCCTCTACTGGTACATGAACGCACACATTTTTCACTACTCAACAACTACCTGCAGTGCAAATCATTTTTGTTGCAGTAAGATGCAAAAAGTGCAAGTCTTAATGGCTAGAGTGCAGTATCAAACACCAAGAAAACACGATTTAGCCTGAAGACGGCAAAGCTCCATTTTAAAATGCCAGCTTAGTCTCTTCATCTTCACTACTGGTTTGGCAATTTGTACAGGATGCAAAAGACTTGTACTGCAATCTTACACCCAGGACTATTTACTCCTGTCGCTGCTGATCCCTTGACTCATCCAATCCATCTGACGATGGAGAGGTGGAGGCGAACTCCTCCTGATTCTTCTAGACAACCCGCTTCTCCATTACGGACGTGTAAAGCAGTTACCTGGAAAACAAACGCCTACGCTCCTTTTGAATCTTTTTATATTCCATCAGTTCTTTACCAAAATCCTTTGTAAGCTCATCACATTTGGACTTTTTCTTCTCCCTGTTAAAAGAAGTTTGACCTTTCTTACAAGGATAGTTTGACCTTTCTTACAAAAAGACATCAAGAAAGAAACCCTGGCTGATAGGAGAAAATGTCTACTGCATGCAAATGCAAAAGGTGAACATCCTAGTTAAGCAAAGCCAGTTTAGAATGCCTAGAAGTTTCAGGGAAAGCTTTAGAATGACATTTGTCTGGGTTTACTTTTGCATGGAGCCAAATACTTACTCCTCTTTAGGTCTCTGTTGTTCTCTGTAAAACTCCTCCCTAGGTAAAGGAGGTGCTTGTGTCGTTGGGATGGTATTTGAAGGAGCCGTTGGTCCTGCTGCTGGTACCCAAGCTGGCGACCTGTTGGCAGGAGCGGGGGGATATCCTGGAGGGGGGGCAGTGCACCCAGCAGCTGGAGGCTGACCAGGGGGAAACTGAGGAGGCAACTGGGGCGGTGGTACCCGCGGTGGGAGAGGAAGGGCATGGGGTGGTGGAGGATGCAAGGGAGGTGGAGGCACAGGCACAAAGATGGCGATTGATGGTGGCAGTGCTGGGGCCTGAGTCCTTTGGGTACGTTCACTAGGCGGGCGTCCTCGATTTGAACTTCTAAAGAAACCCAAAAACATGTGTCACTGTTTGTTACACTCTGCCCCCATTTTAAAGAGGAAGGCGAAGGAAGCGGGAGCACGGTGGCGAGCACTTCTTGTTCTCAACTTAAGCATTTCTCTCCCTGCTGTCTGTTCATTTGAGACTGCCCTCATTTCTTGATCCTCAGACTCGCCTTCCACATCCCCAGCCCCAGCGGTTCCCTCAGTCTTCTCTCCTTATACTCAGCTTTGCGCCTGTGGATGGAGGCTGCCCGTGCTTAAAAGAGACTCCCATCTCCCCTGGGCCAAGTGCCCACCGCTCCTCTGCCACTCCTTGATATGGTCAATACTTCACACTTCTGATCTTCAAAGCACTGCACAAATATTAACTCATCTTCTCTCAAACTTCTTTTAACTTCTTCCACATAAGCCTCCTATGTTGTTGCCTCATGAGGATGTGTTTGGCCTGCTTTTGTCCCCAAATTGTTATTTTCTCGCTTACTGAATTTGAGATTTTAGACAATCTGTGGGATGGATCCTGGGGTTTGTTTTTATTTATCTTTAGCATAGTATGAACACAATGCCCCCTTACAATCTATCTATAACAAATATGTACCAAAAGGAAGGACTAACTTGACACTGCAATAATAGAGAAAACAGACTCCTCTCTCTCTCTCCAACTGAGAGAAAGCAGCTTGGCTATTTGAGAGGACTGAATTGAAGACATTCAAAATTTTTATAAAATAACACAACACAGCGTTGACTATCCAATGCTTTGCTCACTCAGTATCAACTAAGTTGGTAAAAAAGAACGTTGGAGGCTGATTTCTATGGGGAAATCAATTTCTCCAGCCCTATTCAGCCAGTGATCAGAAGGGTGGCTTTCCACCTCACCCTTTAATGATATTTCAATTTTATATGTAATTATGGTTTCCAGCCAATTCAAATGAAGCCATTTAAAAACGAATTACCACTTGTATTCTCCACAACTATCTGTGCACACTTATTTCATTCTAAATCAGCTTTAAGCTACTAAATTATTATTTGCTGTATAAGCTACGTGTTATGGTCTCGTTTAACGGGTTACAAGTAGGAATATATTGAATTTCTGTAGCATACTTACAGCTCCCAGCCTGGTCTGCCAGCTGCTGAGCGAACTGCGCTGGCTCTCCTGGGATGACCTTTTGGCGTGGAGAGAGGAAAAAGAAAAAAATCCCATTCAGTTGATCTGAAGATAAGTTTTGAAAAGAACTTCTCAAGTTATAGTTGCTTACCAGTTGTGTGTATTGAGTGTCCTTGGGGGCCCAGAAGACTTGGTAACGCTGGTTGTCTTACTACAGGAACCCGACAGCCCTTGTGAATAAACGCAAACAGTTGGAAAAGAAGCTCTGCTAAAATACAAGCAGCACTGCATATGTTGAAATAAAATTTACCTTCTCTTCCACCAAACTGCCGATTGACTGAAAGGAAGATTTAGAAAGCCCAGCAGCACTCACCAGCGCAGCAGGAGGTAGAACAGTACCGGCATCACTACAAAAGAACCCAAATTTTTATTATTCAAACAGTGTTTTGAAGTGCTACTTGAAATACAAAGTCCCAAGTGAGAAAAGGCTGACTATAGTAAATGGGGAAAAAAATGAAAAAATAATCTTCTCCAGATGTACAAATGGGAAGTTGGCCGATTCCAAATGAAGCACTGACGAGAAGTCTGTTTGGACTAGTGGCATTTAAGGAGAAATAGAACAGAATAGACTAGACTATTTCAGTTGGAAGGGACCCACAACGATCATCTGCTCTGACCGCCTGACCAATTCAGGGCTGACCAAGTTAAAGCATGGGATTAAGGGCATTGTCCAAATCCCTCTCCAACACTGACAGGCTTGGGGCATCGACCACCTCTCCAGGAAGCCCGTTCCAGGGTTTGAACAACCTCTCGGTAAAGAAATGCTTCCTCATGTCCAGTCTAAGCCTCCCCTGGCGCAGCTTGGAACCATTCCCACACGTCCTATCACTGCATCCCACCGAGAAGAGATCAGCACCTCCCTCTCCACGTCCCCTCCGCAGGAAGCTGCAGAGAGCAATGAGGTGGCCCCTCCGCCTCCTCTTCTCCAAACTGGACAAAGGCAGAGTCCTCAGCCGCTCCTCAGAGGACATTCCTCCCAGCCCTTTCACCAGCTCTGTTGCCCTCCTCTCGACGCACTCAAGGACCTTCACCTCCTTCTTCAGTTGTGGGGCCCAGAACTGCACACCGTGTTCAAGGGGAGGCCGCAGCAACGCTGAATACAGCAGGATAATGACCTCTTTTCACTGGCTGCTTCCCCTGCCTTTGATGCATCCCAGGATGCAGTTTGCCCTCTTGGCTGCCAGGGCTCACCGGAAAAATATTTTAGTAAGCTGGCTGCACATAAAAGGATTGGAGTACGTATAGCCCAGACACTGACTCTCAGTTGTGGAAGATGCAAGAACTGAAATTCTCTTGGGAAACGTTTATGTGCTGGCTCAGTGGCTGCCTTAGAGGTTCTTTTGACTTGTGACCTTTGTAGTCAACGGTACAGCTGCGCCTGACAGTCTTCTGGACAGAGTGGCTCTTTGCATTCCAGGCATAAAAGTGAAAGGACAGAAGCCCTCAACAACAGTACAGATTTTCCATGTATTTTCCTACCGCTTCACTGGGTTGCCTACTAGGACTTTGTTGGTAAATGTTTGTAAAGACTTCAAATTTACAGTGTTTCAATGTTTATTATCCAAATCTGCGTGCGGTGCTGACTACACGGCATTACTGAGAATGACTCTGACTTATAATACTGATGATAGAAATACTGTAGAAAAAAGTGATGTGAAACACCTGGTCAGTTTTACCTCTCATTGGGCTTTTTTGCTTTTCAGGAAACGATTATTTCCTCAGTACTAAAGAGAAATGAATGCACTCCAGAAGCTCTGACATAACCAAAGGCTTACTTTAGGAATTGCTAGCCGCTTAAACTCAAAGGGCTCCTGGGGGAAAAAAGTTCCTCTTTCAGGGTCAACGCGTACTGAATGACTTGTAAGAGAAGCAAACCAAAATACTTTGGAGAAAATTCTTGCATGAGGCACGCTTCCAAATTATTCAAGTGTCCTCATTCAAAGTAAAACCCAAACCCAGAACGGCCACAGTTCTCTGGAACTGTCACTAATGCTATAGAAATCGCTAGCTGAGAAGCTCAGGAGAAACAATCTAACTTCAGCACCTTGGTGCCTTTTATATTCGTGTTGATCTACAGATTTCCTTACCGAAAAGGTCCACCTGGCTTTTCAGCAGGGGCCAACGATGACAGAGCAGCAACAGAAGGAGAAGCCAGAGAAGCCAGTGGACTCATGAGCGGATCCCGCTGGCTGGAAATTGTTGGCCAGAGCAGAGGCTGCAGGTTGCGGGCTGTTGTTTGCCTCAGGAGTGGTGGTGGAGGCGGTGGCGGTGGCGGCTGCTGCTGCTGTTGCTGCTGAACCTGCTTATGGAGCCCTTTTGCGTAGCCAGTCCCATTTCTGAAGTTGTTCACAGCCTAGAGGCAGGAAAGCATTTACAAAAAGTTAATACGAAACTTCAGCAGACAGACGAAGAAAAGCCTGCACGGAGTAAAACTCCTTGTGTATTCCTGTAAATGCTATCAGTCCTAAAATGAATCAACATACAGATGTATGGATACATCACACTGAACACTGATATTCATGACTTGCAACTCAGAGCAGCCGTATTTAAAGTACTCCAGCGTTGGCACTGAATTTGAAAGTGAGACAAGCCTGTTAAACAAAAGGGTGACCTGAATTTGCCAGATTGTCTCTAAAGAGTTGTAAGCTTCTGTAACAACAGATAACGTATTTGAAAAGTAAATTGAGCCTTACTCCATTTAGCCTTGCTTAAGGAGAGGTAAATGAATATCTTCTTCCCTTTCAGCTTTTGGAAAATAGACTTTTCCTTGCCAACAGTTTACGTGAAAGTCATCGTGTTACCTGGCGTAGGGACTTGTTGGCGACTAAAGCGTCAGGAGAAACGTCTGTTTGATGGCATGTTGGGCATCTGTGTTCCTCAGAGTCCAGTAACGCTGTTCTAATACCTGTGAATCATCAGAATCATCAAAACAGCTTTTAGCCAAACTAAGGAGTATTTTTGGGCTCTAATCAATTCTAAACACAAGTGTGTGGTTAATGGGTGAATATGGTCTTGAATTGAGAGCACGGAGCGATCAATGTTCAACAGTGTAAAAAATTTCCAGTCTGCAGCAAATAACTATACGGTTTGATACTGCACTCATGCAACACCTGAAGATGTACAGGAGGTTGTGCCTTGATGTTCCGACTGATCTTCTTTCCGCTGGCTAGTACAGTGAGAAGTCACTAACCTCAAGGTTAATGAAGAAAACACATTTCAACACATTAGGAGGTTTGAGTTCTGAAGGTTTTAACCAACCCTCCGGTGGAGAAGGCGGCGGATTAAATGCCTGACTATCCGTTTGTTGCAGACCACACCAAATCACCAGAGCTGGCTATATAATTTTGTATGAGAGAAAGGGCTGTGGACAAATAAATGCAGTCACTATCTAATTCTGGAATCTCCTGCACAATTACGCACTCTTCTCATACTCGTCCTTCCGTATTGTGCTGGTCTGGGCGGGGACAGAGTTAATTTTCTTCATAGTAGCTAGTGGGGGGCTATGGTTTGGATTTGTGCTGGAAACAGGGTTGGTAACACGGGGATGGTTTCCTTAGGGCTGAGCGGTGCTTCCACAGAGTCAAGGCCTTTTCTGCTTCTCACACCGCCCCACCAGCAAGGAGGCCGGGGGGGCAGAAGAAGTGTGAAGGAGACACAGCCGGGACAGCTGACCCCAGCTGAGCCAAGGGCTATCCCACACCGTATGGCGTCATGCGCAGCATATAGAGCTGGGGGAAGAAGAAGGAAGGGGGGGATGCTGGGAGTGATGGCGTTTGTCTTCCCAGGTAACGGTTACGCGTGATGGAGCCCTGCTGTCCTGGGGATGGCTGAACTCCTCCCTGCCCATGGGAAGGAGGGAATGAATTCCTTGTGTTGCTTTGCTTGTGCGCGCGGCTTTTGCTTCACCTGTTAAACTGTCTTTATCTCAACCCACCAGCTTTCTCGCTTTTACCCTTCCGATTCTCTCCCCATCCCACTGCGGGGGAGCGAGCGAGCGGCTGGGTGGTGCTTAGTTGCCGGCTGGAGTTAAACCACGACACGCGTGTAAAGAGATTTAATGAGATACATAAAAAGGGGAAAAAGCTTTCTGCCTTTTTTTTTCCTTTCTACAAGGAGAGTCCTTTCCTAGTCAGGCCATACTTCAGTCTTACATCGAACTGGTGACAAAGTAATGCCGTTATCTCCTATGTCTGCTTTCAGAAGATCAGTTTGATGTTGGGGATTAACAAACCTGGGAGTAACACTTACATTCGTCACAGTAACTGTTTCTACAGCAGGGAATAACCACGGCATCAGTCATTGTATCTTTACAAAGGAGACACAGCAGCTCCTCTGGAACGGGATCATGGGAGGAGGAGGGGGAGGACGGCTCCTCGGGTAAAAAGGGTGGCTTTTCCTTCTTGCCTCTGGCATAAGCTTCCCTGGAGGCGGGGGGGGGAAGGAAAAAGAAAAAAGTGAACGACGAGGAAAGGAAAACTTTTCCAAGCGTAGGATTTTATCAAAGGAAGACAAGAGATGGAATTCTCCTCGCTCCACACTAGCCTTTGAAGACGTAGGCATCTCGTTTAAACTGCTTTTCTATAGCCACAAGACCAGAAGAGGGAGGGGGGAACAATTTTCCTTCTGCAGAACTCTCCCATTCATTGGATCAACTAAGAAATTGGCTCCGACTACAACAATAATGTTTTGACAGCTAGAAATCGGGTGCAAGGAATCCCACCTCTCCTTTGCCAGGGGGTAAAGGTAAATTGCAGGCTCAGGATGAAGTGAGTCTCCGAGTAATTCCATTTTATAAATAAGGGCAGTCTATGTTCCAGCTTCTACAAAAGGAGATCCACGACAGAAAAGCAGAAGTGCTACCAAGTGCATTTCGTAACAGCCCCTCTTGTCAGCCCACGGCTGGATTTTCTGAGTTCAGAGCAACAGGGAAACTTCAGCCTGTTTCACACGTGAGCTTGGATAAAAGTCAGAGGGGGAGGAAATCTCAGTCCAACGGCGATGGGTTACATTTTGCAAGAAGCCTTTGAAACATAAACCAGCAGCAAAACGAGCTTTCAGAGAGAACAACTCCCACTGTCAACACTACTGAAATATTTTGCAGAAATACAGATTCTTAGCACAGCACTAGTTTAACCAGCTTCCAGGGCCATGAGCAGTAGGGCCACCCTATTTTAATCTTAGAAAGTATCACAGATTTTAAGGTTCAGATACAACAACAATGCTTCCTCCCCTGCAATTACAGAGGCTGGCCGATTTGGTCGCCTGGCCACTCAGACATTTACGCACAGTTTCTCTCATTCGCTTTTGGGTCGGTCCAATGAATTCCCTACTTACGCATTAATAGCTGGTATGGCATACTTCCCAGTGTTGGTTAGCATAGCACCCTTTGTATTGGGATCTTTCACCTCTATCAGGAAACTCCGTGGAATTCCCGTGCTCCTTTTAATTCTGGGAACAGACTCAACATTTTTGCCCTGTTAAGAAAGGCAAACATAGCTCATCTTAAGACCCACACTTAAAATGACATGTCCATGATTATTCTAAGCAGCAAAAGCCTTTAATCCTCTCCTTTTCCTTAACAGAAGGGTTGCTTGACTAAAATACTTATTTTCCTAAATTAATATAGCCAGGGTGTTCCAAGGCTTGAGCAGTGTTTTGAACGCCGTCGACACTCTTGGGCTTAACTTCAGGTTCCTTAAGGGTGAAATATCCCTTAGCCTGCCCTCCGCTCAGAAGAGATACCAACCCGCTCCTCCTCCAAAGCGCAATTCCCAGGGTGAGCTCAGTTCAGTGCTCTGAACCAGGCACTGAGGAACTGTATATGAAGGTTCAGTTCATACCTCACGCATGTACAACGGTAAATGGCATGCATACTCACCCAGAGGCTTGTGTCATTAAAACAGGCAAATATTCAGCGGGTGGGGTCAACAGAAAGGAGCTTAGGTTTATATGAAATACTAAAAACTGTGAACTGTTGTTAAAAAGAGTTAAAACCAGAAACATTTCCAATGATATTGGAATATCTAAAAATATGCATGAAAGTTCACAGAGAACGATCTATGGACATATTGAATGTCTATGACCTGGAAAAAATAAAAGTTTACATTTACAACTCCAGCTTTCCCTTGAATTTTGAAGGGCTTCACCCCCAGAGAAACAATTCCGAAGATGAGCAGTCATGTAGCTGTTAGGTAACTGCCAAGGTAATAAAATGAACCCCCAAGTAACACCAGAAGTCCCCCTCAACCTTACCCCATTTGTTGGGCAGTTCTTTATATAGTGGCCAGGTTGTCCGCAACGGAAGCAGGTATATGATGGTGGAAGCAGACCCAAGGGTTTCTTCGTGTAACTAAAAGGTTTTGGGGAAAAAAAGAAAAAGCTATGCGTGCGTCTCTCTTGTTAAAACAAACATCTCTACGATTTTTCCATCATCTTCAAAGAACAGATTGGACGTTATCAACACTTACTTGATTGGATGATACTCATGGCAGGACTGTGTCATCATAGCCTTGATTTTATCTTCTTCAGAGGCATTGGCCTCAGCCAGATTGGCAGTCTGTTCAACAGGCAATTATTTGACACACACATTAGAAACACATTTCAGCCCACACGGCCAAAGACACCACCACTCCCCCGATCCTGCAAAGAGCAGCACAACGCGGGCTGAGGTTGCATGAAAACAGCCGCTGACAGAAAACAGAGCCGTGCTGAAGATGCTCTGGGGAGTCCTTAGGCCACGGCAGGGGGTTTATGGGCCTGGGAACCTACTTGAAAAGAGCCTTCTTGGGCACTCCAAACCTTGGGCTCTCTTTGTACCTCACACAAAGACTCCTGTAACCAATCCAATGTGCTTCCAAGTGGACTGAAGCTCTGTGTAGGAAAAATCATACTATCCAGCACTTTTAAACGGATTTTTAAGCCCCAGACTATTTGAAGCAGAAGATAGCCACTGGACGTTTAATTGAGAAAGATGCAGGCAAGTACCATTATTTACATTTCGCAGCAGTAAAAGGACACACAAGAGTCGGGGAAGTGGGTCTTGCTGGCTGAAATTCAGCTTCAGACACAGAAGCATTAAAAGGAATCAAGCTTTTGATAATCCCTCAGCAAGACAAAAGATTCTTGTCAGTGGAAATTTGACCACGATGTGCTGTAGGCAGTCCCAGCTGCACGTTCCCCCCCGCTACCCTCTTCATATTCAGCAATTTAACTGCAGCAAGCAAAACCTGCCGGTTTTTCCAGTTGACTGTGTCCTTTTAACATACAAATCGTAATAGAAACCTTATCCAGAATTACTGAAGGTAGCTGATTTTTTTTTAAGTCGTGTTTGTTCCAATGTTTTTATTACACACCAGCCCAGATACAAGCAGGGCCTGAGGGAGTGACTGTAAATGATCTGGACCTTCAGGCACTGATCATGCAGGTCAACCACTCCTGCTTTTGTTTTTAGATGCATTCACTCCCAAAAGCAACCAGCCAGGTTCAACATTCTCTTAAATGGTTGTTTCATATACACAGCTTTTTCTCCACAGTCACATAATGCAGATCGACATCTATGAAATCATTAATGTTTATAGAAAACTTTACAGATACTTGACTCGTTTGTTTGAACCCAAACGGTTCACAAAACACACCCAAAACCCACAAAACCTTACTAGGAACAGACCAAAATTCAAACATAGCATTTCATACATGGGAATAATAAAACAGAAACCTGCTAACACATTGCCTCCATGCTAAGCCAGTCTGCACTGAAGAGGTCAGAGCAAGTAACAGTTTTGAGCTGCTTTATGCTATGTTCCTGTATTTTTCTGAAATACTTAAATTTTCTCAAAAGCTTCAATGTGTGCCCTACTTGGACAGGTTTTCACATTTCAGAGTAAAACTTCACAGGAGTTTACAGAACCAAGGACACGTTCAGAGACAGCACCAATGGAGACCAATTTCTTTTGGTGGCTGCCTTCCAAACAAATTTATGTTTCCTTCCCCCCAGTGTACACAATTTAATTTCTGCAGGAAGAGAGGGAAGAAGTTACCCGTGGGGAGAGATTTCTCTTTCTCGGCAATGAACTCCAGCCTTTATTTTCAGAAGAAAGAACCAGCTCCTCTGCATTAAGCCCTGCCTTCTCTAATCTTTGTAACTTTGCAGACTAGGAATTCAATTGGCTAGCACTACGCCTGTCACAAAGGGCCATCACTAGTGCTTTCCCCGACAAAGTGACACCTGGCTGAGCAAAACCAGCAAGCAGCTCCATAGCAAAACAGGGCGTTACAACCGTTTCAGAAGGGCACATCTGCTAATATGCCACACATGCGCATCGGCATGTTCCTCTCGACAGTTAGGTACACTGACACAATTTACACAGTCTGCATTCAAACAAATTAGACCGTGGTGTCCACTGTAGATACGCTACAACTGATGAAATTGTGCAGCATCCACAGAATGCATCTAGAACTATAAGGACTAGAAATTCAAAAATAGCCATGCAATTGTCCGTGTTCCAGAAGCGCTTCTATTTTGGCTGTTGCAAACCCCCTTGAAATGGCCATAACTTACAGCCAATTAAATTCTTCTGTAAAAAGTGTGTTAGTTTCCAACGCAAAATTAACAAAACATAGGAAAAACGGTAAACGGCTTCCGAAGTGCTGCTGCTTTGTGTCTTGCAGATGAGTAATACTGCAACATTATGTTGAGGCTGAGAAGGTACTCCCCTTCGATCTTCCCAAACGGGCAGCTCCTCTTTACAGGATAGTACCAAAATATACACACGTTTTAAAGTTAAAATAAAAACTTTAAATTGCTAAGAATTAAATTAAAGTTGTGTTCACATTACAACAGTCATCCAGCTACAGATCACGGTATAGGACTGAAAAATATGAAGCTAACACTTTTTTTTTTTTAAGTATTTGACAAGAATATGTACATACCTTAGCAAGCTGGCCCAGAGAAATAGATGCGGAAGAGTCATCAATCTGTTCACAAAAAATGAAACACAGATTCAAGTTCTACAATCAAAACACAGCAATAGTTAACCTTTGCTGTAGCCTGAGAGCCTGCGCTATGTCCTCTGAGTGTCACTCAAAGAGGCATTTCTAACCTAGTGCAATCTGTATCTGCTCAAAACAAAGTCCAAGCCTATGACAGCTTAAGAGTGCCTATGTGGTTAATGAGAAGAAACTAAAAGAACCAAACCCGCTTGCGATCAACTCGCTGCTCCAGAATATCGCAGAGAAGGACCCCTGTCCAATGTTCACAACTGCTTAAAAGCTGAAAGGGTAAGGAAGCTGTCAATTGTCAGCTCAAAAGGACTTAAAAAAATACTTGAGTTTGTTTGAGAAGGAAGCATCACGACAGGAGACTTCTTTTCAGTGTAGTTTGTAAATTAAGCAGTTAACGTCTCGTCGTTTAGAAATGCACACGGTTTGGGTTTATGGACACAGTACAGTTGCCCGTCAAAATAAAGCACGGGCGTATATGCCCTGAAACATGAACTCTGCCCCTCCTGTCCACCAGTTTAAGAATATTCACCGTCCCCCACCAAACCCAAATAAGAACACCAATCCAAAACATCAGCCATACAAGTAACCACCACTTTGTCTAGACAAAAATCAACTGCTCAAATTATTGAAATAAAGGTGACCGAGAGCTTGGCCAAACTAAAAATTCAGCCAGGAAGGATCACAGTTGTGCCTGACGGTGCTAAAACAACGGCCATGACTCTCTGCATTTCTGCAGCCTCGAAGGACAAACACCAACTAGAGATCCTTGCTGTTACTGAAACAGTAATCGAAGTCAAAAAGGATCCACTTTCCTGCTTTGGGCGTAGTAACATTAGGGCAAGAGCGCCAATGTGGAAGTGGAGAATGATAGCTAACATAAGACAAGACAATGAAGAAATATTCAAAGTGTAAGCTTTTGTGCATGCTTTTTAAAAAAACTCTTAACTCATTTCAATTTTGCTGCTTTACTCTTCAACAACAATTGGCAAGCTTTCCAGTGCTTTATTCCCGAAAGAAACAAAAAGCACACGACAAGCTGTACAAACATACATCTTGCCAGCTCTAGGCAGCCAGATGGAGAACACGGCACCACGTTCAGCTGTGCAAACCCTGAACCTACATGATCTAAAACCGATCACGCGTCCTCTGTACAACACAAAGTCATTCAGGAAATGTTCTAGCAGACTCAGTACGAAATACAACGCATTACTGGGCACAAATACCAACGTTCACATCAGAGCTGTGCAAATAATGGCATTACTCAGTTTTTACTATGCCCAATCAAAGACATTGTATTTACAACATATGCTATGTTGTACTGGAAAAGATATTAAGTTCATGTTTGGAAAACTACTACAAAACTGCGTTGTTTAGAATTAAGGGCAGTGTGTAGAAAAAAGCGTGAGATTGTGTTTTACATACTGCTCTTGATGTGCCACTCGCTGGCTCAGTTCGACTTCTTCTAGAAGAAGAAATAAAGGTGATCAGAACTTCAAATAAAGCACTTGTACCCAACGTAAAGTAGTGAAAACCGGTTATAAAACCTGAATATCAAAACATTATGTCCTGATAGTCTCGTACATGTGGAAATTTATTCATATACACAAACTGTTCTCCCTTGGTACATGCAGTGCAACTAAAAAAAAATCCCCAAATCACGTTTCTACTTTGTCACAAATTACTCTAAGGCTTACAGCTATAGAACACAGCAGTGCAAGAGCAAGCCCTCAGGTATTTTGTCTCTGCTATGGAAGTATCAAAAATACAAAGTCTGTACTACAGGTCTGTGTTCTTCCATAATCAGCCATCAAAACACGAAGGTCACTTTAGCCAATCTGGGTGCCCCCAGTGTTACAAATAGGCACCAGATACAGCACTTCAGTTTCTAAGAAAGAACAGGGACAGTCTAGACACTTTGAAGTGCAAGTGCACGTACGTTAAAAAAATCAGCCGTCGGACAAAGAAATACCAAAACCGTCAGCAGCAGAGTCTTTAGAACAGGGTTTCTTTGTGGAAGCCCAAGCCCTGTGCTCAGGTATCTGCCATATTTAGCTATGAAAGTGCCAAAATATTAAATGTGTTACGTATGCTATATTGACTCAAAATAGTAATAGAAAGGTCACCTGAAAGCAGTTCCTGGGGCTTTGTGCGACTTAGGAGTCCTGCGACAAAAGAAAAAGGTCTTGATTGCCAGAATTTGCATTAAGATAATCTTGAAAATGTTACAATAGTTTAGGAAATATTTATTACATTTGAACACTCGCTGAGATTCCACACACTCATTGATCTGTCCCTGCATGCTACTCATCATGGATCAGACATGCAACCGCTGATAGCGTTAGCAAACAATTCATACGTCCTCCAAAGTGTGCCATGAGCAGAGGCAATTCAAAGGCTGCAGTGGAATTTAGGTACAAATAGAGAGGGCCATTCTTTCCTCATCCCCACATGCAGGCATTTATTTGGTCTTTGATGCTAGCAGCATCTCTCCTCTCCTTTCAGGGCAGCATTACAATACCAGGAGAGGGTGCCATCCAACCCGAAACGGAGGATGCATTGACAAGACGGCGCTAAGCATACGCGTTGAAATTAACCCCCAACACAAGGCCCTGTTTATAAGCACAACGCTGTGGCGTCCAGAATTACCAGGCAGCGCCTGAAAGCACTGTAACAACCACGGCAGTAATACGCCCAAAGTTTACATGCAGAGCCACATAAATTCAGGGGTTTTTGCTTGCAAAGGCTTCCTGGGTCCCAGGATGCTCCTGTACTGTTGGTTCAAGACACGCTGTAACTCATCAGTTTATTTACTGAGAACCAACATTAGAAAGACGTGGCAGAACCCCAAGCTAATAATAGCAACTAATTGTGGTGGAGAGGCGTATCTTTAAGTAGGCTGGCAAAGAGGACCCTCCAAACAATGCCAGTGGAGCTAATATAGAACTGGACTGCATGAATACATAAATGACAGCAATAATCCTGTAGTCGGGATTGCATTCGAAGGGCTGTCATTTTAATCAATATGCCCGGTTCTCTGTCCTCCGTAAATCTTAGGAATACAGAACTAAAACCTGGGGCACCGGTATCACCTTAGGGTAAAAACAGACTTAGAAGGATAACTAGTAACATTTGGTACCGTGCTAAACGGCTTACTGAGTTTCAAGTTTGGAAAGGATTATCCATTCCTTCATCGTACTCGCACAAAAGGCAATATACTTTAGGATATTGTTGTTTTTCTCTTGCCTGAAACGGACATTGTCTTTAGGAAACTACTAAGAATCACTTCTGAATGGAACTTCTTGTTTGCATGGTTCGCCAGCTGGCAACCCTTGGTCTGTCCTCTAGAGCTAGCGTGCAAAAGCCCCAGATTTGGGGGGTAAGAAGAGCTGCCATATCCCTCCCCCCCCCTCCCCCAAATGCAAGGAAGAGTCAAACCCTGAGAAGCAGAATCTTCGGAGATGGGAACAAATTACAAGTTTACACTACAATGCCTATCTGTCTGTACTATAAAAGCCATCAAAGCAAACACATAGAATAAGGAATCTCTCCGTGTAGAGGAAACAGGATCCACAACTTGGCTCTCAGAAGAATCAACCCCAAGAACAAACCCAATGAAACCATCTTAAAAGTTACCACCGTTGGAGGTTAAACCCCATGGCCCAGCAGGTCTGAAAAGGTAAGTCTGCTTTGGGACAGATAGATTAAAATTTACCCCATTACAACAAAAACTAACAGCAGCTTTCACAAGAAAGATCCAATCGGAATGCCTCTGTAAACTACGAGCAATAAAAAAGTTAACACACTGAAACCCCCAACAAAGAATGCAATGCTTTACGGATACTTACATCACGTATGGTTTGCTGGCAGCTTTAACTCCTGCAACAGGGATTCTTCGAACGATGACCGAGGAGTTCTTAGGAATGAGGGCGTTATCATCGGTGTATTCTGCCAACAACATAAATACAGACAAAAACATTAGTCACTTCCTAAGAATGTGTATTAATAGCTAATTACACAGCACTTCAGAGAACCCCCTCACAGATGTCAAAGCAAAATTTGATGTGTAACATCGCGCTTTTATCATCTCAACACACTAACAGTACAGTTCAAGAAATCTTCAGGTCTGATAATCAAACACAAGCAGCACCATCTTGTTCATTTTTTTAAAATAGTTGGAATGCCAACAGCAAAATGGTCCCAAGGGTCACTAAAGGAGGCTCTGCTAATGCATGAGGTTCTTTCCTGACCTAGCTGAAGTGGCTTTTGCTGCTGTTGGGCTCCAAACCCAGGAGGTCTTTGAAGAAAAACAAACAGCAGCAAAGTCTCACCTGCATAAACCAGATTCTGAAGCCTGACCAGCTTGCCCTGCAGCAAAACAGGCACTGCGCTAAAGCCTGGAAACTCTGCGCCATTGCTTCAGTAGCCGTTCACTAAAAACGCTTCAGCTACGCTGCTGGTGCTCAGGACGGACAGAACACAGAAGAGAGCCTGCCCTCGCTGCCTGTTTCTTGGAGCTTCATCCATCAACAGCCACACTTCTCAGCTGCTCGTTACACTGAAATGGAAACGGGGCTGGCAGTTCTAGAATCTGGATCACAGAAATGTTGGGTGGGTTTTGAGCTTGCTTTCACAAGCAGGGCAGAATGGGCTCCAACGCGGTATCTCCCCTCTTCAGCTACTCATCTCGTTTGAATGAACCAAAGGAATGTGAATACTTTCCATTCACTTTTTGCAGAGCAGAGAGACTCAAAGGAAATTCCTTAGGAAGGCAGCCTCGGAAAGCCTCTCGAAAACAGCGTGTGCCTGAAGCTACCCATGCTCTGCCTTGGCTCACACCATGTCAGTCTGCTGAAGAGGAGGAAAGCCGCCTGACCTTTACACAAGGCCCCAACAAAAAACCACCTGCCTGAGACACTTGGACTGAGACAGCTTAAAATGCAAAGATCTCTCCATGAGAATGGTTTTGATATTGCACTTCCACAAGCTGGATATGACTAAATATGTTAAAGCACTCTCAGCAGCCATTCCCTGTAATCTGCCTACAGTTTTCAATATCAAAAGCCCTTACCTTCACAGACTAAATCAGGACGATGGTCTGAAACCCAAAGATGCTGCATACCCAGCCAAGCTCTGTCAGGGTGGTTTTGCTCAGTGATCACATACAAAATAGGAATATTTCACAATTTACGCTCCATTTTTCAGTGTCTTAGTCCTAGAAAGGACTACCATTGACAAAACCAGAAGCTTTTCCAGAAGGCCCATATCCTGAAACCAACCCCTAGAGCTCTTCGCAAAAGGAAAATCTAACCATTGCGCAGCCCCCTGTCAAGAAAGGCCTGCCCTGGGATGTTTCGATGGAGCAGGACCTCCGACAGTACTGAGGCCCAGACAAAGAACGGGGAGCTCATGCCAGCTGCACTTCTCGAAGCCCCAAGCTTCAAGGTTTTGAGCTGCTGAACGAAGCCGTGCAGAATATTCTTCCTGCTCCAGATCACAAACCACCGGATTTCGATTTCAGAGATACGTGATAAGCAACAGTGGCTCCACAAAAAGGCAGGGGTTTGCTACGCCTGTGCCCAACTGAGGATTGCGGGGGTTCTGCAGAAGATTGCAAGCGGCAGCACCTCTCCTAGAAAGAGACTGTATATATGAGGACAGCAACCAATGCTTTGATTCACAAATCATGCAAGCCTGCAGCGGTCAATTTGAACACGCACAACGGGTGTACGACGCAGAAAGAGGAATAAGACCTCTTTTAGTATCTTGTGACAATTCATTGACCGTTAGAGGAGAAGCATTGACATCTGCCTTCTGAAGCGACTATCCGTGCATGTATCTGGAGAGAGACAGGTACGTGCTTGTTTTCAATCCACTTGTGAAGTGCACACTGAAGAGAGCTCCAGCCATCTAATGACAGACTGCTATAAAAATGAATTCACCTTCCAAGTCAATCAGTCCACATTTAAATGGATCACCTGAGGAGTGACAATAGCTTGGTGAAGTAAAGGCTTTATTTGTGTAGGACACTTATCATGGCCCATATTGGTATTTGGTGCTTGAAGGATCCTACTGGCTCAGCCAGCAGTCAGAGAATTTGTGGAAGAGTGTTTGCATACAGCAGAGGACATTGCTGAGCTCGTTGTGGGAAGGGACCTGGGGCCAGTTGGCTTTCATACATTTACTTTTCCTTTGCCTCAATTAATTAAATGCATTTTGGTGAGGAAATTTTGTTACACGTGAAGTCAAACCACGTAGACTAAAAAGTTAATTTTTTTTTTTTTTTTTTAATCGGAAAGGACTAAAGCTAAAAAACGTGTCTAAAACACAGCCCTGAAGGTAGCTGTCAGGACAGCGACGACAAAACAACAGCTCTGTCGGGCCCCCAGCACAAGTCACAGCTACCGACTGTGGCCGAATCCCGTTATCGCGTCCCACCCCGTGCCCACCACCCCCACCCACCTTCTTGGGTCTGGGCGTTGGAGATCTGCAGGTCACAGTTGGCCGCCTTCAGCTTCTCGCGGCCCATGATCTGGCGCTTCAGGTCGCACAGGGAGATGTGGAGCCCATTGAAGGTGACTGTATCGTAGTTCAGCTTGGAAAAGAACTTATAGTGGATGCACGACATGGTCGGTGCCTGCTCCGCGACGACGTCTACCGCAGCAGACGGCGTCGCAGCCTCCGCGCCAGGACAGGGCCTGCGGCAGCTCGGGGAAGGGCCCACGGAGGGGGCCAGGCAAGCAGCACGGGCTGGGCTCAAGGCCGCTCAGAGGCCACAGCGCTCCACCACGGCCAGGCCCCCTGGCCTCAGGCAGACTCGGCTGATGGAGGCCGAGTGGTGGACTCCATCCCGGCGGTGCTGCAAGGCCCCGGCCCTCGCCCCTGCAACGCCCCTGCCCACAGCCCTCAGCGATGGAGCTGGGCTGCGGCGGCGGCTCCCGCCCGCTCCTCCTCGCAGTCCAAGCGGGCGAGTGGACGACGGGGAGAGGCCCCCACGGCCCCGGCTCAGCCTCCGCTCCCTCTCTGCACGCAGCGCACCTCGGCCCAACCGCTCACTATGGCAACTCGGGTGCCCCTGCCCCAGCGTTCCGCCGAGGGGTTTCCCGGCCAACAACCGCAGGGGCTGCCGTCAGCGTGTCACCGCGCACACATAATGGCGCACGCACAACGGCACACCGCACCCACCGCCCCGCGCCTCACGTGGCCGCTGGTGTCCCTGCTGTCCCCCCGGCCTGTCGCCGCCCGCTGTCCTGCCCCGCTTTGGGCCTGCGGTGTCCCCCTGTCACCCCCTGGGCCTTCACCACCCAGCGTCACCTCCCGCCAGCCCCTGGCCTGTGGTGCCTCTCCCAACAGCCCTGGGCCTGCGGTGTCCTGTCGCCCCCTGGGCCTGCGGTGTCCCTCCTGTCACCCCCAGGCTGTCACCACCCGCTGTCCCCTCCTGTCAGCAGCCAGCCAGGGCAAGACAGCTGGGGGGAGATGCAGCGGCCTTTGCCGGCTGGCGCTCGGCTGCCCGCGCCGCAGGGCCAGCGAAGGGAGGGGACATCTCAGGGTGTCGGAGGGTATTTGGGTGCATTTATGGGAAGTTCAGTCAAAGAAGCCCACGACCATTTCTATTTCTTGCCATCAACCAAGGTACTTCCCCACTGTGGCACGTCCACGGTTGCCTGAACTCTGGGGAGGAGGACTAAAAAGCAAAGAAGGAACCATGAGCGATAGGAGCTGCCCCAGGACAATATTTCTTGCTTTCTCAGTCCTCGCCGCTGCTGCTGCAACAGCCCTAGCGCATGACATCATGCCTTGCCTTACCAGGTCTCGTTCTGCTGACTAATATGCTACAGCTTGCAGACGGTTCTGGCCCAACTGGCTATTCCTTTCTCTTCACGTAAATATAATATAAAAGACCTGTTATAGTCTGGCGGGGCTAACGAGGGAGCTTCCACGACGGCTTGGTTTAGATCTCTAAATGCCTTTTGGGTTTCTGGAGTCAGGAAACCCTTTTGATTTCAGTGCTGTCCTCTATAGCCAAGGGATGCTTAGTTTTGCTACTTGTGTCTCTTTGTTTTTCCTGTCACCAGTGATTTGGAAGCCTAGGCTTTAATATGGTAGCCTTGCTTATAAGCCTGGGGTGGAATATGGATTATACGCATTCATTCCATAATTGGGCCATCGCCACACTCCAAACGACAGCAGCAGAGGCAAATAAGCCCGACTGTTGGATAGGCACTAAAAGCCTATCCTCTACCACAAATCTACTCTCCTGGGTACCCGTCCCATTGAATTCTCAGTGGTACAAGGACAGGCCTCTACGTTACGAATTTTCACTGAAGAAAGGAAGCACAGCACCCTTCCGCCAAGAAGGGTTTGTCACCGGTCTGAAAGGAGACCCCTGGGTATGCTTGGAGAGCAAACCTATGGACAAGCTTACTCACTCTGTAGGGGCTGGGAACTGGGAATGCCAATAAGCCGTAAAATTCATAGAATGGAGGGACATGGACAATTCAGATCTTATGACCATACGGACAAAAAGGGGAGGCTTATGCCTGGAATGTTCCATAGATCTGTTCCTAGGCCTAAAGGGAATTGGTATCACTCCACAAATCCTTCCAAAACCTTGTTGTATACCACATCCACCGAGCATGGGAGGCAGATTCTCCAGAAGCCCTTACATAAAACCTATTGCAATAAGCCATCACGCTGCAGATTTCTTCCTGCATGGAGCTTATCAGGCCCTGCAGACTCCAAGACAATGTGGATATTCGCAGATGGATTAACTCGCTATTCTGCAGGAAGCCATAACCAGATTGAAGATAATCAATCACCATCGAGCTCCTGGGGGATATCAAGAACACTTGTCAGGCAGCAGCTGCATCCTCTTGCGCAGGCTTTGAACTAGCCCTGGCGAAAAAGCTGACCAGCAGACTGGGGTGCGTAAGAAAAAGCTCCTATGTAAAGATGGCTTCGAAGGATGCGCAAGAGAGCTTGACTGGCAGTGACCTCGCCTATACAAGTGGGTCTATTGTTAGAAGAAACCAGACAGAAACCAGCTGAAAGCAGCAAAGTTGCAACAAAATAGTGCAAACTCAGCTAATAAATGTGCATTAAGCGAGCTTGCACGGGGTTTGTGCGTACAAATCCTCAAAAGTGAATGGTAACAGGCGATCTCACGGCCAAAGCCAACAGGTTTTTTAGACTGTAAAAAAGCACATGTGAGTAGCCTTAAGATTGCCTGTAAGGAATCAAGAATTGTACCACGGGGTCCTTCTCAGGCCCCCAGCCAAGAGGCACCTTTATGGCCGGCGATAAAAAGGGGTTTCAGCTAGAGTGCACCTCTGCTGCCTTCTTTCCTGTACCCACGCGAGAACTAGAAGAGAAGTGCAAGCAAATCCATTTCAGTAAAAGTTCAGGCCAACATTTAAACAGCCCAAACTCTCAGTACTTACACTGACCCTTACTTAGAGATTTATTTTATCTTCCTTTGGTATGGAACTAAGCACGTTCCCTCCTACCCACAGTCTTTCCTCCCAGCCTCACAGCTCTCCTACATAAGAAACGTAAAGCTACATAAGCGACAAAAGACAAAAAACCTGCTTTGGTGAACACCAAAACACCCATGACTTGCTCAAACTCTTCATCGCCCCACCTGAGAGTCAAGGGACAGGATCTCCTAAAGGCTCTTTCGCAGGCACTGCCCTGAAACCCCCTCGCTGCTTCTCTGCTAGTGCACAGCGATCAGGAAGAGTTTCATTTTTAAGTCTCTGTAGACAATTTCTGAAATTAGACAAGTAATTGTTAACGAGGATAAGCCCTTTGCCTTGCATCTGGCAACCAACGCGGATGCGGACCCAGCAGCACAGACCACTGCCACGCACAAGCCACCACCCCACGCCCAGGGAAAGCACGACCCGTCAGAGGTGGTACCCGATCCCGCTCCTCACATCAGGTCTCTGTATGAGCAGGTTAGTTCTTTTAGTCAGACACAGAAATCACAAGTGATTTCTTCTGCTGCTGCTGCTGAAGCAGACTTTTAAGTAGATATTGCCAAAGAATGCACAAACAGCCACAAAAAGTTAAAGCAGGTACTTTCATCCCAGGTCTGACAAGAAATTGCCCCCGCCCCCCCAATCCAAAATGGTCAGAAATCTATCTGAAATACAGATTCACGTCCACTATCATGGATGATGAACCTCGTCCTAAGCACACGTTGTGCCTTCAGACAGGAGCTAAGGACTGCATGAAGTCACCGCCATGAGCAGATGTTCAAACCCGATGCCTCCAGAACACGCAGGCAAACACCCACCATTTTTTTCAGCAATGTTTCAAGTCACGCGATACTCAGTCCATGACTTCACAAAATGTCACTAAACTTAACGATAGCAGCCTCTCTGCAGGTTTCTTACTCAAAGGCAAAAACCAAAAACCCACATACCCTCGGGGAAATCCTTGTCCTTCCGTGTGGTTGGTGCCTTCCCATGGGTCATTTTTTCTTGCAGGTTGAATTTAGAGCTTCAATAGTATTTTTTTAAAAGCAAAATCAACAAGCAAACAAACAAAAAAACCGCTGGGCGATATTTTTCCTTCCAGCTGGGCTCTTCTCCCCCAGCCCTGGCCACCCTGCAAGGTGATGATTGTCACCAATATGAGGGCGCAGGACTGGGCCCAGGTCAGGGCTGTTGCAGGCAGCACGTGTCTTGCGGCTCCCGGGAATGCAGGTCCTGGGGAGTGCGCAAGAAATGGGGCAGCTGCCCATCACTCCTATTTTTGCTCTCTCCCCATGGCTCTCTCTCTGGCTCCCGCTCCCCCTTTTTTAATTTCTCCCTGTCTGTCTTTAGCCCGTCACCATTTTTTCCTCTCTCTTACTCCCTGTCTGTCTCGTCTAATTCCTCCCTCTCTCTCCTGTAGCCTGCTGCTATTTTTTCCTTTCTCTACATCTCTCTCTCCCACTCCCTCTCCCTCTCTTCTTTCTGTCACCGGCTCCTGCTTCCCGCCCTTAATTGTTCCTCCCTGTCCTGCAGCCTGTGCCCTCTTTCCTGACTGCATCCCCTGCTCCACTGCCTCTGCTTCTCTCTGGCCTCCGTCCCGCTCCCCATCCCCTTTTGTTCCTCCTCCCTCTCCACCCTGGAGGCCATCGCTGTTCTCTCCTCCTCCGCCTCCTTCTCCCCATCCGCCTCCCTCTGTGTCTCGTCCCTCTGGATTGTTTCCCGCCCTCCCCTCGCTCTGTGTCCCGCTCTCCGTCCCTGCCTCTCCCTTTCCCCCTCCCCTTCCTTTCCCCTCTCACCCTTTCCCCTCGCTCCCTCTCTCCCACTCCCTCTCCCATTTCTCTCTCACTCCGCTCTCCTGCTGCCTTTCCTGTCTCTCTGCCCCCCTCACCCTGCCTCTGTCTCTCTGTCCCTCTGTCCTCCTCACCCTGCCCTGCTGCTTCTCTCCCTGGCCCTCTGTCCTGCTGCTTAGCGCTACTTTTCTTCCTGCACCCCACTCTCCCCTTCCCCTCCACCTCTTTCCCGCTCTATCCCTGGGCCAGCTCCTCACCAGGATTCTTCCTTCCTCCACTCCCTGCCCAGCTCCCCCCGTTCTCGTCCCTCTGCCCGTCTCCCGTCCCTCTCCTGCCGCCCCACCGCCCTGTCCCACCCCTCTCTCCTGCTCTGTCCCTCTCTCCTCCTCCTCCTCCCTCCTCCACCGGGGCTCCGGGGCCTGGGCCTGGGCCAGCGCAGCCCCGGGGAGGCGGCCATGGGGCTGCGGGGGGGTGAGGCCCAGCCGGGGCGGGGGACGGTGGCCGCGCAGGGTCAGGCAGCAGGAGGGGGCGCCCCGCGGCATGCCGGGAGCTGTAGTGCTGGGCACGGGGCTGCCGGGCGGCCATGTTGGTTCCCGGGGCATGCCGGGAGCTGTAGTGCTGGGCACGGGGCTGCCGGGCGGCCATGTTGGTTCCCGGGGCATGCCGGGAGCTGTAGTGCTGGGCACGGGGCTGCCGGGCGGCCATGTCGCTCTTGCGAGGCGCCGACTCTGCTCCGGCTGCGGCCCAGCTGAGGTGAGGGCCGGGCCCTCTCGCACTGGCTCTGCCTCTGGCTCTCTGGCCTTGCTCTCCTGGCGACGTGGGCGACAAGGGGCAGGTGGACGCTTACTGGCCTTGGAGAGGAGCCGGTGCAGCTGGAGCTGAAGAGACCAGAAGAAGGTGAAGCAGCTGGAGGATGAAAGGAAGGGGATGCAGCCAGCTGCTGCCTCCAGCTGCAGCCAAGAGACAGCCAGCCTCTCCAGGTGAGGAGGGACCCCTCTGAGCAGGCCTCAGCAGACCACATTGCCCACGGGCACCGCAGGGCCTGTGGAAGTAAGGAAAATTGCAGCATGGCCCTGTAGTGTGTGCGTGTGCGTGTGCGTGTGCATGGCTGTGTACCTGGGAAGCCTCATGTTGTAAGAGCTGTAAGACACCCCGGTGTTCTCTTCCCTGGAGGACAGTCAAGTACCTGGAGCTAGAGAAGAGGAAGGGAGGCAAGGACAGACAGACAGAGAGAGAAGTGCCTGAACTCTCAAATTTGCCTGGCAGTGCAGAGAGCAGGAACTGCAGGGAGTCCTGGGCCCCTGGGGTCATGTCACCCCTCTTCTGCGTCCCAGGCCCTCCCTGCCCCCTCCCCTTCCCCTCGGTGTCATTTTTTTCGCTTCCCCCTGCCTCCCTTCATCTCTATTATTGTGCTCTGCTCCCTGTCCCCCCATCTCTTCAAGTCTCTCTCTGCCATCCTCCTTCTCCCTTTACTTTCCTTGTCGCCCCTCTTTCCTTCTCCCCGAGCCTCTTTCTTTCGGTCTCTCTCTGTCCTGCAGGCCATCGCAGTTTTTCCCTTCTCCATCTCTTTGTCTCGATCTGCATCCCTCTCTTTTGCCCCATCATCTCTCTGGCCTGTTCCCTGTCTTTCGTCTCTTTCTGCCTGTAGCTTCTGCTCCCTGTCCTTGCCTTCCCCTCTCCCTCATTCCTTCTGCTTCTCTTTCTTTCTCTCTCTCTCTTGCTCTCTCCTGTTCACTGTCACTGTGTTTTTGCAGTCTGGATCCCACTGTCCCTCTCCTTCTTCCTGTTCATCTCCTCTCTCTGTCCCTCTCTGCTGCTCCCTGACCATCTCTCCCCACCACCCCCACCTCTCTGCAGGGCTCCTGATAACCTCCCTCTCTTTCTCCACCCCTCTGTGCTGCTCACCAGCCCCGGTTTTCTCTTTCTCTTTGCCGTTATTCTTGTCTGTCGCTCTGTCCTGCTCCCTGTCCCGTCATTTCTCACTACATCCCTCTGGCCTGCTCCCTGCCCCTGTCCCTGCCCCTGTTCTTTTCTACTTCCTCTCCGTCTTGCTGCCCACCCTAGGCTTTTTTTGCAATCTCTCTCCTGCCCCCAGCCCTTCTTTTTCTTTCTCTCTCCTGCTCCCTCTCCCTCTTTCTGCCTCCCTTCCTCTCTCCCTGCTGCTTCTTTCTCCATCTCTGTCCACATCCCCGTCCCTTTTTTCCTCTTGCTGTCCTTCTCTCCTTTTCCTCTTGCTGCCTTTCTCTCTCTGTCCCGTTCCCTGTCCCCTCCTTTCTCACTGTATCCCCCTGTCCAGCTGGCTGCCCCTTCTGTCCACTTTCTCTCGCTCTGTTTTTTTCTCTCTCCATCTCTCTGTCCTGCTGCCCTTCGCAGGTGTTTTTTGCCTCCAGTGCTGCCCTGCCCCCTCTTCCTTTTCTCTTTCTCCGTCACTCTCTCCTGCTCCCTGTGTCTTTTTTTAAATTCTTCTCAGTCCTGCAGCCCGTCACTATTTTGTTCTTCTTCCATCCCTTTGTCCTGATCCCTGCCCCCATCCTTGTCTCTCCTTCCCTTTGTTCTGCTGCCCATCTCTTTTCCCTCCTTGCTCCCTCTCTCTGTCCTGCTCCCTGCCCCTCTCATTCCCTCTCTGTTTCTCTGCCCTGCTCCCTGTCTCTCCCCCACCCTCTTTTTCTTTCCTGCTCCCTCTTCACTTTCTCCGCTCTGTCACTCTGTCCTGCTCCCTGTCGCTGTTATTTCTCACTCATCTTTCTCCTGCAGTCCAATGCTGGTTTTTTGGTCTTCATCTCTCTGTCCTGCTGCCCAACCCAGGCTTTTTTACCTCCATCTGTGCCCTGCTCTCTCTGTCTTATTTTTGCCTGTCTTTCCCTTTGTCCTGCCTCCCTCACCCTTTTTTCTCTCTCTGTATCGCCCTGTCCTTCTCCCTCTCCTTGTGTTTCTCTGACAATCCGTGTCCTGCTCCCTTTCCTTGTCTTTCTCTCTCTGTCCCATGTCCTTCTTCCCGTCTTTCTGTTCTCTCTATCCCTTTGTTCCTGCTGCTTCTTTCTCCACTTCTGTCACACTCCCTGACCTTTTTCTCCTCTCGCTGTCCCTCTGTCCTGCTTCCTATCCCCGTTTCTTCTGTCTTTAGTTCTCTGTCCCGCTGCCTGTCCCACTCTTTCTTGCTATCCACCCCTGTCCAGCTGGCTCTCCCTTTTATTTGTCCTCTCTTCCTCTTTCCTGCTTCTCAGCTCTCTTTTCCTCTTCTTCTAGCTCACTGCTGGTTTTTTTCCCGTTCTCGGTCTCTTCATCCAGATCTTACCCTCTCTTTGTTTCTCAGTCTCTTTCTTCTGTTCCCTGTCCTCCTCCTTCTCCCTCCATCTCTGCATCCTGCTCCCTGTCTTTCTTCATCCCCCCTTCTTTCTTCTCCTCCCTCCCGCCCGTCCCTCTGCCCTGCTCCTCAAGGCTACTTTTTCTTCCTCCATGTCTCACCAGGGCTCCCCATCCCGATCTGTCTTCATTTCTCCACCTCTTTAGCGTTTTCCCTGGGAGTTTCTTCCTCTCTCGGCTCCTCTGTCTTCTCTCTTGTTTGATTGGTCTCTTTCTAGTCCTCTGTCCTTCTCCCCATCAGCTTAAACTGAATGCGCAGGGGCGCCTGTGCTCTGCTGTTTCCTTTAGCATTGCCCTAGGGAAGATCGGTGGGTTTAGGGCTAGGGGTCATTTAGGAGCTGGTCTCCTTACGGAGACGGCAGAGCTGGGTTCTTCTCAGCGGCTGCTCTCTGCATCTTGTGGAAAGAGCAGGCTGTGGGCCTCATTTTGAAGGAAGGTTTCTTGTTCTGTGCTTATTGCTCCTCGGGAGGCTGCCCAAGAGCGGTGTTGGGGACTGGAGGGACAGATGGGACCTGCTGTGGTTCCTCGGAAATGTGAACTGAACCTGTCCTAATGTACTCGGATGAGAGCAGACTGACTTCATAGGGTTTTCTTCCCAGCTCCAGTTCCAGCCCACGTGCTCAGCACTAGTGACCAAGAGACCATGTGCTCTCTTCCAGACGGCCGTGGCTGCGGATTAGCTGAGAACATCACTTACTTGGGTAACGGGGCGGTGGCCTGTGATAAGGGATATGCACTCGCATGATGGTGCTTTCATGAATGTCTTCTGATCTTGCCACTCCAAAGCCCTTCCTTTTCGTGGAGATTTTAGGAAGGCATTTCTTATTCTGGGGTTCAGACTGGAGTTGGACTTTATGTTGAACAGCCGATACAATGGACTGCATAAAAGGCGAATAAGAACCCCGCGCTTTTGTTGTTGTTTTCAAACACTGCCTGAACTTTGGTAAGCCAGAGTGGCTGAAAGTCTGTTTGTTGAGAGTAACGTATTCCCATAGCGTGCCCATCTCTGTGTGGTGAAGGTTTCCTACCAGCAGTGGGATTTTGCTGGGCTATGAGGCTGTATTGGAGCAGCAGAGGTAAGAAGTGGTGTCTTTAAAGGTAATGAAGCTGTAGCAAAACTCGTGGGAAAAGCTAGTTTCTTGCTAGAACGCTGCCTGACAAAAATAGGAGCAAGTTAAGGCACTTGAAATTGGCTTTTTTATGCAGTCTTCGTACGGAGCTTTTGATCTTGATTGGTTTCTGGGAAGCAAGTGCTGAGTGCCTGTGCACTCCCATAAGCCGTGTGGCCTCCCAAAATGGGTCCACCCTTCTCCACTCCTGCTCCTTCCACACTCGTGTAGAAGAGGGAAATGCAGCAGTGTGCAGGTTCAGTAATTCCCTGGCAACGGGTGCGCGCTGGGGAGGCCTGGCGGAGGGCATGGCCCGACGGGGCTGTGAGGTTACAGAGCAGCAGCGTGGTGCGAGCGTGGGGGGCCGTGGTTCTCCCCTGCATCCTCCTCCTCCTCCTGGTGGCCCTGCAAGCCCAGGACACCCAGGCTGCTCACAGACGAGCGCAGGGAGCAGGTAGGCGGGCGGGGGCAGCACCCAGCCCCGAGCAGCGTGTCATGGCATCCACCGCACCTCAGCGGGGCGGCAGCGGGGCCAGGGCTGGGGCTGGCTGCAGGAGAGCAGCTGGGCTGGGCTGGGCTGGGCCGGGCGAGCCAGGCAGGCACCATGGTGCGGGCAGGGGGCAGACGCCCTGCGGGGAGGCGTAGAGGGGCTGCAGCTGCTTCGGGGGCATTTTCTGGGTGAGCAGGGGAGCTCAGAGCGGCGACACGGGGTAGGAAGCCCGGCGCTGAGTCCCCGTGGGGCTCTCCCTGCTGCCTGGCCCCGTGCCACACTGCCCTGCCCCGGAGCAGCCTGCCCCCAGTGTGCACGTCGGGCCGGGGGTGGTGAGCGAGCAGCGCCGCAGGAGCCAGGCAGCAGCCCACGGCAGCATTTCTCCCCAGGCTGGTTGCAGCCGTGCCCAGGGCCATGACTCTGCTGCTGCCCAGCTGGATCCTGGCTTCCAGCCTCAGGGAGGTCCCGGAGCGGCACGCTCAGGAGGTGTCCGCTGGGGAAAACAGGAGCGTTCCTGCTCTCGCCCTGCTTCCCTTGAATGAACTGCAGGTCCCCAGCCCGCAGGAACACGCAGGGGTAGCGCTGGTGCAGCCTTTCCCGGGCTCTTGTCCACAAGCAGCACAGACAACCGCTTTTTCCTCCAGTTTCCTCCTTCCTCTGTGTGCGTGGAAACTCCTCTGCTCTGTGCTTGATTCCAGGGGATGGCATTGGCAGTGCTCATCGAGCTTCTCAGCTGGGTCCTGGTTATGAGCCTTGGGGGGGTGGCAGAGGTAAGTTGTCCATGTCTGTCTGCTTGAGGGAACACTTCTGTTTGAATAGGTTATTCATGGGCAGCTTTACCTAAGATCCTCTTGAGGCCTTCCAGGAGCTGTTTGTGCCTCGGGGGCGTTGCACAGATGAGTCCTGAATATTTATTTCCCTGAAGAGCTGCTAGGTCTCGGCAAACAAGTCACCCGTGTTCCTTTTCAGCTGTGGAACCTACACCTCTGTCTGTGTCCCGTGTCATTACCTCACCCCCTTCCAGTCCCTGCAGGTGACTAAGGAAGCAGTAGATCACAACATGCAATGGAAACTCTCCTCACCTGTGTTCGATTACCTGTTTGGTTCCTGCAGTCCATGTTGATCACGACCCTCAGTGGAATCCTGTTCCTGGGCCTGGGGGGAATCCCAGAGGTAAGGATTCAGTCTTCCTTTGTTATTGGCGTTTTGTGTTTGTTAATCGTTGGTTTGTTATTTGTTAATATCTTGTCGTGATAGTTCAGCCTCCCAGTGGCCAGCAGGCTCTTCTCTACAACAATTGTGAATGATCGTTTTTTCCTGTGGTGCTACCTGCTCCCACTTTTGCCTGGGCTTCCTTTTGTGTGTGTGAGAGGTCTCCTGGTAAGAGGGCCCTGAGAGGCCCTATGTTTGTCCGTCTGGTCCTTGCGGGGTGTCGCACGTGGCCTGGAGACAGTAGTTTGAAAGCCGCCGGGCCCCAGCCAAGAGGTCACCAGGCCCCTCTGCAGCTTTGGGAATCGCAGCCTGCGCCTGCGTCCCATGTTGTTGCCTGGCTCCCTTCCGGCCACTGCACGTCACCAAGGAAGAGGCAGATCACAACGTGCAACGGAAACATTTTTCATCTCAGCTTGATTACAGCTGTCCCTGTAGGCAGCGGCTACTTGAATTCCCGACTTGAGCCTGTCCGTGAGCCTCAGGGCGATCCCACAGGTGAGGCCCTTGAACGAATGAGCGTTTACATTTTAATTTTCTGTTCATGTGAAAATTAGCTTACTGCTTTCTTGGCTGCTGCTTGGGCATGCAGAAGAGCAGAGAGGGAATGGGTGCGGCTCAGTGATGTACCCCGGGGCGCTCTGCCTTGCAAAGCTGTCTTTGCCAGCTGCTCCGCCCCTGCACTGGTTCCAGTGCCCGCTGCAAAGCCAGCAGGCGCCTTGGGGTTGAGTTGAGAGCTGGCGTGAGCTCCAGGGAGTCCTTTCTCCGACAGCTCCATGCCTGGTTAGTGGCCACTGCAGGCACCCAGGAAATGTTTGCAAGATGCTCCCGAGTGGAAGGGAGAGAGGATTGCTCTCGAGTAGCCCTGTGTTTGAATTGCATTCACTGTCATTCCGATCTGAAGAAGTATATTGAAATATTTCAGGGGCGCTGCTCTGTCCTGTGCTCGTTTCCAGACGTGGCTGCAGGCAGTGGTTATCCAGCTTCCCGGCTGGGTGCCAGGGCTGACCCGCAGGCAGGTCGCGTGGGTACGTCGTGGCTTTTTACTGCCTTTGAGAGCTGCCAGCTGGAAGTCCAAAGTCAGCCAGGCGCCTCTGCAGGTGTGAGAATACAGAGCTGCGCGCGTGTGCCGTGTCATTCCGTGATCCCCTTGTATGTTCTGCTATTCAGTTATGATGGTACAGATCAGGGCATGTGATGGTAACTTCTCGTGGGTGTTTGGTTGTAGACATGGCCACAGGATGGGCTTTTCCAGCTCCTCGGATGGATCCAGGGCTGGATCCCAGCTGGCATCCCAAGGGTGAGTAGTCCGTCTTTATTGATTTTACCGAGTAAGCACTCCTTTTCAATAGTTTATTAATGTGAAATTGGCCTTCATACTTTCTGTTAACGTCCTCAAAGAGGAAAGCCTAAAGCTCAAATAGGGAAGTATTCCCAAAAGATACCGGAAGGTGCAAAGGAAATCCTGAAAGACTTGGAGCAAGCAGCACCTGGTTGGTGTATTTCCCTCTGACCTTATGACTTGGGCAGCTGAGGTTTTAGATTCGTGTATGGACGTGCTGTAGCCTGCACAGCAGGAAGGGATCAATCAGAGCCTCACCGCAGTGACGCTCGATTTCACGCCTTGCGTGGGGTGGTGAGCCACAGAGATGGTCCAGCACAGCATCTGCTACCAGCTGTGGTTCAAGCTGAGTCCCAGGGGCAGCTGCTGCCCCCGTTGTACCATTACTGGTCAGAGCTGCTTTGTGCAGACGCTGGTATGCAGGTGTCAGGAACCGGCGTGTGCTGAATTTGTGTTCAAGGCAGGCATGATGTCCCAAGAGATCTTGGCTGCCCTTTCCTCATGTTGGAAGTCAGGTGCAGATGCTGATTCTGCTTGTGATTGACTTTCAGCCTGCAGACTGATAGTGGTGGTAGGACGAGCGTGAGTGGTGGTGGTGCTCCTGGAGCGCGTGCGGGACTTGCGGAGGAGCACATTGCTCATGAGCCGTGAGAGGGCCAGCACCCTGGCAGTCGCTGGAGGGGAGAGGGCCCTTGGGCAGCGGGGAGGATGGGTAGGCAGATTTGGGTGGCTGGGACCGTGTCGCGAATCCTGATTTAGGATCCTGCCAACTACGCCAGTTTGTCGCAAAAGAGTGATTTAGATCGCTTAAGGAATCACCATCAAAGGTAATAGCAAAAGTGGTTTTCATATGATGTTGTAAAACTTTGACTTAACAAAGTTCGATGGCGAGGTTCACTCTATTAATTACTGCATGGAAGAATCCTACAAAGGAAAACTGAGTTACACTCGAGTTAGACTGATTCACAGAGAGACCGGGGACACAAAAGGGTAAGGAGGACCCTCCCGTAGAGTCACGAGGTTCAGAGTGGACCCCCTTGCTTTCTAAACTCCTTCCTCAGAGAGGAGACTAGGTGCAGATGGGTCCAAACCTAGTCTCAGACTTGGTCAACAGTTTGTGTCTAAAGGATTGTACATGCCAAGTTTATGTAATGTTTGATTAGCATCAATTCAGCCTGCAATTAAAGTTACCAAGACAAAATCAAAGTTACCGTACTACAAGGTTATGCACGATATCAGTCACTTACCAAAGATCTGTCGTTGGTAAAAGTGGTTGAGTCTCCATCCCTGGAGGTATTTAAAAGACGGGTAGACGTGGTGCTCGAGGGCATGGTTTAGTGGTGGACTTGGCAGTGACAGGTTGATGGTTGGACTCGATGATCAGATTGAAACGAGAGGAGTTCACAGCCTGGCCATGGCTCAGGCCTTTCCCTCTTCCAGAGCCTGCCCCAAACCACGGGCAGTCTGGTCAAGGGGCTGAGCACACCCATCACGGACGGGCAGGATTTGCCTGGGCTGCAGGCCGCATCGATCCCCTTGCCAGGATCGGAGCAGCCCAGGCTTCACAGCCTGGTCCAGCCCCGTTGCTCTCCTTGAGGTCTGCAGACTCTTGGTGACACCTCGGGGTCAGGGGTGGGTTGGAGCTGGACACCCAGCTCGAAGCTGGACCCCTAACTTGAAGGCACCCTTGAGTGGTTCATTCGGTTAATTCAGTCTTGGCTGGTTTAGCTCTCCGTTTCTGGCTGCATTTCAGAAAACTTGGCTGGGGTTTTCCTCTTGGAAGGAAAGTGTTTTGCATACAAATATGTAAATACCTTCCAATTCTTTTCCCCTTTGCTGGCTTACCTCTCGGCAGCGCCTCCCCACATGGCATCCGTTCAGAAGACTGAAAGTCCTACCGCTCTTTGCAAAATTAAACCCGTGGACGTTATTTTTCATACATGTCAGCTACCAGCAAGCTTTTACTGGTGGCTTTTTTCTGTCACTAGGCTTTGCTCTGCTGATGTTCAGCTATCACTGAAAAGCTCATCACACCGGGTAGTTTACTGAAAACATTTTATTGTAATCAAGAAGTGACATAACAAGGCTGCAATGTATTCTGCAAATCATTCTGCTGCTATTTTATAACTGATACCAGCTGCTTCTGCCAGGCAATTAAAAGAAAATTCAACTGTGAAAATTTTCAGGACAGAAAACTCCAGCCAGACTAATTAACGGTGGTTAAAAATAAGAGGCCCCAGCAACGCCTTTCATGTTGCGTGGTCACAACTCACAATTCTGTACAAAATGTTCGCTTTTTAAAGCTCCGATGTAAAAATCAAACAATCCAGCGGCAATTTTTTAAGTGCAACGCAGGGTCTTTCATGGCATCATTTGCAATGCTTGAACTCGTTCACATTTTAACAAAGTTTAATACAGATGACTTGGGATTTAAGTCTTTTTTCATTATCTGTCATTCTATGTAGGGACAGATTTCACTTTTTGGTCATCTTGCTCCTTGTCTTTGCTCTTCTTCCATTTGTTCTTCTTGTGCTTGTGTTTGTGGCTCTTTTCCAATTCCGTTTCATTTCCAATGTGTTTCTTCTGCTTCTTCTGTTTCTTCTGCTTCTTGTCCTTCTTCTTCTTTTTTTTCTTGTTCTTTTTCTTGCTGTCTTGCCTCTCTCCTGAGCTGGCACTGCTCCTGTGGCCTCCAGTCTGACTCTCAGAAGGGCTTTGGCTACGGCTGCGCCTAACACTGGGACTGCTTTGCCTTTGACTTCGCCTTGCTTCAGGCTGGTCACCTGCAGCAGGTGCTGCTGTATCCTCTTTCACCTTATCAACAGCCTTTTCCTTTGGGTCGTCATGAGTTTTCCCTGCCGCTTCCTCACCTTTTGCAGATACCTTACTCTCACTTTCATTGCAGTCTGGTACAAATGCAGCCTCATCAGTGTCTCGCGTTCGATCAGAAGAGAGCGGCGAGGAGCTGCTTACCTGAGGCTTAGGCTGGGCAACACTTTTATTGTTTTGTCCAGTCACGTTCTCTTTCTCATGTTTTACATCTGGCGATTCCTCTCTCCAAGGTGCCTTATTACCACCTGGCTCTTTCTCTTCATTGCTCTTTACTTCTGGTACGTGCTTCTCTTTCTCTTCTCCTGCGTTTATATCTAGAGGTTTGGGTTCCTCCAATGTGCGCTTGGAATCGTGAGCAGCTTTGTGATCAGACTGCTGCTGCTCAGGCGGAGGGCTGCAGCTGCTCCTGTTGGCGTCTCCAGTGCACTTTTCGGACAGCTCTGGTCGTTCGTCTCTCGGCTTACTCTCCTGGACTGACGTAGATTCTCTGTTTTGAGAAGGGGACTCTCTTCCCCTTGCTAATTCACTCTTTTCATCTCTACGCTTGGAACTCGAATAATCTCTGTTGCCATCACGGTCAGAATTTTTGTCTTGCTTAGGAGTAAAGTCTTTAGCAGCCGATCCATGGCCAGTATCAGGCTTCTCTGAAAATCTGCGGTCTTTGGAAGATTGGGAAATACTTTTTCCATCTCCTTGCTCGGTTGCACGTTCTGAGGGGTCGTCTTCTTGCTGAACACTGCTCTTTCTCTTCTCAGAGGTGTCTTTGTCTGACAAAGAATGATCCCGGTCTTTGGTTTTTCCTTTTTCATTTGACATCGAACTTTTTGAACTTTTTGCGTCATGCTGGGAGCTTTCATAACTCACCTCTTTTGTAGTTTTCTGTCTTTCCTTCAAAGGCTCCGTCTCTTTCTCACTCTGTTTTACAGGGTTTGGTGGCTTAGCACTCGCATTTTGTATAACATTAGCAGGTTTTCCTACGGTTGCGGGCACCTGGGTAGATTGAATGTCTTCCTCTTCAGACTCAAAGTCATCCTTCTCCCACTTTGACTGAGGGACCTGGATGATAATAAGGATGTCTTTCTCAGGGGCTGTGATATCATTATTATACTCCTCCATGGTCTTAATGACAGTTTGTTTTGTGTCTGGCTTTTCTTCAGTCTTTCTAATGGGGCTTCCTCCAGTAGAACTAGTGCTAAGAGGGAAAAAGCTGACATTAATCGTGGGTGAGATATACGCACCGCCATCTTTTGTAACAGTTTAGAAAACAGCTTGTGTTTCCATTCTAAATCTTGCGTATTTTTTCAAAAGATGTTCAATTAAGGGAACAGACGAGAGAAAGGATGAGTCCACTAGCTAAGACTACGAGCAATCAATTAATTTAGTACCTTCCTACTCTACATTTAATTAACAAAGACACGAGATTATCAGATTGGGGACTGTCTGACCTGGTAATTCCTTCATGTCCTGCTTCTACCAATGGTAGATAAATTAGCTATACATTCTTGTTTCGACATCTAAGCAAGCAATGAGGGAGAGGTATACACAACCACAGTTTTATTCCCATGTCCCAGTGTTCTTCTTCAGAAAAAATGTACGTTTTAAAAACTGTTTAGAATATCAAGACACTATCTTAAGTCTCCAGTGACGTCTTAAATGGTTTGAGTTTGCGCTGTCCTGCTTCTTTACATGCTGAAATGTACGTAATAACAGCTTCACACTAGATTCACTCTTTCAAAGAAGTTGGCACTGAGCTGGAAGCAGTGTAGCTGTGTCAACACGGCACTGTGCTCAAAGCTCAAATCAGTACAAGATATTGGCAACCAAGCTGCTATTTCTGCAAGGTATCGTTTCATCTCACCCTGACAAAAGTAGATCATTACAGCACCTTGCAATTTTTCAAAGGCAACATATTGCATGGTAGAGACATGTCTGTTATCCTTGCCTTTAGCAGTAAGCTGGATCTGAAGGAAGACCTCGAGGGGACTCCTCAGAGAGTCAACATATAATGAATAAGAAGGGGGGAAAAAAGTCCCAGAAGTAAGGGTGAAAGACGTCATCAATGAATTAACCTTATGAGCTGTCTGGGCAGTACAGACTGCTTGTTTTCTTTCACAAAATTTGATTCTGACCCAAGTACAGCTTAGCAGGAAAGATCACAGATTATTCACTCATTTAGCACAGATTTAGCTGTTCCTTTCATTAGTCACCATACAGACTTTTACATTTGTTTGCAGGGGGGAGGGAGGAAAGAAAGAATAGGAAAAGAAAAGATGAGGTACCTGGTGCAATGTACCAGAGTTGCACTAGATCCATCAGCTGCCGTTCCTTTGCTTCTTACTTTTCCCTTTGCTTTTTCTTGCTTAACTTTGCTGCTGTTCGGCTCAGCTTTCTCACCAGGTTCTTCTGCAGGTAGCACATTTTCTCCACTCACAACCTTTTTGCCAGTTTCTTGGTTCAGTTTAATCTTTTTGGCGGGGTTGTTAAGAAAAGCAGGTTTATCCTCTTCTGGAGTTTGCTCTCCTTTTTCACCATCAGGCTCAGTCTTCCCCTTTGGTGGTCTTTTCGAGTCAGCAGCTTCTGCTTTAGAGGCCTTTAGGGAAGTCGCTTCATGTTCTTCAGCAACCTTTTCATCTACTTTTCGTTTTCTTTGTTCAGGTTTTGCATCAGAGGGGTTGCTTTTTTCAGCAGGTGTTTTTGACTTGCCCTCTTTGTTGGAGGGCTTCTCCGACTTGGTTTCTTTTCGATGGTCTTTCTTTGCCGTTTCCTCGTTGGCTGCTCTGGTTTCTGGGTGATCTTTTGTAACTTTGGGGTGAGCTTTCCGTGGGGAACCAAGAGCCTTCTCAGCCTTTTGAGAGGAAGAGGTTTTAACACTGTCTGTCTTTGGCAACTCCTCCTTCACTTTTTTCACAGCAGGTTCCATTCGAGGAGATTCTTCACGATCGGTGTCCACCTCCTCTTGGGAAGCTTTAGCTGATTTTATTATGCTGTCGTTCTTAGGCAGAACAGCCACTTCTGCTTTCCGCTTGGTCTTGTCAATTTTTGCTTTTGGCTTCTCCTTCTCTTTTTTCGCCTTTGCAGATACCGGTTTGAAAGCAAGAGAATCTGCTTCCATAGGCTCATCTCTCACAGGGGTGGCATCATCTCTTCTTGGGAGCATGAACAGAGAGTCCATTTTAACATCTGCGGCTGGAACTGGCTCTTTGGCTTTCCTCGCACCGTCTAACAGCTCAGCTTTGGGAAAGCCTTCATTCTCATCCCCTTTTCTTCTCTTCTGGGGGTTTTTATCTTTATTTCCTTTGCCATCTCCCAGTGGATCTTCCCCCTCCTTCTCTTTGCATTTTGTAGCATCTCGGATGTCACGGTGCTCTCTTCCAGAAGGTTTTTCAGGGTAATTTCCAGCTGTATTGCGATTTCTGTGGCTCTGCCCACCAGGATAATCCTCCCTACGTCCCCAAGCCTGTGGCAAATTCTCTCGTCTGGTCCCAGGCGGACCAAACCTATCTGGAGAAAAGTTGCCCCTGTTTACTGGAGGTGGAGGTTGAGGGCCAACAGCAAAGCTCTTGTGAAACTTTTCATACCATTCTCTAGAGTTCCTTTCCCATTCTCTGTATCTTTCCTTTTCAAATGGATCTCTCAAGTCAACAGATCTGCCATAGCAAGCTTTCATATCATGTGGAGGAACTTCTCTGTATCTGTTAAAATACTCCCTTCCTCCTTCCCCTCGAGGTACGGTCCGTGTAGTGGGAGAGTGGCCTCTAAACACTGGAGACCTTGATCGTGAACGGTATCTTCTTAGCCTTGAATGGTGATAACCCCGTGACCTTGACCTAGAACGATATTTATGACTCTTCCCTTTGCCTCTTCTTGAATACCGTGGGGATCGTGAGCAGGAACGAGAATGGGAACGACTAAAGGATCGAGAGTAGGAGCGAGAGCGGGAAGAACCTGATCTTGACTTGGAGTAGGTGTATGAACTTCTCGAGTAAGATGAAGCACTATAGGGAGACTTGGACCTTAAAAAAAACACAAAACACAAAAAAAGTGAAGTTAACTCAAAACAGTCGCTCTCCCCAGTTTTTTTCCTCCCAAATTTGGTTTGGGTTTCTTTTCCTCTCCACAGGCTAATGCCGAAGCTTCTTTCAGCTGCTGACATACTGCTACTGCAAACTGAAGGACTTGATCGTATGTAAAAGTTTCTGCTTACGAGACAGAACAGCTGCTGCATTGTTAGTGTACCAACATACAGGAAGGGGAAGCCTATTTCCACCCACTTCTATGACATTAACTACCACAGCTATTGATTGATCTAAGGCGGGGTATACTGGCCTCTACTGGTACATGAACGCACACATTTTTCACTACTCAACAACTACCTGCAGTGCAAATCATTTTTGTTGCAGTAAGATGCAAAAAGTGCAAGTCTTAATGGCTAGAGTGCAGTATCAAACACCAAGAAAACACGATTTAGCCTGAAGACGGCAAAGCTCCATTTTAAAATGCCAGCTTAGTCTCTTCATCTTCACTACTGGTTTGGCAATTTGTACAGGATGCAAAAGACTTGTACTGCAATCTTACACCCAGGACTATTTACTCCTGTCGCTGCTGATCCCTTGACTCATCCAATCCATCTGACGATGGAGAGGTGGAGGCGAACTCCTCCTGATTCTTCTAGACAACCCGCTTCTCCATTACGGACGTGTAAAGCAGTTACCTGGAAAACAAACGCCTACGCTCCTTTTGAATCTTTTTATATTCCATCAGTTCTTTACCAAAATCCTTTGTAAGCTCATCACATTTGGACTTTTTCTTCTCCCTGTTAAAAGAAGTTTGACCTTTCTTACAAGGATAGTTTGACCTTTCTTACAAAAAGACATCAAGAAAGAAACCCTGGCCGATAGGAGAAAATGTCTACTGCATGCAAATGCAAAAGGTGAACATCCTAGTTAAGCAAAGCCAGTTTAGAATGCCTAGAAGTTTCAGGGAAAGCTTTAGAATGACATTTGTCTGGGTTTACTTTTGCATGGAGCCAAATACTTACTCCTCTTTAGGTCTCTGTTGTTCTCTGTAAAACTCCTCCCTAGGTAAAGGAGGTGCTTGTGTCGTTGGGATGGTATTTGAAGGAGCCGTTGGTCCTGCTGCTGGTACCCAAGCTGGCGACCTGTTGGCAGGAGCGGGGGGATATCCTGGAGGGGGGGCAGTGCACCCAGCAGCTGGAGGCTGACCAGGGGGAAACTGAGGAGGCAACTGGGGCGGTGGTACCCGCGGTGGGAGAGGAAGGGCATGGGGTGGTGGAGGATGCAAGGGAGGTGGAGGCACAGGCACAAAGATGGCGATTGATGGTGGCAGTGCTGGGGCCTGAGTCCTTTGGGTACGTTCACTAGGCGGGCGTCCTCGATTTGAACTTCTAAAGAAACCCAAAAACATGTGTCACTGTTTGTTACACTCTGCCCCCATTTTAAAGAGGAAGGCGAAGGAAGCGGGAGCACGGTGGCGAGCACTTCTTGTTCTCAACTTAAGCATTTCTCTCCCTGCTGTCTGTTCATTTGAGACTGCCCTCATTTCTTGATCCTCAGACTCGCCTTCCACATCCCCAGCCCCAGCGGTTCCCTCAGTCTTCTCTCCTTATACTCAGCTTTGCGCCTGTGGATGGAGGCTGCCCGTGCTTAAAAGAGACTCCCATCTCCCCTGGGCCAAGTGCCCACCGCTCCTCTGCCACTCCTTGATATGGTCAATACTTCACACTTCTGATCTTCAAAGCACTGCACAAATATTAACTCATCTTCTCTCAAACTTCTTTTAACTTCTTCCACATAAGCCTCCTATGTTGTTGCCTCATGAGGGTGTGTTTGGCCTGCTTTTGTCCCCAAATTGTTATTTTCTCGCTTACTGAATTTGAGATTTTAGACAATCTGTGGGATGGATCCTGGGGTTTGTTTTTATTTATCTTTAGCATAGTATGAACACAATGCCCCCTTACAATCTATCTATAACAAATATGTACCAAAAGGAAGGACTAACTTGACACTGCAATAATAGAGAAAACAGACTCCTCTCTCTCTCTCCAACTGAGAGAAAGCAGCTTGGCTATTTGAGAGGACTGAATTGAAGACATTCAAAATTTTTATAAAATAACACAACACAGCGTTGACTATCCAATGCTTTGCTCACTCAGTATCAACTAAGTTGGTAAAAAAGAACGTTGGAGGCTGATTTCTATGGGGAAATCAATTTCTCCAGCCCTATTCAGCCAGTGATCAGAAGGGTGGCTTTCCACCTCACCCTTTAATGATATTTCAATTTTATATGTAATTATGGTTTCCAGCCAATTCAAATGAAGCCATTTAAAAACGAATTACCACTTGTATTCTCCACAACTATCTGTGCACACTTATTTCATTCTAAATCAGCTTTAAGCTACTAAATTATTATTTGCTGTATAAGCTACGTGTTATGGTCTCGTTTAACGGGTTACAAGTAGGAATATATTGAATTTCTGTAGCATACTTACAGCTCCCAGCCTGGTCTGCCAGCTGCTGAGCGAACTGCGCTGGCTCTCCTGGGATGACCTTTTGGCGTGGAGAGAGGAAAAAGAAAAAAATCCCATTCAGTTGATCTGAAGATAAGTTTTGAAAAGAACTTCTCAAGTTATAGTTGCTTACCAGTTGTGTGTATTGAGTGTCCTTGGGGGCCCAGAAGACTTGGTAACGCTGGTTGTCTTACTACAGGAACCCGACAGCCCTTGTGAATAAACGCAAACAGTTGGAAAAGAAGCTCTGCTAAAATACAAGCAGCACTGCATATGTTGAAATAAAATTTACCTTCTCTTCCACCAAACTGCCGATTGACTGAAAGGAAGATTTAGAAAGCCCAGCAGCACTCACCAGCGCAGCAGGAGGTAGAACAGTACCGGCATCACTACAAAAGAACCCAAATTTTTATTATTCAAACAGTGTTTTGAAGTGCTACTTGAAATACAAAGTCCCAAGTGAGAAAAGGCTGACTATAGTAAATGGGGAAAAAAATGAAAAAATAATCTTCTCCAGATGTACAAATGGGAAGTTGGCCGATTCCAAATGAAGCACTGACGAGAAGTCTGTTTGGACTAGTGGCATTTAAGGAGAAATAGAACAGAATAGACTAGACTATTTCAGTTGGAAGGGACTCACAACGATCATCTGCTCTGACTGCCTGACCAATTCAGGGCTGACCAAGTTAAAGCATGGGATTAAGGGCATTGTCCAAATCCCTCTCCAACACTGACAGGCTTGGGGCATCGACCACCTCTCCAGGAAGCCCGTTCCAGGGTTTGAACAACCTCTCGGTAAAGAAATGCTTCCTCATGTCCAGTCTAAGCCTCCCCTGGCACAGCTTGGAGCCATTCCCACGTGTCCTATCACTGCATCCCACCGAGAAGAGATCAGCACCTCCCTCTCCACGTCCCCTCTGCAGGAAGCTGCAGAGAGCAATGAGGTGGCCCCTCCGCCTCCTCTTCTCCAAACTGGACAAAGGCAGAGTCCTCAGCCGCTCCTCAGAGGACATTCCTCCCAGCCCTTTCACCAGCTCTGTTGCCCTCCTCTCGACGCACTCAAGGACCTTCACCTCCTTCTTCAGTTGTGGGGCCCAGAACTGCACACCGTGTTCAAGGGGAGGCCGCAGCAACGCTGAATACAGCAGGATAATGACCTCTTTTCACTGGCTGCTTCCCCTGCCTTTGATGCATCCCAGGATGCAGTTTGCCCTCTTGGCTGCCAGGGCTCACCGGAAAAATATTTTAGTAAGCTGGCTGCACATAAAAGGATTGGAGTACGTATAGCCCAGACACTGACTCTCAGTTGTGGAAGATGCAAGAACTGAAATTCTCTTGGGAAACGTTTATGTGCTGGCTCAGTGGCTGCCTTAGAGGTTCTTTTGACTTGTGACCTTTGTAGTCAACGGTACAGCTGCGCCTGACAGTCTTCTGGACAGAGTGGCTCTTTGCATTCCAGGCATAAAAGTGAAAGGACAGAAGCCCTCAACAACAGTACAGATTTTCCATGTATTTTCCTACCGCTTCACTGGGTTGCCTACTAGGACTTTGTTGGTAAATGTTTGTAAAGACTTCAAATTTACAGTGTTTCAATGTTTATTATCCAAATCTGCGTGCGGTGCTGACTACACGGCATTACTGAGAATGACTCTGACTTATAATACTGATGATAGAAATACTGAAGAAAAAAGTGATGTGAAACACCTGGTCAGTTTTACCTCTCATTGGGCTTTTTCGCTTTTCAGGAAACGATTATTTCCTCAGTACTAAAGAGAAATGAATGCACTCCAGAAGCTCTGACATAACCAAATGCTTACTTTAGGAATTGCTAGCCGCTTAAACTCAAAGGGCTCCTGGGGGAAAAAAGTTCCTCTTTCAGGGTCAACGCGTACTGAATGACTTGTAAGAGAAGCAAACCAAAATACTTTGGAGAAAATTCTTGCATGAGGCACGCTTCCAAATTATTCAAGTGTCCTCATTCAAAGTAAAACCCAAACCCAGAACGGCCACAGTTCTCTGGAACTGTCACTAATGCTATAGAAATCGCTAGCTGAGAAGCTCAAGAGAAACAATCTAACTTCAGCACCTTGGTGCCTTTTATATTCGTGTTGATCTACAGATTTCCTTACCGAAAAGGTCCACCTGGCTTTTCAGCAGGGGCCAACGATGACAGAGCAGCAACAGAAGGAGAAGCCAGAGAAGCCAGTGGACTCATGAGCGGATCCCGCTGGCTGGAAATTGTTGGCCAGAGCAGAGGCTGCAGGTTGCGGGCTGTTGTTTGCCTCAGGAGTGGTGGTGGAGGCGGTGGCGGTGGCGGCTGCTGCTGCTGTTGCTGCTGAACCTGCTTATGGAGCCCTTTTGCGTAGCCAGTCCCATTTCTGAAGTTGTTCACAGCCTAGAGGCAGGAAAGCATTTACAAAAAGTTAATACGAAACTTCAGCAGACAGACGAAGAAAAGCCTGCACGGAGTAAAACTCCTTGTGTATTCCTGTAAATGCTATCAGTCCTAAAATGAATCAACATACAGATGTATGGATACATCACACTGAACACTGATATTCATGACTTGCAACTCAGAGCAGCCGTATTTAAAGTACTCCAGCGTTGGCACTGAATTTGAAAGTGAGACAAGCCTGTTAAACAAAAGGGTGACCTGAATTTGCCAGATTGTCTCTAAAGAGTTGTAAGCTTCTGTAACAACAGATAACGTATTTGAAAAGTAAATTGAGCCTTACTCCATTTAGCCTTGCTTAAGGAGAGGTAAATGAATATCTTCTTCCCTTTCAGCTTTTGGAAAATAGACTTTTCCTTACCAACAGTTTACGTGAAAGTCATCGTGTTACCTGGCGTAGGGACTTGTTGGCGACTAAAGCGTCAGGAGAAACGTCTGTTTGATGACATGTGGGGCATCTGTGTTCCTCAGAGTCCAGTAACGCTGTTCTAATACCTGTGAATCATCAGAATCATCAAAACAGCTTTTAGCCAAACTAAGGAGTATTTTTGGGCTCTAATCAATTCTAAACACAAGTGTGTGGTTAATGGGTGAATATGGTCTTGAATTGAGAGCACGGAGCGATCAATGTTCAACAGTGTAAAAAATTTCCAGTCTGCAGCAAATAACTATACGGTTTGATACTGCACTCATGCAACACCTGAAGATGTACAGGAGGTTGTGCCTTGATGTTCCGACTGATCTTCTTTCCGCTGGCTAGTACAGTGAGAAGTCACTAACCTCAAGGTTAATGAAGAAAACACATTTCAACACATTAGGAGGTTTGAGTTCTGAAGGTTTTAACCAACCCTCCGGTGGAGAAGGCGGCGGATTAAATGCCTGACTATCCGTTTGTTGCAGACCACACCAAATCACCAGAGCTGGCTATATAATTTTGTATGAGAGAAAGGGCTGTGGACAAATAAATGCAGTCACTATCTAATTCTGGAATCTCCTGCACAATTACGCACTCTTCTCATACTCGTCCTTCCGTATTGTGCTGGTCTGGGCGGGGACAGAGTTAATTTTCTTCATAGTAGCTAGTGGGGGGCTATGGTTTGGATTTGTGCTGGAAACAGGGTTGGTAACACGGGGATGGTTTCCTTAGGGCTGAGCGGTGCTTCCACAGAGTCAAGGCCTTTTCTGCTTCTCACACCGCCCCACCAGCAAGGAGGCCGGGGGGGCAGAAGAAGTGTGAAGGAGACACAGCCGGGACAGCTGACCCCAGCTGAGCCAAGGGCTATCCCACACCGTATGGCGTCATGCGCAGCATATAGAGCTGGGGGAAGAAGAAGGAAGGGGGGGATGTTGGGAGTGATGGCGTTTGTCTTCCCAGGTAACGGTTACGCGTGATGGAGCCCTGCTGTCCTGGGGATGGCTGAACACCTCCCTGCCCATGGGAAGGAGGGAATGAATTCCTTGTGTTGCTTTGCTTGTGCGCGCGGCTTTTGCTTCACCTGTTAAACTGTCTTTATCTCAACCCACCAGCTTTCTCGCTTTTACCCTTCCGATTCTCTCCCCATCCCACTGCGGGGGAGCGAGCGAGCGGCTGGGTGGTGCTTAGTTGCCGGCTGGAGTTAAACCACGACACGCGTGTAAAGAGATTTAATGAGATACATAAAAAGGGGAAAAAGCTTTCTGCCTTTTTTTTTCCTTTCTACAAGGAGAGTCCTTTCCTAGTCAGGCCATACTTCAGTCTTAAATCGAACTGGTGACAAAGTAATGCCGTTATCTCCTATGTCTGCTTTCAGAAGATCAGTTTGATGTTGGGGATTAACAAACCTGGGAGTAACACTTACATTCGTCACAGTAACTGTTTCTACAGCAGGGAATAACCACGGCATCAGTCATTGTATCTTTACAAAGGAGACACAGCAGCTCCTCTGGAACGGGATCATGGGAGGAGGAGGGGGAGGACGGCTCCTCGGGTAAAAAGGGTGGCTTTTCCTTCTTGCCTCTGGCATAAGCTTCCCTGGAGGCGGGGGGGGGAAGGAAAAAGAAAAAAGTGAAAGACGAGGAAAGGAAAACTTTTCCAAGCGTAGGATTTTATCAAAGGAAGACAAGAGATGGAATTCTCCTCGCTCCACACTAGCCTTCGAAGACGTAGGCATCTCGTTTAAACTGCTTTTCTATAGCCACAAGACCAGAAGAGGGAGGGGGGAACAATTTTCCTTCTGCAGAACTCTCCCATTCATTGGATCAACTAAGAAATTGGCTCCGACTACAACAATAATGTTTTGACAGCTAGAAATCGGGTGCAAGGAATCCCACCTCTCCTTTGCCAGGGGGTAAAGGTAAATTGCAGGCTCAGGATGAAGTGAGTCTCCGAGTAATTCCATTTTATAAATAAGGGCAGTCTATGTTCCAGCTTCTACAAAAGGAGATCCACGACAGAAAAGCAGAAGTGCTACCAAGTGCATTTCGTAACAGCCCCTCTTGTCAGCCCACGGCTGGATTTTCTGAGTTCAGAGCAACAGGGAAACTTCAGCCTGTTTCACACGTGAGCTTGGATAAAAGTCAGAGGGGGAGGAAATCTCAGTCCAACGGCGATGGGTTACATTTTGCAAGAAGCCTTTGAAACATAAACCAGCAGCAAAACGAGCTTTCAGAGAGAACAACTCCCACTGTCAACACTACTGAAATATTTTGCAGAAATACAGATTCTTAGCACAGCACTAGTTTAACCAGCTTCCAGGGCCATGAGCAGTAGGGCCACCCTATTTTAATCTTAGAAAGTATCACAGATTTTAAGGTTCAGATACAACGACAATGCTTCCTCCCCTGCAATTACAGAGGCTGGCCGATTTGGTCGCCTGGCCACTCAGACATTTACGCACAGTTTCTCTCATTCGCTTTTGGGTCGGTCCAATGAATTCCCTACTTACGCATTAATAGCTGGTATGGCATACTTCCCAGTGCTGGTTAGCATAGCACCCTTTGTATTGGGATCTTTCACCTCTATCAGGAAACTCCGTGGAATTCCCGTGCTCCTTTTAATTCTGGGAACAGACTCAACATTTTTGCCCTGTTAAGAAAGGCAAACATAGCTCATCTTAAGACCCACACTTAAAATGAAATGTCCATGATTATTCTAAGCAGCAAAAGCCTTTAATCCTCTCCTTTTCCTTAACAGAAGGGTTGCTTAACTAAAATACTTATTTTCCTAAATGAATATAGCCAGGGTGTTCCAAGGCTTGAGCAGTGTTTTGAACGCCGTCGACACTCTTGGGCTTAACTTCAGGTTCCTTAAGGGTGAAATATCCCTTAGCCTGCCCTCCGCTCAGAAGAGACACCAACCCGCTCCTCCTCCAAAGCGCAATTCCCAGGGCGAGCTCAGTTCAGTGCTCTGAACCAGGCACTGAGGAACTGTATATGAAGGTTCAGTTCATACCTCACGCATATACAACGGTAAATGGCATGCATACTCACCCAGAGGCTTGTGTCATTAAAACAGGCAAATATTCAGCGGGTGGGGTCAACAGAAAGGAGCTTGGGTTTATACGAAATACTAAAAACTGTGAACTGTTGTTAAAAAGAGTTAAAACCAGAAACATTTCCAATGATATTGGAATATCTAAAAATATGCATGAAAGTTCACAGAGAACGATCTATGGACATATTGAATGTCTATGACCTGGAAAAAATAAAAGTTTACATTTACAACTCCAGCTTTCCCTTGAATTTTGAAGGGCTTCACCCCCAGAGAAACAATTCCGAAGATGAGCAGTCATGTAGCTGTTAGGTAACTGCCAAGGTAATAAAATGAACCCCCAAGTAACACCAGAAGTCCCCCTCAACCTTACCCCATTTGTTGGGCAGTTCTTTATATAGTGGCCAGGTTGTCCGCAACGGAAGCAGGTATATGATGGTGGAAGCAGACCCAAGGGTTTCTTCGTGTAACTAAAAGGTTTTGGGGAAAAAAAGAAAAAGCTATGCGTGCGTCTCTCTTGTTAAAACAAACATCTCTACGATTTTTCCATCATCTTCAAAGAACAGATTGGACGTTATCAACACTTACTTGATTGGATGATACTCATGGCAGGACTGTGTCATCATAGCCTTGATTTTATCTTCTTCAGAGGCATTGGCCTCAGCCAGATTGGCAGTCTGTTCAACAGGCAATTATTTGACACACACATTAGAAACACATTTCAGCCCACACGGCCAAAGACACCACCACTCCCCCGATCCTGCAAAGAGCAGCACAACGCGGGCTGAGGTTGCATGAAAACAGCCGCTGACAGAAAACAGAGCCGTGCTGAAGATGCTCTGGGGAGTCCTTAGGCCACGGCAGGGGGTTTATGGGCCTGGGAACCTACTTGAAAAGAGCCTTCTTGGGCACTCCAAACCTTGGGCTCTCTTTGTACCTCACACAAAGACTCCTGTAACCAATCCAATGTGCTTCCAAGTGGACTGAAGCTCTGTGTAGGAAAAATCATACTATCCAGCACTTTTAAACGGATTTTTAAGCCCCAGACTATTTGAAGCAGAAGATAGCCACTGGACGTTTAATTGAGAAAGATGCAGGCAAGTACCATTATTTACATTTCGCAGCAGTAAAAGGACACACAAGAGTCGGGGAAGTGGGTCTTGCTGGCTGAAATTCAGCTTCAGACACAGAAGCATTAAAAGGAATCAAGCTTTTGATAATCCCTCAGCAAGACAAAAGATTCTTGTCAGTGGAAATTTGACCACGATGTGCTGTAGGCAGTCCCAGCTGCACGTTCCCCCCCGCTACCCTCTTCATATCAGCGATTTAACTGCAGCAAGCAAAACCTGCCGGTTTTTCCAGTTGACTGTGTCCTTTTAACATACAAATCGTAATAGAAACCTTATCCAGAATTACTGAAGGTAGCTGATTTTTTTTTAAGTCGTGTTTGTTCCAATGTTTTTATTACACACCAGCCCAGATACAAGCAGGGCCTGAGGGAGTGACTGTAAATGATCTGGACCTTCAGGCACTGATCATGCAGGTCAACCACTCCTGCTTTTGTTTTTAGATGCATTCACTCCCAAAAGCAACCAGCCAGGTTCAACATTCTCTTAAATGGTTGTTTCATATACACAGCTTTTTCTCCACAGTCACATAATGCAGATCGACATCTATGAAATCATTAATGTTTATAGAAAACTTTACAGATACTTGACTCGTTTGTTTGAACCCAAACGGTTCACAAAACACACCCAAAACCCACAAAACCTTACTAGGAACAGACCAAAATTCAAACATAGCATTTCATACATGGGAATAATAAAACAGAAACCTGCTAACACATTGCCTCCATGCTAAGCCAGTCTGCACTGAAGAGGTCAGAGCAAGTAACAGTTTTGAGCTGCTTTATGCTATGTTCCTGTATTTTTCTGAAATACTTAAATTTTCTCAAAAGCTTCAATGTGTGCCCTACTTGGACAGGTTTTCACATTTCAGAGTAAAACTTCACAGGAGTTTACAGAACCAAGGACACGTTCAGAGACAGCACCAATGGAGACCAATTTCTTTTGGTGGCTGCCTTCCAAACAAATTTATGTTTCCTTCCCCCCAGTGTACACAATTTAATTTCTGCAGGAAGAGAGGGAAGAAGTTACCCGTGGGGAGAGATTTCTCTTTCTCGGCAATGAACTCCAGCCTTTATTTTCAGAAGAAAGGACCAGCTCCTGTGCATTAAGCCCTGCCTTCTCTAATCTTTGTAACTTTGCAGACTAGGAATTCAATTGGCTAGCACTACGCCTGTCACAAAGGGCCATCACTAGTGCTTTCCCCGACAAAGTGACACCTGGCTGAGCAAAACCAGCAAGCAGCTCCATAGCAAAACAGGGCGTTACAACCGTTTCAGAAGGGCACATCTGCTAATATGCCACACATGCGCATCGGCATGTTCCTCTCGACAGTTAGGTACACTGACACAATTTACACAGTCTGCATTCAAACAAATTAGACCGTGGTGTCCACTGTAGATACGCTACAACTGATGAAATTGTGCAGCATCCACAGAATGCATCTAGAACTATAAGGACTAGAAATTCAAAAATAGCCATGCAATTGTCCGTGTTCCAGAAGCGCTTCTATTTTGGCTGTTGCAAACCCCCTTGAAATGGCCATAACTTACAGCCAATTAAATTCTTCTGTAAAAAGTGTGTTAGTTTCCAACGCAAAATTAACAAAACATAGGAAAAACGGTAAACGGCTTCCGAAGTGCTGCTGCTTTGTGTCTTGCAGATGAGTAATACTGCAACATTATGTTGAGGCTGAGAAGGTACTCCCCTTCGATCTTCCCAAACGGGCAGCTCCTCTTTACAGGATAGTACCAAAATATACACACGTTTTAAAGTTAAAATAAAAACTTTAAATTGCTAAGAATTAAATTAAAGTTGTGTTCACATTACAACAGTCATCCAGCTACAGATCACGGTATAGGACTGAAAAATATGAAGCTAACACTTTTTTTTTTTTAAGTATTTGACAAGAATATGTACATACCTTAGCAAGCTGGCCCAGAGAAATAGATGCGGAAGAGTCATCAATCTGTTCACAAAAAATGAAACACAGATTCAAGTTCTACAATCAAAACACAGCAATAGTTAACCTTTGCTGTAGCCTGAGAGCCTGCGCTATGTCCTCTGAGTGTCACTCAAAGAGGCATTTCTAACCTAGTGCAATCTGTATCTGCTCAAAACAAAGTCCAAGCCTATGACAGCTTAAGAGTGCCTATGTGGTTAATGAGAAGAAACTAAAAGAACCAAACCCGCTTGCGATCAACTCGCTGCTCCAGAATATCGCAGAGAAGGACCCCTGTCCAATGTTCACAACTGCTTAAAAGCTGAAAGGGTAAGGAAGCTGTCAATTGTCAGCTCAAAAGGACTTAAAAAAATACTTGAGTTTGTTTGAGAAGGAAGCATCACGACAGGAGACTTCTTTTCAGTGTAGTTTGTAAATTAAGCAGTTAACGTCTCGTCGTTTAGAAATGCACACGGTTTGGGTTTATGGACACAGTACAGTTGCCCGTCAAAATAAAGCACGGGCGTATATGCCCTGAAACATGAACTCTGCCCCTCCTGTCCACCAGTTTAAGAATATTCACCGTCCCCCACCAAACCCAAATAAGAACACCAATCCAAAACATCAGCCATACAAGTAACCACCACTTTGTCTAGACAAAAATCAACTGCTCAAATTATTGAAATAAAGGTGACCGAGAGCTTGGCCAAACTAAAAATTCAGCCAGGAAGGATCACAGTTGTGCCTGACGGTGCTAAAACAACGGCCATGACTCTCTGCATTTCTGCAGCCTCGAAGGACAAACACCAACTAGAGATCCTTGCTGTTACTGAAACAGTAATCGAAGTCAAAAAGGATCCACTTTCCTGCTTTGGGCGTAGTAACATTAGGGCAAGAGCGCCAATGTGGAAGTGGAGAATGATAGCTAACATAAGACAAGACAATGAAGAAATATTCAAAGTGTAAGCTTTTGTGCATGCTTTTTAAAAAAACTCTTAACTCATTTCAATTTTGCTGCTTTACTCTTCAACAACAATTGGCAAGCTTTCCAGTGCTTTATTCCCGAAAGAAACAAAAAGCACACGACAAGCTGTACAAACATACATCTTGCCAGCTCTAGGCAGCCAGATGGAGAACACGGCACCACGTTCAGCTGTGCAAACCCTGAACCTACATGATCTAAAACCGATCACGCGTCCTCTGTACAACACAAAGTCATTCAGGAAATGTTCTAGCAGACTCAGTACGAAATACAACGCATTACTGGGCACAAATACCAACGTTCACATCAGAGCTGTGCAAATAATGGCATTACTCAGTTTTTACTATGCCCAATCAAAGACATTGTATTTACAACATATGCTATGTTGTACTGGAAAAGATATTAAGTTCATGTTTGGAAAACTACTACAAAACTGCGTTGTTTAGAATTAAGGGCAGTGTGTAGAAAAAAGCGTGAGATTGTGTTTTACATACTGCTCTTGATGTGCCACTCGCTGGCTCAGTTCGACTTCTTCTAGAAGAAGAAATAAAGGTGATCAGAACTTCAAATAAAGCACTTGTACCCAACGTAAAGTAGTGAAAACCGGTTATAAAACCTGAATATCAAAACATTATGTCCTGATAGTCTCGTACATGTGGAAATTTATTCATATACACAAACTGTTCTCCCTTGGTACATGCAGTGCAACTAAAAAAAAATCCCCAAATCACGTTTCTACTTTGTCACAAATTACTCTAAGGCTTACAGCTATAGAACACAGCAGTGCAAGAGCAAGCCCTCAGGTATTTTGTCTCTGCTATGGAAGTATCAAAAATACAAAGTCTGTACTACAGGTCTGTGTTCTTCCATAATCAGCCATCAAAACACGAAGGTCACTTTAGCCAATGTGGGTGCCCCCAGCGTTACAAATAGGCACCAGATACAGCACTTCAGTTTCTAAGAAAGAACAGGGACAGTCTAGACACTTTGAAGTGCAAGTGCACGTACGTTAAAAAAATCAGCCGTCGGACAAAGAAATACCAAAACCGTCAGCAGCAGAGTCTTTAGAACAGGGTTTCTTTGTGGAAGCCCAAGCCCTGTGCTCAGGTATCTGCCATATTTAGCTATGAAAGTGCCAAAATATTAAATGTGTTACGTATGCTATATTGACTCAAAATAGTAATAGAAAGGTCACCTGAAAGCAGTTCCTGGGGCTTTGTGCGACTTAGGAGTCCTGCGACAAAAGAAAAAGGTCTTGATTGCCAGAATTTGCATTAAGATAATCTTGAAAATGTTACAATAGTTTAGGAAATATTTATTACATTTGAACACTCGCTGAGATTCCACACACTCATTGATCTGTCCCTGCATGCTACTCATCATGGATCAGACATGCAACCGCTGATAGCGTTAGCAAACAATTCATACGTCCTCCAAAGTGTGCCATGAGCAGAGGCAATTCAAAGGCTGCAGTGGAATTTAGGTACAAATAGAGAGGGCCATTCTTTCCTCATCCCCACATGCAGGCATTTATTTGGTCTTTGATGCTAGCAGCATCTCTCCTCTCCTTTCAGGGCAGCATTACAATACCAGGAGAGGGTGCCATCCAACCCGAAACGGAGGATGCATTGACAAGACGGCGCTAAGCATACGCGTTGAAATTAACCCCCAACACAAGGCCGTGTTTATAAGCACAACGCTGTGGCGTCCAGAATTACCAGGCAGCGCCTGAAAGCACTGTAACAACCACGGCAGTAATACGCCCAAAGTTTACATGCAGAGCCACATAAATTCAGGGGTTTTTGCTTGCAAAGGCTTCCTGGGTCCCAGGATGCTCCTGTACTGTTGGTTCAAGACACGCTGTAACTCATCAGTTTATTTACTGAGAACCAACATTAGAAAGACGTGGCAGAACCCCAAGCTAATAATAGCAACTAATTGTGGTGGAGAGGCGTATCTTTAAGTAGGCTGGCAAAGAGGACCCTCCAAACAATGCCAGTGGAGCTAATATAGAACTGGACTGCATGAATACATAAATGACAGCAATAATCCTGTAGTCGGGATTGCATTCGAAGGGCTGTCATTTTAATCAATATGCCCGGTTCTCTGTCCTCCGTAAATCTTAGGAATACAGAACTAAAACCTGGGGCACCGGTATCACCTTAGGGTAAAAACAGACTTAGAAGGATAACTAGTAACATTTGGTACTGTGCTAAACGGCTTACTGAGTTTCAAGTTTGGAAAGGATTATCCATTCCTTCATCGTACTCGCACAAAAGGCAATATACTTTAGGATATTGTTGTTTTTCTCTTGCCTGAAACGGACATTGTCTTTAGGAAACTACTAAGAATCACTTCTGAATGGAACTTCTTGTTTGCATGGTTCGCCAGCTGGCAACCCTTGGTCTGTCCTCTAGAGCTAGCGTGCAAAAGCCCCAGATTTGGGGGGTAAGAAGAGCTGCCATATCCCTCCCCCCCCCCTCCCCCAAATGCAAGGAAGAGTCAAACCCTGAGAAGCAGAATCTTCGGAGATGGGAACAAATTACAAGTTTACACTACAATGCCTATCTGTCTGTACTATAAAAGCCATCAAAGCAAACACATAGAATAAGGAATCTCTCCGTGTAGAGGAAACAGGATCCACAACTTGGCTCTCAGAAGAATCAACCCCAAGAACAAACCCAATGAAACCATCTTAAAAGTTACCACCGTTGGAGGTTAAACCCCATGGCCCAGCAGGTCTGAAAAGGTAAGTCTGCTTTGGGACAGATAGATTAAAATTTACCCCATTACAACAAAAACTAACAGCAGCTTTCACAAGAATGATCCAATCGGAATGCCTCTGTAAACTACGAGCAATAAAAAAGTTAACACACTGAAACCCCCAACAAAGAATGCAATGCTTTACGGATACTTACATCACGTATGGTTTGCTGGCAGCTTTAACTCCTGCAACAGGGATTCTTCGAACGATGACCGAGGAGTTCTTAGGAATGAGGGCGTTATCATCGGTGTATTCTGCCAACAACATAAATACAGACAAAAACATTAGTCACTTCCTAAGAATGTGTATTAATAGCTAATTACACAGCACTTCAGAGAACCCCCTCACAGATGTCAAAGCAAAATTTGATGTGTAACATCGCGCTTTTATCATCTCAACACACTAACAGTACAGTTCAAGAAATCTTCAGGTCTGATAATCAAACACAAGCAGCACCATCTTGTTCATTTTTTTAAAATAGTTGGAATGCCAACAGCAAAATGGTCCCAAGGGTCACTAAAGGAGGCTCTGCTAATGCATGAGGTTCTTTCCTGACCTAGCTGAAGTGGCTTTTGCTGCTGTTGGGCTCCAAACCCAGGAGGTCTTTGAAGAAAAACAAACAGCAGCAAAGTCTCACCTGCATAAACCAGATTCTGAAGCCTGACCAGCTTGCCCTGCAGCAAAACAGGCACTGCGCTAAAGCCTGGAAACTCTGCGCCATTGCTTCAGTAGCCGTTCACTAAAAACGCTTCAGCTACGCTGCTGGTGCTCAGGACGGACAGAACACAGAAGAGAGCCTGCCCTCGCTGCCTGTTTCTTGGAGCTTCATCCATCAACAGCCACACTTCTCAGCTGCTCGTTACACTGAAATGGAAACGGGGCTGGCAGTTCTAGAATCTGGATCACAGAAATGTTGGGTGGGTTTTGAGCTTGCTTTCACAAGCAGGGCAGAATGGGCTCCAACGCGGTATCTCCCCTCTTCAGCTACTCATCTCGTTTGAATGAACCAAAGGAATGTGAATACTTTCCATTCACTTTTTGCAGAGCAGAGAGACTCAAAGGAAATTCCTTAGGAAGGCAGCCTCGGAAAGCCTCTCGAAAACAGCGTGTGCCTGAAGCTACCCATGCTCTGCCTTGGCTCACACCATGTCAGTCTGCTGAAGAGGAGGAAAGCCGCCTGACCTTTACACAAGGCCCCAACAAAAAACCACCTGCCTGAGACACTTGGACTGAGACAGCTTAAAATGCAAAGATCTCTCCATGAGAATGGTTTTGATATTGCACTTCCACAAGCTGGATATGACTAAATATGTTAAAGCACTCTCAGCAGCCATTCCCTGTAATCTGCCTACAGTTTTCAATATCAAAAGCCCTTACCTTCACAGACTAAATCAGGACGATGGTCTGAAACCCAAAGATGCTGCATACCCAGCCAAGCTCTGTCAGGGTGGTTTTGCTCAGTGATCACATACAAAATAGGAATATTTCACAATTTACGCTCCATTTTTCAGTGTCTTAGTCCTAGAAAGGACTACCATTGACAAAACCAGAAGCTTTTCCAGAAGGCCCATATCCTGAAACCAACCCCTAGAGCTCTTCGCAAAAGGAAAATCTAACCATTGCGCAGCCCCCTGTCAAGAAAGGCCTGCCCTGGGATGTTTCGATGGAGCAGGACCTCCGACAGTACTGAGGCCCAGACAAAGAACGGGGAGCTCATGCCAGCTGCACTTCTCGAAGCCCCAAGCTTCAAGGTTTTGAGCTGCTGAACGAAGCCGTGCAGAATATTCTTCCTGCTCCAGATCACAAACCACCGGATTTCGATTTCAGAGATACGTGATAAGCAACAGTGGCTCCACAAAAAGGCAGGGGTTTGCTACGCCTGTGCCCAACTGAGGATTGCGGGGGTTCTGCAGAAGATTGCAAGCGGCAGCACCTCTCCTAGAAAGAGACTGTATATATGAGGACAGCAACCAATGCTTTGATTCACAAATCATGCAAGCCTGCAGCGGTCAATTTGAACACGCACAACGGGTGTACGACGCAGAAAGAGGAATAAGACCTCTTTTAGTATCTTGTGACAATTCATTGACCGTTAGAGGAGAAGCATTGACATCTGCCTTCTGAAGCGACTATCCGTGCATGTATCTGGAGAGAGACAGGTACGTGCTTGTTTTCAATCCACTTGTGAAGTGCACACTGAAGAGAGCTCCAGCCATCTAATGACAGACTGCTATAAAAATGAATTCACCTTCCAAGTCAATCAGTCCACATTTAAATGGATCACCTGAGGAGTGACAATAGCTTGGTGAAGTAAAGGCTTTATTTGTGTAGGACACTTATCATGGCCCATATTGGTATTTGGTGCTTGAAGGATCCTACTGGCTCAGCCAGCAGTCAGAGAATTTGTGGAAGAGTGTTTGCATACAGCAGAGGACATTGCTGAGCTCGTTGTGGGAAGGGACCTGGGGCCAGTTGGCTTTCATACATTTACTTTTCCTTTGCCTCAATTAATTGAATGCATTTTGGTGAGGAAATTTTGTTACACGTGAAGTCAAACCACGTAGACTAAAAAGTTAATTTTTTTTTTTTTTTTTAATCGGAAAGGACTAAAGCTAAAAAACGTGTCTAAAACACAGCCCTGAAGGTAGCTGTCAGGACAGCGACGACAAAACAACAGCTCTGTCGGGCCCCCAGCACAAGTCACAGCTACCGACTGTGGCCGAATCCCGTTATCGCGTCCCACCCCGTGCCCACCACCCCCACCCACCTTCTTGGGTCTGGGCGTTGGAGATCTGCAGGTCACAGTTGGCCGCCTTCAGCTTCTCGCGGCCCATGATCTGGCGCTTCAGGTCGCACAGGGAGATGTGGAGCCCATTGAAGGTGACTGTATCGTAGTTCAGCTTGGAAAAGAACTTATAGTGGATGCACGACATGGTCGGTGCCTGCTCCGCGACGACGTCTACCGCAGCAGACGGCGTCGCAGCCTCCGCGCCAGGACAGGGCCTGCGGCAGCTCGGGGAAGGGCCCACGGAGGGGGCCAGGCAAGCAGCACGGGCTGGGCTCAAGGCCGCTCAGAGGCCACAGCGCTCCACCACGGCCAGGCCCCCTGGCCTCAGGCAGACTCGGCTGATGGAGGCCGAGTGGTGGACTCCATCCCGGCGGTGCTGCAAGGCCCCGGCCCTCGCCCCTGCAACGCCCCTGCCCACAGCCCTCAGCGATGGAGCTGGGCTGCGGCGGCGGCTCCCGCCCGCTCCTCCTCGCAGTCCAAGCGGGCGAGTGGACGACGGGGAGAGGCCCCCACGGCCCCGGCTCAGCCTCCGCTCCCTCTCTGCACGCAGCGCACCTCGGCCCAACCGCTCACTATGGCAACTCGGGTGCCCCTGCCCCAGCGTTCCGCCGAGGGGTTTCCCGGCCAACAACCGCAGGGGCTGCCGTCAGCGTGTCACCGCGCACACATAATGGCGCACGCACAACGGCACACCGCACCCACCGCCCCGCGCCTCACGTGGCCGCTGGTGTCCCTGCTGTCCCCCCGGCCTGTCGCCGCCCGCTGTCCTGCCCCGCTTTGGGCCTGCGGTGTCCCCCTGTCACCCCCTGGGCCTTCACCACCCAGCGTCACCTCCCGCCAGCCCCTGGCCTGTGGTGCCTCTCCCAACAGCCCTGGGCCTGCGGTGTCCTGTCGCCCCCTGGGCCTGCGGTGTCCCTCCTGTCACCCCCAGGCTGTCACCACCCGCTGTCCCCTCCTGTCAGCAGCCAGCCAGGGCAAGACAGCTGGGGGGAGATGCAGCGGCCTTTGCCGGCTGGCGCTCGGCTGCCCGCGCCGCAGGGCCAGCGAAGGGAGGGGACATCTCAGGGTGTCGGAGGGTATTTGGGTGCATTTATGGGAAGTTCAGTCAAAGAAGCCCACGACCATTTCTATTTCTTGCCATCAACCAAGGTACTTCCCCACTGTGGCACGTCCACGGTTGCCTGAACTCTGGGGAGGAGGACTAAAAAGCAAAGAAGGAACCATGAGCGATAGGAGCTGCCCCAGGACAATATTTCTTGCTTTCTCAGTCCTCGCCGCTGCTGCTGCAACAGCCCTAGCGCATGACATCATGCCTTGCCTTACCAGGTCTCGTTCTGCTGACTAATATGCTACAGCTTGCAGACGGTTCTGGCCCAACTGGCTATTCCTTTCTCTTCACGTAAATATAATATAAAAGACCTGTTATAGTCTGGCGGGGCTAACGAGGGAGCTTCCACGACGGCTTGGTTTAGATCTCTAAATGCCTTTTGGGTTTCTGGAGTCAGGAAACCCTTTTGATTTCAGTGCTGTCCTCTATAGCCAAGGGATGCTTAGTTTTGCTACTTGTGTCTCTTTGTTTTTCCTGTCACCAGTGATTTGGAAGCCTAGGCTTTAATATGGTAGCCTTGCTTATAAGCCTGGGGTGGAATATGGATTATACGCATTCATTCCATAATTGGGCCATCGCCACACTCCAAACGACAGCAGCAGAGGCAAATAAGCCCGACTGTTGGATAGGCACTAAAAGCCTATCCTCTACCACAAATCTACTCTCCTGGGTACCCGTCCCATTGAATTCTCAGTGGTACAAGGACAGGCCTCTACGTTACGAATTTTCACTGAAGAAAGGAAGCACAGCACCCTTCCGCCAAGAAGGGTTTGTCACCGGTCTGAAAGGAGACCCCTGGGTATGCTTGGAGAGCAAACCTATGGACAAGCTTACTCACTCTGTAGGGGCTGGGAACTGGGAATGCCAATAAGCCGTAAAATTCATAGAATGGAGGGACATGGACAATTCAGATCTTATGACCATACGGACAAAAAGGGGAGGCTTATGCCTGGAATGTTCCATAGATCTGTTCCTAGGCCTAAAGGGAATTGGTATCACTCCACAAATCCTTCCAAAACCTTGTTGTATACCACATCCACCGAGCATGGGAGGCAGATTCTCCAGAAGCCCTTACATAAAACCTATTGCAATAAGCCATCACGCTGCAGATTTCTTCCTGCATGGAGCTTATCAGGCCCTGCAGACTCCAAGACAATGTGGATATTCGCAGATGGATTAACTCGCTATTCTGCAGGAAGCCATAACCAGATTGAAGATAATCAATCACCATCGAGCTCCTGGGGGATATCAAGAACACTTGTCAGGCAGCAGCTGCATCCTCTTGCGCAGGCTTTGAACTAGCCCTGGCGAAAAAGCTGACCAGCAGACTGGGGTGCGTAAGAAAAAGCTCCTATGTAAAGATGGCTTCGAAGGATGCGCAAGAGAGCTTGACTGGCAGTGACCTCGCCTATACAAGTGGGTCTATTGTTAGAAGAAACCAGACAGAAACCAGCTGAAAGCAGCAAAGTTGCAACAAAATAGTGCAAACTCAGCTAATAAATGTGCATTAAGCGAGCTTGCACGGGGTTTGTGCGTACAAATCCTCAAAAGTGAATGGTAACAGGCGATCTCACGGCCAAAGCCAACAGGTTTTTTAGACTGTAAAAAAGCACATGTGAGTAGCCTTAAGATTGCCTGTAAGGAATCAAGAATTGTACCACGGGGTCCTTCTCAGGCCCCCAGCCAAGAGGCACCTTTATGGCCGGCGATAAAAAGGGGTTTCAGCTAGAGTGCACCTCTGCTGCCTTCTTTCCTGTACCCACGCGAGAACTAGAAGAGAAGTGCAAGCAAATCCATTTCAGTAAAAGTTCAGGCCAACATTTAAACAGCCCAAACTCTCAGTACTTACACTGACCCTTACTTAGAGATTTATTTTATCTTCCTTTGGTATGGAACTAAGCACGTTCCCTCCTACCCACAGTCTTTCCTCCCAGCCTCACAGCTCTCCTACATAAGAAACGTAAAGCTACATAAGCGACAAAAGACAAAAAACCTGCTTTGGTGAACACCAAAACACCCATGACTTGCTCAAACTCTTCATCGCCCCACCTGAGAGTCAAGGGACAGGATCTCCTAAAGGCTCTTTCGCAGGCACTGCCCTGAAACCCCCTCGCTGCTTCTCTGCTAGTGCACAGCGATCAGGAAGAGTTTCATTTTTAAGTCTCTGTAGACAATTTCTGAAATTAGACAAGTAATTGTTAACGAGGATAAGCCCTTTGCCTTGCATCTGGCAACCAACGCGGATGCGGACCCAGCAGCACAGACCACTGCCACGCACAAGCCACCACCCCACGCCCAGGGAAAGCACGACCCGTCAGAGGTGGTACCCGATCCCGCTCCTCACATCAGGTCTCTGTATGAGCAGGTTAGTTCTTTTAGTCAGACACAGAAATCACAAGTGATTTCTTCTGCTGCTGCTGCTGAAGCAGACTTTTAAGTAGATATTGCCAAAGAATGCACAAACAGCCACAAAAAGTTAAAGCAGGTACTTTCATCCCAGGTCTGACAAGAAATTGCCCCCGCCCCCCCAATCCAAAATGGTCAGAAATCTATCTGAAATACAGATTCACGTCCACTATCATGGATGATGAACCTCGTCCTAAGCACACGTTGTGCCTTCAGACAGGAGCTAAGGACTGCATGAAGTCACCGCCATGAGCAGATGTTCAAACCCGATGCCTCCAGAACACGCAGGCAAACACCCACCATTTTTTTCAGCAATGTTTCAAGTCACGCGATACTCAGTCCATGACTTCACAAAATGTCACTAAACTTAACGATAGCAGCCTCTCTGCAGGTTTCTTACTCAAAGGCAAAAACCAAAAACCCACATACCCTCGGGGAAATCCTTGTCCTTCCGTGTGGTTGGTGCCTTCCCATGGGTCATTTTTTCTTGCAGGTTGAATTTAGAGCTTCAGTAGTATTTTTTTAAAAGCAAAATCAACAAGCAAACAAACAAAAAAACCGCTGGGCGATATTTTCCCTTCCAGCTGGGCTCTTCTCCCCCAGCCCTGGCCACCCTGCAAGGTGATGATTGTCACCAATATGAGGGCGCAGGACTGGGCCCAGGTCAGGGCTGTTGCAGGCAGCACGTGTCTTGCGGCTCCCGGGAATGCAGGTCCTGGGGAGTGCGCAAGAAATGGGGCAGCTGCCCATCACTCCTATTTTTGCTCTCTCCCCATGGCTCTCTCTCTGGCTCCCGCTCCCCCTTTTTTAATTTCTCCCTGTCTGTCTTTAGCCCGTCACCATTTTTTCCTCTCTCTTACTCCCTGTCTGTCTCGTCTAATTCCTCCCTCTCTCTCCTGTAGCCTGCTGCTATTTTTTCCTTTCTCTACATCTCTCTCTCCCACTCCCTCTCCCTCTCTTCTTTCTGTCACCGGCTCCTGCTTCCCGCCCTTAATTGTTCCTCCCTGTCCTGCAGCCTGTGCCCTCTTTCCTGACTGCATCCCCTGCTCCACTGCCTCTGCTTCTCTCTGGCCTCCGTCCCGCTCCCCATCCCCTTTTGTTCCTCCTCCCTCTCCACCCTGGAGGCCATCGCTGTTCTCTCCTCCTCCGCCTCCTTCTCCCCATCCGCCTCCCTCTGTGTCTCGTCCCTCTGGATTGTTTCCCGCCCTCCCCTCGCTCTGTGTCCCGCTCTCCGTCCCTGCCTCTCCCTTTCCCCCTCCCCTTCCTTTCCCCTCTCACCCTTTCCCCTCGCTCCCTCTCTCCCACTCCCTCTCCCATTTCTCTCTCACTCCGCTCTCCTGCTGCCTTTCCTGTCTCTCTGCCCCCCTCACCCTGCCTCTGTCTCTCTGTCCCTCTGTCCTCCTCACCCTGCCCTGCTGCTTCTCTCCCTGGCCCTCTGTCCTGCTGCTTAGCGCTACTTTTCTTCCTGCACCCCACTCTCCCCTTCCCCTCCACCTCTTTCCCGCTCTATCCCTGGGCCAGCTCCTCACCAGGATTCTTCCTTCCTCCACTCCCTGCCCAGCTCCCCCCGTTCTCGTCCCTCTGCCCGTCTCCCGTCCCTCTCCTGCCGCCCCACCGCCCTGTCCCACCCCTCTCTCCTGCTCTGTCCCTCTCTCCTCCTCCTCCTCCCTCCTCCACCGGGGCTCCGGGGCCTGGGCCTGGGCCAGCGCAGCCCCGGGGAGGCGGCCATGGGGCTGCGGGGGGGTGAGGCCCAGCCGGGGCGGGGGACGGTGGCCGCGCAGGGTCAGGCAGCAGGAGGGGGCGCCCCGCGGCATGCCGGGAGCTGTAGTGCTGGGCACGGGGCTGCCGGGCGGCCATGTTGGTTCCCGGGGCATGCCGGGAGCTGTAGTGCTGGGCACGGGGCTGCCGGGCGGCCATGTTGGTTCCCGGGGCATGCCGGGAGCTGTAGTGCTGGGCACGGGGCTGCCGGGCGGCCATGTCGCTCTTGCGAGGCGCCGACTCTGCTCCGGCTGCGGCCCAGCTGAGGTGAGGGCCGGGCCCTCTCGCACTGGCTCTGCCTCTGGCTCTCTGGCCTTGCTCTCCTGGCGACGTGGGCGACAAGGGGCAGGTGGACGCTTACTGGCCTTGGAGAGGAGCCGGTGCAGCTGGAGCTGAAGAGACCAGAAGAAGGTGAAGCAGCTGGAGGATGAAAGGAAGGGGATGCAGCCAGCTGCTGCCTCCAGCTGCAGCCAAGAGACAGCCAGCCTCTCCGGGTGAGGAGGGACCCCTCTGAGCAGGCCTCAGCAGACCAGATTGCCCACGGGCACCGCAGGGCCTGTGGAAGTAAGGAAAATTGCAGCATGGCCCTGTAGTGTGTGCGTGTGCGTGTGCGTGTGCATGGCTGTGTACCTGGGAAGCCTCATGTTGTAAGAGCTGTAAGACACCCCGGTGTTCTCTTCCCTGGAGGACAGTCAAGTACCTGGAGCTAGAGAAGAGGAAGGGAGGCAAGGACAGACAGACAGAGAGAGAAGTGCCTGAACTCTCAAATTTGCCTGGCAGTGCAGAGAGCAGGAACTGCAGGGAGTCCTGGGCCCCTGGGGTCATGTCACCCCTCTTCTGCGTCCCAGGCCCTCCCTGCCCCCTCCCCTTCCCCTCGGTGTCATTTTTTTCGCTTCCCCCTGCCTCCCTTCATCTCTATTATTGTGCTCTGCTCCCTGTCCCCCCATCTCTTCAAGTCTCTCTTTCTCTGCCATCCTCCTTCTCCCTTTACTTTCCTTGTCGCCCCTCTTTCCTTCTCCCCGAGCCTCTTTCTTTCGGTCTCTCTCTGTCCTGCAGGCCATCGCGTTTTTTCCCTTCTCCATCTCTTTGTCTCGATCTGCATCCCTCTCTTTTGCCCCATCATCTCTCTGGCTTGTTCCCTGTCTTTCGTCTCTTTCTGCCTGTAGCTTCTGCTCCCTGTCCTTGTCTTCCCCTCTCCCTCATTCCTTCTGCTTCTCTTTCTTTCTCTCTCTCTCTTGCTCTCTCCTGTTCACTGTCACTGTGTTTTTGCAGTCTGGATCCCACTGTCCCTCTCCTTCTTCCTGTTCATCTCCTCTCTCTGTCCCTCTCTGCTGCTCCCTGACCATCTCTCCCCACCACCCCCACCTCTCTGCAGGGCTCCTGATAACCTCCCTCTCTTTCTCCACCCCTCTGTGCTGCTCACCAGCCCTGGTTTTCTCTTTCTCTTTGCCGTTATTCTTGTCTGTCGCTCTGTCCTGCTCCCTGTCCCGTCATTTCTCACTACATCCCTCTGGCCTGCTCCCTGCCCCTGTCCCTGCCCCTGTTCTTTTCTACTTCCTCTCCGTCTTGCTGCCCACCCTAGGCTTTTTTTGCAATCTCTCTCCTGCCCCCAGCCCTTCTTTTTCTTTCTCTCTCCTGCTCCCTCTCCCTCTTTCTGCCTCCCTTCCTCTCTCCCTGCTGCTTCTTTCTCCATCTCTGTCCACATCCCCGTCCCTTTTTTCCTCTTGCTGTCCTTCTCTCCTTTTCCTCTTGCTGCCTTTCTCTCTCTGTCCCGTTCCCTGTCCCCTCCGTTCTCACTGTATCCCCCTGTCCAGCTGGCTGCCCCTTCTGTCCACTTTCTCTCGCTCTGTTTTTTTCTCTCTCCATCTCTCTGTCCTGCTGCCCTTCACAGGTGTTTTTTGCCTCCAGTGCTGCCCTGCCCCCTCTTCCTTTTCTCTTTCTCCGTCACTCTCTCCTGCTCCCTGTGTCTTTTTTTAAATTCTTCTCAGTCCTGCAGCCCGTCACTATTTTGTTCTTCTTCCATCCCTTTGTCCTGATCCCTGCCCCCATCCTTGTCTCTCCTTCCCTTTGTTCTGCTGCCCATCTCTTTTCCCTCCTTGCTCCCTCTCTCTGTCCTGCTCCCTGCCCCTCTCATTCCCTCTCTGTTTCTCTGCCCTGCTCCCTGTCTCTCCCCCACCCTCTTTTTCTTTCCTGCTCCCTCTTCACTTTCTCCGCTCTGTCACTCTGTCCTGCTCCCTGTCGCTGTTATTTCTCACTCATCTTTCTCCTGCAGTCCAATGCTGGTTTTTTGGTCTTCATCTCTCTGTCCTGCTGCCCAACCCAGGCTTTTTTACCTCCATCTGTGCCCTGCTCTCTCTGTCTTATTTTTGCCTGTCTTTCCCTTTGTCCTGCCTCCCTCACCCTTTTTTCTCTCTCTGTATCGCCCTGTCCTTCTCCCTCTCCTTGTGTTTCTCTGACAATCCGTGTCCTGCTCCCTTTCCTTGTCTTTCTCTCTCTGTCCCATGTCCTTCTTCCCATCTTTCTGTGCTCTCTATCCCTTTGTTCCTGCTGCTTCTTTCTCCACTTCTGTCACACTCCCTGACCTTTTTCTCCTCTCGCTGTCCCTCTGTCCTGCTTCCTATCCCCGTTTTTTCTGTCTTTAGTTCTCTGTCCCGCTGCCTGTCCCACTCTTTCTTGCTATCCACCCCTGTCCAGCTGGCTCTCCCTTTTATTTGTCCTCTCTTCCTCTTTCCTGCTTCTCAGCTCTCTTTTCCTCTTCTTCTAGCTCATTGCTGGTTTTTTTCCCGTTCTCGGTCTCTTCATCCAGATCTTACCCTCTCTTTATTTCTCAGTCTCTTTCTTCTGTTCCCTGTCCTCCTCCTTCTCCCTCCATCTCTGCATCCTGCTCCCTGTCTTTCTTCATCCCCCCTTCTTTCTTCTCCTCCCTCCCGCCCGTCCCTCTGCCCTGCTCCTCAAGGCTACTTTTTCTTCCTCCATGTCTCACCAGGGCTCCCCATCCCGATCTGTCTTCATTTCTCCACCTCTTTAGCATTTTCCCTGGGAGTTTCTTCCTCTCTCGGCTCCTCTGTCTTCTGTCTTGTTTGATTGGTCTCTTTCTAGTCCTCTGTCCTTCTCCCCATCAGCTTAAACTGAATGCGCAGGGGCGCCTGTGCTCTGCTGTTTCCTTTAGCATTGCCCTAGGGAAGATCGGTGGGTTTAGGGCTAGGGGTCATTTAGGAGCTGGTCTCCTTACGGAGACGGCAGAGCTGGGTTCTTCTCAGCGGCTGCTCTCTGCATCTTGTGGAAAGAGCAGGCTGTGGGCCTCATTTTGAAGGAAGGTTTCTTGTTCTGTGCTTATTGCTCCTCGGGAGGCTGCCCAAGAGCGGTGTTGGGGTCTGGAGGGACAGATGGGACCTGCTGTGGTTCCTCGGAAATGTGAACTGAACCTGTCCTAATGTACTCGGATGAGAGCAGACTGACTTCATAGGGTTTTCTTCCCAGCTCCAGTTCCAGCCCACGTGCTCAGCACTAGTGACCAAGAGACCATGTGCTCTCTTCCAGACGGCCGTGGCTGCGGATTAGCTGAGAACATCACTTACTTGGGTAACGGAGCGGTGGCCTGTGATAAGGGATATGCACTCGCATGATGGTGCTTTCATGAATGTCTTCTGATCTTGCCACTCCAAAGCCCTTCCTTTTCGTGGAGATTTTAGGAAGGCATTTCTTATTCTGGGGTTCAGACTGGAGTTGGACTTTATGTTGAACAGCCGATACAATGGACTGCATAAAAGGCGAATAAGAACCCCGCGCTTTTGTTGTTGTTTTCAAACACTGCCTGAACTTTGGTAAGCCAGAGTGGCTGAAAGTCTGTTTGTTGAGAGTAACGTATTCCCGTAGCGTGCCCATCTCTGTGTGGTGAAGGTTTCCTACCTGCAGTGGGATTTTGCTGGGCTATGAGGCTGTATTGGAGCAGCAGAGGTAAGAAGTGGTGTCTTTAGAGGTAATGAAGCTGTAGCAAAACTCGTGGGAAAAGCTAGTTTCTTGCTAGAACGCTGCCTGACAAAAATAGGAGCAAGTTAAGGCACTTGAAATTGGCTTTTTTATGCAGTCTTCGTACGGAGCTTTTGATCTTGATTGGTTTCTGGGAAGCAAGTGCTGAGTGCCTGTGCACTCCCATAAGCCGTGTGGCCTCCCAAAATGGGTCCACCCTTCTCCACTCCTGCTCCTTCCACACTCGTGTAGAAGAGGGAAATGCAGCAGTGTGCAGGTTCAGTAATTCCCTGGCAACGGGTGCGCGCTGGGGAGGCCTGGCGGAGGGCATGGCCCGACGGGGCTGTGAGGTTACAGAGCAGCAGCGTGGTGCGAGCGTGGGGGGCCGTGGTTCTCCCCTGCATCCTCCTCCTCCTCCTGGTGGCCCTGCAAGCCCAGGACACCCAGGCTGCTCACAGACGAGCGCAGGGAGCAGGTAGGCGGGCGGGGGCAGCACCCAGCCCCGAGCAGCGTGTCATGGCATCCACCGCACCTCAGCGGGGCGGCAGCGGGGCCAGGGCTGGGGCTGGCTGCAGGAGAGCAGCTGGGCTGGGCTGGGCTGGGCCGGGCGAGCCAGGCAGGCACCATGGTGCGGGCAGGGGGCAGACGCCCTGCGGGGAGGCGTAGAGGGGCTGCAGCTGCTTCGGGGGCATTTTCTGGGTGAGCAGGGGAGCTCAGAGCGGCGACACGGGGTAGGAAGCCCGGCGCTGAGTCCCCGTGGGGCTCTCCCTGCTGCCTGGCCCCGTGCCACACTGCCCTGCCCCGGAGCAGCCTGCCCCCAGTGTGCACGTCGGGCCGGGGGTGGTGAGCGAGCAGCGCCGCAGGAGCCAGGCAGCAGCCCACGGCAGCATTTCTCCCCAGGCTGGTTGCAGCCGTGCCCAGGGCCATGGCTCTGCTGCTGCCCAGCTGGATCCTGGCTTCCAGCCTCAGGGAGGTCCCGGAGGGGCACGCTCAGGAGGTGTCCGCTCGGGAAAACAGGAGCGTTCCTGCTCTCGCCCTGCTTCCCTTGAATGAACTGCAGGTCCCCAGCCCGCAGGAACACGCAGGGGTAGCGCTGGTGCAGCCTTTCCCAGGCTCTTGTCCACAAGCAGCACAGACAACCGCTTTTTCCTCCAGTTTCCTCCTTCCTCTGTGTGCGTGGAAACTCCTCTGCTCTGTGCTTGATTCCAGGGGATGGCATTGGCAGTGCTCATCGAGCTTCTCAGCTGGGTCCTGGTTATGAGCCTTGGGGGGGTGGCAGAGGTAAGTTGTCCATGTCTGTCTGCTTGAGGGAACACTTCTGTTTGAATAGGTTATTCATGGGCAGCTTTACCTAAGATCCTCTTGAGGCCTTCCAGGAGCTGTTTGTGCCTCGGGGGCGTTGCACAGATGAGTCCTGAATATTTATTTCCCTGAAGAGCTGCTAGGTCTCGGCAAACAAGTCACCCGTGTTCCTTTTCAGCTGTGGAACCTACACCTCTGTCTGTGTCCCGTGTCATTACCTCACCCCCTTCCAGTCCCTGCAGGTGACTAAGGAAGCAGTAGATCACAACATGCAATGGAAACTCTCCTCACCTGTGTTCGATTACCTGTTTGGTTCCTGCAGTCCATGTTGATCACGACCCTCAGTGGAATCCTGTTCCTGGGCCTGGGGGGAATCCCAGAGGTAAGGATTCAGTCTTCCTTTGTTATTGGCGTTTTGTGTTTGTTAATCGTTGGTTTGTTATTTGTTAATATCTTGTCGTGATAGTTCAGCCTCCCAGTGGCCAGCAGGCTCTTCTCTACAACAATTGTGAATGATCGTTTTTTCCTGTGGTGCTACCTGCTCCCACTTTTGCCTGGGCTTCCTTTTGTGTGTGTGAGAGGTCTCCTGGTAAGAGGGCCCTGAGAGGCCCTATGTTTGTCCGTCTGGTCCTTGCGGGGTGTCGCACGTGGCCTGGAGACAGTAGTTTGAAAGCCGCCGGGCCCCAGCCAAGAGGTCACCAGGCCCCTCTGCAGCTTTGGGAATCGCAGCCTGCGCCTGCGTCCCATGTTGTTGCCTGGCTCCCTTCCGGCCACTGCACGTCACCAAGGAAGAGGCAGATCACAACGTGCAACGGAAACATTTTTCATCTCAGCTTGATTACAGCTGTCCCTGTAGGCAGCGGCTACTTGAATTCCCGACTTGAGCCTGTCCGTGAGCCTCAGGGCGATCCCACAGGTGAGGCCCTTGAACGAATGAGCGTTTACATTTTAATTTTCTGTTCATGTGAAAATTAGCTTACTGCTTTCTTGGCTGCTGCTTGGGCATGCAGAAGAGCAGAGAGGGAATGGGTGCGGCTCAGTGATGTACCCCGGGGCGCTCTGCCTTGCAAAGCTGTCTTTGCCAGCTGCTCCGCCCCTGCACTGGTTCCAGTGCCCGCTGCAAAGCCAGCAGGCGCCTTGGGGTTGAGTTGAGAGCTGGCGTGAGCTCCAGGGAGTCCTTTCTCCGACAGCTCCATGCCTGGTTAGTGGCCACTGCAGGCACCCAGGAAATGTTTGCAAGATGCTCCCGAGTGGAAGGGAGAGAGGATTGCTCTCGAGTAGCCCTGTGTTTGAATTGCATTCACTGTCATTCCGATCTGAAGAAGTATATTGAAATATTTCAGGGGCGCTGCTCTGTCCTGTGCTCGTTTCCAGACGTGGCTGCAGGCAGTGGTTATCCAGCTTCCCGGCTGGGTGCCAGGGCTGACCCGCAGGCAGGTCGCGTGGGTACGTCGTGGCTTTTTACTGCCTTTGAGAGCTGCCAGCTGGAAGTCCAAAGTCAGCCAGGCGCCTCTGCAGGTGTGAGAATACAGAGCTGCGCGCGTGTGCCGTGTCATTCCGTGATCCCCTTGTATGTTCTGCTATTCAGTTATGATGGTACAGATCAGGGCATGTGATGGTAACTTCTCGTGGGTGTTTGGTTGTAGACATGGCCACAGGATGGGCTTTTCCAGCTCCTCGGATGGATCCAGGGCTGGATCCCAGCTGGCATCCCAAGGGTGAGTAGTCCGTCTTTATTGATTTTACCGAGTAAGCACTCCTTTTCAATAGTTTATTAATGTGAAATTGGCCTTCATACTTTCTGTTAACGTCCTCAAAGAGGAAAGCCTAAAGCTCAAATAGGGAAGTATTCCCAAAAGATACCGGAAGGTGCAAAGGAAATCCTGAAAGACTTGGAGCAAGCAGCACCTGGTTGGTGTATTTCCCTCTGACCTTATGACTTGGGCAGCTGAGGTTTTAGATTCGTGTATGGACGTGCTGTAGCCTGCACAGCAGGAAGGGATCAATCAGAGCCTCACCGCAGTGACGCTCGATTTCACGCCTTGCGTGGGGTGGTGAGCCACAGAGATGGTCCAGCACAGCATCTGCTACCAGCTGTGGTTCAAGCTGAGTCCCAGGGGCAGCTGCTGCCCCCGTTGTACCATTACTGGTCAGAGCTGCTTTGTGCAGACGCTGGTATGCAGGTGTCAGGAACCGGCGTGTGCTGAATTTGTGTTCAAGGCAGGCATGATGTCCCAAGAGATCTTGGCTGCCCTTTCCTCATGTTGGAAGTCAGGTGCAGATGCTGATTCTGCTTGTGATTGACTTTCAGCCTGCAGACTGATAGTGGTGGTAGGACGAGCGTGAGTGGTGGTGGTGCTCCTGGAGCGCGTGCGGGACTTGCGGAGGAGCACATTGCTCATGAGCCGTGAGAGGGCCAGCACCCTGGCAGTCGCTGGAGGGGAGAGGGCCCTTGGGCAGCGGGGAGGATGGGTAGGCAGATTTGGGTGGCTGGGACCGTGTCGCGAATCCTGATTTAGGATCCTGCCAACTACGCCAGTTTGTCGCAAAAGAGTGATTTAGATCGCTTAAGGAATCACCATCAAAGGTAATAGCAAAAGTGGTTTTCATATGATGTTGTAAAACTTTGACTTAACAAAGTTCGATGGCGAGGTTCACTCTATTAATTACTGCATGGAAGAATCCTACAAAGGAAAACTGAGTTACACTCGAGTTAGACTGATTCACAGAGAGACCGGGGACACAAAAGGGTAAGGAGGACCCTCCCGTAGAGTCACGAGGTTCAGAGTGGACCCCCTTGCTTTCTAAACTCCTTCCTCAGAGAGGAGACTAGGTGCAGATGGGTCCAAACCTAGTCTCAGACTTGGTCAACAGTTTGTGTCTAAAGGATTGTACATGCCAAGTTTATGTAATGTTTGATTAGCATCAATTCAGCCTGCAATTAAAGTTACCAAGACAAAATCAAAGTTACCGTACTACAAGGTTATGCACGATATCAGTCACTTACCAAAGATCTGTCGTTGGTAAAAGTGGTTGAGTCTCCATCCCTGGAGGTATTTAAAAGACGGGTAGACGTGGTGCTCGAGGGCATGGTTTAGTGGTGGACTTGGCAGTGACAGGTTGATGGTTGGACTCGATGATCAGATTGAAACGAGAGGAGTTCACAGCCTGGCCATGGCTCAGGCCTTTCCCTCTTCCAGAGCCTGCCCCAAACCACGGGCAGTCTGGTCAAGGGGCTGAGCACACCCATCACGGACGGGCAGGATTTGCCTGGGCTGCAGGCCGCATCGATCCCCTTGCCAGGATCGGAGCAGCCCAGGCTTCACAGCCTGGTCCAGCCCCGTTGCTCTCCTTGAGGTCTGCAGACTCTTGGTGACACCTCGGGGTCAGGGGTGGGTTGGAGCTGGACACCCAGCTCGAAGCTGGACCCCTAACTTGAAGGCACCCTTGAGTGGTTCATTCGGTTAATTCAGTCTTGGCTGGTTTAGCTCTCCGTTTCTGGCTGCATTTCAGAAAACTTGGCTGGGGTTTTCCTCTTGGAAGGAAAGTGTTTTGCATACAAATATGTAAATACCTTCCAATTCTTTTCCCCTTTGCTGGCTTACCTCTCGGCAGCGCCTCCCCACATGGCATCCGTTCAGAAGACTGAAAGTCCTACCGCTCTTTGCAAAATTAAACCCGTGGACGTTATTTTTCATACATGTCAGCTACCAGCAAGCTTTTACTGGTGGCTTTTTTCTGTCACTAGGCTTTGCTCTGCTGATGTTCAGCTATCACTGAAAAGCTCATCACACCGGGTAGTTTACTGAAAACATTTTATTGTAATCAAGAAGTGACATAACAAGGCTGCAATGTATTCTGCAAATCATTCTGCTGCTATTTTATAACTGATACCAGCTGCTTCTGCCAGGCAATTAAAAGAAAATTCAACTGTGAAAATTTTCAGGACAGAAAACTCCAGCCAGACTAATTAACGGTGGTTAAAAATAAGAGGCCCCAGCAACGCCTTTCATGTTGCGTGGTCACAACTCACAATTCTGTACAAAATGTTCGCTTTTTAAAGCTCCGATGTAAAAATCAAACAATCCAGCGGCAATTTTTTAAGTGCAACGCAGGGTCTTTCATGGCATCATTTGCAATGCTTGAACTCGTTCACATTTTAACAAAGTTTAATACAGATGACTTGGGATTTAAGTCTTTTTTCATTATCTGTCATTCTATGTAGGGACAGATTTCACTTTTTGGTCATCTTGCTCCTTGTCTTTGCTCTTCTTCCATTTGTTCTTCTTGTGCTTGTGTTTGTGGCTCTTTTCCAATTCCGTTTCATTTCCAATGTGTTTCTTCTGCTTCTTCTGTTTCTTCTGCTTCTTGTCCTTCTTCTTCTTTTTTTTCTTGTTCTTTTTCTTGCTGTCTTGCCTCTCTCCTGAGCTGGCACTGCTCCTGTGGCCTCCAGTCTGACTCTCAGAAGGGCTTTGGCTACGGCTGCGCCTAACACTGGGACTGCTTTGCCTTTGACTTCGCCTTGCTTCAGGCTGGTCACCTGCAGCAGGTGCTGCTGTATCCTCTTTCACCTTATCAACAGCCTTTTCCTTTGGGTCGTCATGAGTTTTCCCTGCCGCTTCCTCACCTTTTGCAGATACCTTACTCTCACTTTCATTGCAGTCTGGTACAAATGCAGCCTCATCAGTGTCTCGCGTTCGATCAGAAGAGAGCGGCGAGGAGCTGCTTACCTGAGGCTTAGGCTGGGCAACACTTTTATTGTTTTGTCCAGTCACGTTCTCTTTCTCATGTTTTACATCTGGCGATTCCTCTCTCCAAGGTGCCTTATTACCACCTGGCTCTTTCTCTTCATTGCTCTTTACTTCTGGTACGTGCTTCTCTTTCTCTTCTCCTGCGTTTATATCTAGAGGTTTGGGTTCCTCCAATGTGCGCTTGGAATCGTGAGCAGCTTTGTGATCAGACTGCTGCTGCTCAGGCGGAGGGCTGCAGCTGCTCCTGTTGGCGTCTCCAGTGCACTTTTCGGACAGCTCTGGTCGTTCGTCTCTCGGCTTACTCTCCTGGACTGACGTAGATTCTCTGTTTTGAGAAGGGGACTCTCTTCCCCTTGCTAATTCACTCTTTTCATCTCTACGCTTGGAACTCGAATAATCTCTGTTGCCATCACGGTCAGAATTTTTGTCTTGCTTAGGAGTAAAGTCTTTAGCAGCCGATCCATGGCCAGTATCAGGCTTCTCTGAAAATCTGCGGTCTTTGGAAGATTGGGAAATACTTTTTCCATCTCCTTGCTCGGTTGCACGTTCTGAGGGGTCGTCTTCTTGCTGAACACTGCTCTTTCTCTTCTCAGAGGTGTCTTTGTCTGACAAAGAATGATCCCGGTCTTTGGTTTTTCCTTTTTCATTTGACATCGAACTTTTTGAACTTTTTGCGTCATGCTGGGAGCTTTCATAACTCACCTCTTTTGTAGTTTTCTGTCTTTCCTTCAAAGGCTCCGTCTCTTTCTCACTCTGTTTTACAGGGTTTGGTGGCTTAGCACTCGCATTTTGTATAACATTAGCAGGTTTTCCTACGGTTGCGGGCACCTGGGTAGATTGAATGTCTTCCTCTTCAGACTCAAAGTCATCCTTCTCCCACTTTGACTGAGGGACCTGGATGATAATAAGGATGTCTTTCTCAGGGGCTGTGATATCATTATTATACTCCTCCATGGTCTTAATGACAGTTTGTTTTGTGTCTGGCTTTTCTTCAGTCTTTCTAATGGGGCTTCCTCCAGTAGAACTAGTGCTAAGAGGGAAAAAGCTGACATTAATCGTGGGTGAGATATACGCACCGCCATCTTTTGTAACAGTTTAGAAAACAGCTTGTGTTTCCATTCTAAATCTTGCGTATTTTTTCAAAAGATGTTCAATTAAGGGAACAGACGAGAGAAAGGATGAGTCCACTAGCTAAGACTACGAGCAATCAATTAATTTAGTACCTTCCTACTCTACATTTAATTAACAAAGACACGAGATTATCAGATTGGGGACTGTCTGACCTGGTAATTCCTTCATGTCCTGCTTCTACCAATGGTAGATAAATTAGCTATACATTCTTGTTTCGACATCTAAGCAAGCAATGAGGGAGAGGTATACACAACCACAGTTTTATTCCCATGTCCCAGTGTTCTTCTTCAGAAAAAATGTACGTTTTAAAAACTGTTTAGAATATCAAGACACTATCTTAAGTCTCCAGTGACGTCTTAAATGGTTTGAGTTTGCGCTGTCCTGCTTCTTTACATGCTGAAATGTACGTAATAACAGCTTCACACTAGATTCACTCTTTCAAAGAAGTTGGCACTGAGCTGGAAGCAGTGTAGCTGTGTCAACACGGCACTGTGCTCAAAGCTCAAATCAGTACAAGATATTGGCAACCAAGCTGCTATTTCTGCAAGGTATCGTTTCATCTCACCCTGACAAAAGTAGATCATTACAGCACCTTGCAATTTTTCAAAGGCAACATATTGCATGGTAGAGACATGTCTGTTATCCTTGCCTTTAGCAGTAAGCTGGATCTGAAGGAAGACCTCGAGGGGACTCCTCAGAGAGTCAACATATAATGAATAAGAAGGGGGGAAAAAAGTCCCAGAAGTAAGGGTGAAAGACGTCATCAATGAATTAACCTTATGAGCTGTCTGGGCAGTACAGACTGCTTGTTTTCTTTCACAAAATTTGATTCTGACCCAAGTACAGCTTAGCAGGAAAGATCACAGATTATTCACTCATTTAGCACAGATTTAGCTGTTCCTTTCATTAGTCACCATACAGACTTTTACATTTGTTTGCAGGGGGGAGGGAGGAAAGAAAGAATAGGAAAAGAAAAGATGAGGTACCTGGTGCAATGTACCAGAGTTGCACTAGATCCATCAGCTGCCGTTCCTTTGCTTCTTACTTTTCCCTTTGCTTTTTCTTGCTTAACTTTGCTGCTGTTCGGCTCAGCTTTCTCACCAGGTTCTTCTGCAGGTAGCACATTTTCTCCACTCACAACCTTTTTGCCAGTTTCTTGGTTCAGTTTAATCTTTTTGGCGGGGTTGTTAAGAAAAGCAGGTTTATCCTCTTCTGGAGTTTGCTCTCCTTTTTCACCATCAGGCTCAGTCTTCCCCTTTGGTGGTCTTTTCGAGTCAGCAGCTTCTGCTTTAGAGGCCTTTAGGGAAGTCGCTTCATGTTCTTCAGCAACCTTTTCATCTACTTTTCGTTTTCTTTGTTCAGGTTTTGCATCAGAGGGGTTGCTTTTTTCAGCAGGTGTTTTTGACTTGCCCTCTTTGTTGGAGGGCTTCTCCGACTTGGTTTCTTTTCGATGGTCTTTCTTTGCCGTTTCCTCGTTGGCTGCTCTGGTTTCTGGGTGATCTTTTGTAACTTTGGGGTGAGCTTTCCGTGGGGAACCAAGAGCCTTCTCAGCCTTTTGAGAGGAAGAGGTTTTAACACTGTCTGTCTTTGGCAACTCCTCCTTCACTTTTTTCACAGCAGGTTCCATTCGAGGAGATTCTTCACGATCGGTGTCCACCTCCTCTTGGGAAGCTTTAGCTGATTTTATTATGCTGTCGTTCTTAGGCAGAACAGCCACTTCTGCTTTCCGCTTGGTCTTGTCAATTTTTGCTTTTGGCTTCTCCTTCTCTTTTTTCGCCTTTGCAGATACCGGTTTGAAAGCAAGAGAATCTGCTTCCATAGGCTCATCTCTCACAGGGGTGGCATCATCTCTTCTTGGGAGCATGAACAGAGAGTCCATTTTAACATCTGCGGCTGGAACTGGCTCTTTGGCTTTCCTCGCACCGTCTAACAGCTCAGCTTTGGGAAAGCCTTCATTCTCATCCCCTTTTCTTCTCTTCTGGGGGTTTTTATCTTTATTTCCTTTGCCATCTCCCAGTGGATCTTCCCCCTCCTTCTCTTTGCATTTTGTAGCATCTCGGATGTCACGGTGCTCTCTTCCAGAAGGTTTTTCAGGGTAATTTCCAGCTGTATTGCGATTTCTGTGGCTCTGCCCACCAGGATAATCCTCCCTACGTCCCCAAGCCTGTGGCAAATTCTCTCGTCTGGTCCCAGGCGGACCAAACCTATCTGGAGAAAAGTTGCCCCTGTTTACTGGAGGTGGAGGTTGAGGGCCAACAGCAAAGCTCTTGTGAAACTTTTCATACCATTCTCTAGAGTTCCTTTCCCATTCTCTGTATCTTTCCTTTTCAAATGGATCTCTCAAGTCAACAGATCTGCCATAGCAAGCTTTCATATCATGTGGAGGAACTTCTCTGTATCTGTTAAAATACTCCCTTCCTCCTTCCCCTCGAGGTACGGTCCGTGTAGTGGGAGAGTGGCCTCTAAACACTGGAGACCTTGATCGTGAACGGTATCTTCTTAGCCTTGAATGGTGATAACCCCGTGACCTTGACCTAGAACGATATTTATGACTCTTCCCTTTGCCTCTTCTTGAATACCGTGGGGATCGTGAGCAGGAACGAGAATGGGAACGACTAAAGGATCGAGAGTAGGAGCGAGAGCGGGAAGAACCTGATCTTGACTTGGAGTAGGTGTATGAACTTCTCGAGTAAGATGAAGCACTATAGGGAGACTTGGACCTTAAAAAAAACACAAAACACAAAAAAAGTGAAGTTAACTCAAAACAGTCGCTCTCCCCAGTTTTTTTCCTCCCAAATTTGGTTTGGGTTTCTTTTCCTCTCCACAGGCTAATGCCGAAGCTTCTTTCAGCTGCTGACATACTGCTACTGCAAACTGAAGGACTTGATCGTATGTAAAAGTTTCTGCTTACGAGACAGAACAGCTGCTGCATTGTTAGTGTACCAACATACAGGAAGGGGAAGCCTATTTCCACCCACTTCTATGACATTAACTACCACAGCTATTGATTGATCTAAGGCGGGGTATACTGGCCTCTACTGGTACATGAACGCACACATTTTTCACTACTCAACAACTACCTGCAGTGCAAATCATTTTTGTTGCAGTAAGATGCAAAAAGTGCAAGTCTTAATGGCTAGAGTGCAGTATCAAACACCAAGAAAACACGATTTAGCCTGAAGACGGCAAAGCTCCATTTTAAAATGCCAGCTTAGTCTCTTCATCTTCACTACTGGTTTGGCAATTTGTACAGGATGCAAAAGACTTGTACTGCAATCTTACACCCAGGACTATTTACTCCTGTCGCTGCTGATCCCTTGACTCATCCAATCCATCTGACGATGGAGAGGTGGAGGCGAACTCCTCCTGATTCTTCTAGACAACCCGCTTCTCCATTACGGACGTGTAAAGCAGTTACCTGGAAAACAAACGCCTACGCTCCTTTTGAATCTTTTTATATTCCATCAGTTCTTTACCAAAATCCTTTGTAAGCTCATCACATTTGGACTTTTTCTTCTCCCTGTTAAAAGAAGTTTGACCTTTCTTACAAGGATAGTTTGACCTTTCTTACAAAAAGACATCAAGAAAGAAACCCTGGCCGATAGGAGAAAATGTCTACTGCATGCAAATGCAAAAGGTGAACATCCTAGTTAAGCAAAGCCAGTTTAGAATGCCTAGAAGTTTCAGGGAAAGCTTTAGAATGACATTTGTCTGGGTTTACTTTTGCATGGAGCCAAATACTTACTCCTCTTTAGGTCTCTGTTGTTCTCTGTAAAACTCCTCCCTAGGTAAAGGAGGTGCTTGTGTCGTTGGGATGGTATTTGAAGGAGCCGTTGGTCCTGCTGCTGGTACCCAAGCTGGCGACCTGTTGGCAGGAGCGGGGGGATATCCTGGAGGGGGGGCAGTGCACCCAGCAGCTGGAGGCTGACCAGGGGGAAACTGAGGAGGCAACTGGGGCGGTGGTACCCGCGGCGGGAGAGGAAGGGCATGGGGTGGTGGAGGATGCAAGGGAGGTGGAGGCACAGGCACAAAGATGGCGATTGATGGTGGCAGTGCTGGGGCCTGAGTCCTTTGGGTACGTTCACTAGGCGGGCGTCCTCGATTTGAACTTCTAAAGAAACCCAAAAACATGTGTCACTGTTTGTTACACTCTGCCCCCATTTTAAAGAGGAAGGCGAAGGAAGCGGGAGCACGGTGGCGAGCACTTCTTGTTCTCAACTTAAGCATTTCTCTCCCTGCTGTCTGTTCATTTGAGACTGCCCTCATTTCTTGATCCTCAGACTCGCCTTCCACATCCCCAGCCCCAGCGGTTCCCTCAGTCTTCTCTCCTTATACTCAGCTTTGCGCCTGTGGATGGAGGCTGCCCGTGCTTAAAAGAGACTCCCATCTCCCCTGTGCCAAGTGCCCACCGCTCCTCTGCCACTCCTTGATATGGTCAATACTTCACACTTCTGATCTTCAAAGCACTGCACAAATATTAACTCATCTTCTCTCAAACTTCTTTTAACTTCTTCCACATAAGCCTCCTATGTTGTTGCCTCATGAGGGTGTGTTTGGCCTGCTTTTGTCCCCAAATTGTTATTTTCTCGCTTACTGAATTTGAGATTTTAGACAATCTGTGGGATGGATCCTGGGGTTTGTTTTTATTTATCTTTAGCATAGTATGAACACAATGCCCCCTTACAATCTATCTATAACAAATATGTACCAAAAGGAAGGACTAACTTGACACTGCAATAATAGAGAAAACAGACTCCTCTCTCTCTCTCCAACTGAGAGAAAGCAGCTTGGCTATTTGAGAGGACTGAATTGAAGACATTCAAAATTTTTATAAAATAACACAACACAGCGTTGACTATCCAATGCTTTGCTCACTCAGTATCAACTAAGTTGGTAAAAAAGAACGTTGGAGGCTGATTTCTATGGGGAAATCAATTTCTCCAGCCCTATTCAGCCAGTGATCAGAAGGGTGGCTTTCCACCTCACCCTTTAATGATATTTCAATTTTATATGTAATTATGGTTTCCAGCCAATTCAAATGAAGCCATTTAAAAACGAATTACCACTTGTATTCTCCACAACTATCTGTGCACACTTATTTCATTCTAAATCAGCTTTAAGCTACTAAATTATTATTTGCTGTATAAGCTACGTGTTATGGTCTCGTTTAACGGGTTACAAGTAGGAATATATTGAATTTCTGTAGCATACTTACAGCTCCCAGCCTGGTCTGCCAGCTGCTGAGCGAACTGCGCTGGCTCTCCTGGGATGACCTTTTGGCGTGGAGAGAGGAAAAAGAAAAAAATCCCATTCAGTTGATCTGAAGATAAGTTTTGAAAAGAACTTCTCAAGTTATAGTTGCTTACCAGTTGTGTGTATTGAGTGTCCTTGGGGGCCCAGAAGACTTGGTAACGCTGGTTGTCTTACTACAGGAACCCGACAGCCCTTGTGAATAAACGCAAACAGTTGGAAAAGAAGCTCTGCTAAAATACAAGCAGCACTGCATATGTTGAAATAAAATTTACCTTCTCTTCCACCAAACTGCCGATTGACTGAAAGGAAGATTTAGAAAGCCCAGCAGCACTCACCAGCGCAGCAGGAGGTAGAACAGTACCGGCATCACTACAAAAAAACCCAAATTTTTATTATTCAAACAGTGTTTTGAAGTGCTACTTGAAATACAAAGTCCCAAGTGAGAAAAGGCTGACTATAGTAAATGGGGAAAAAAATGAAAAAATAATCTTCTCCAGATGTACAAATGGGAAGTTGGCCGATTCCAAATGAAGCACTGACGAGAAGTCTGTTTGGACTAGTGGCATTTAAGGAGAAATAGAACAGAATAGACTAGACTATTTCAGTTGGAAGGGACCCACAACGATCATCTGCTCTGACCGCCTGACCAATTCAGGGCTGACCAAGTTAAAGCATGGGATTAAGGGCATTGTCCAAATCCCTCTCCAACACTGACAGGCTTGGGGCATCGACCACCTCTCCAGGAAGCCCGTTCCAGGGTTTGAACAACCTCTCGGTAAAGAAATGCTTCCTCATGTCCAGTCTAAGCCTCCCCTGGCACAGCTTGGAACCATTCCCACGTGTCCTATCACTGCATCCCACCGAGAAGAGATCAGCACCTCCCTCTCCACGTCCCCTCCGCAGGAAGCTGCAGAGAGCAATGAGGTGGCCCCTCCGCCTCCTCTTCTCCAAACTGGACAAAGGCAGAGTCCTCAGCCGCTCCTCAGAGGACATTCCTCCCAGCCCTTTCACCAGCTCTGTTGCCCTCCTCTCGACGCACTCAAGGACCTTCACCTCCTTCTTCAGTTGTGGGGCCCAGAACTGCACACCGTGTTCAAGGGGAGGCCGCAGCAACGCTGAATACAGCAGGATAATGACCTCTTTTCACTGGCTGCTTCCCCTGCCTTTGATGCATCCCAGGATGCAGTTTGCCCTCTTGGCTGCCAGGGCTCACCGGAAAAATATTTTAGTAAGCTGGCTGCACATAAAAGGATTGGAGTACGTATAGCCCAGACACTGACTCTCAGTTGTGGAAGATGCAAGAACTGAAATTCTCTTGGGAAACGTTTATGTGCTGGCTCAGTGGCTGCCTTAGAGGTTCTTTTGACTTGTGACCTTTGTAGTCAACGGTACAGCTGCGCCTGACAGTCTTCTGGACAGAGTGGCTCTTTGCATTCCAGGCATAAAAGTGAAAGGACAGAAGCCCTCAACAACAGTACAGATTTTCCATGTATTTTCCTACCGCTTCACTGGGTTGCCTACTAGGACTTTGTTGGTAAATGTTTGTAAAGACTTCAAATTTACAGTGTTTCAATGTTTATTATCCAAATCTGCGTGCGGTGCTGACTACACGGCATTACTGAGAATGACTCTGACTTATAATACTGATGATAGAAATACTGAAGAAAAAAGTGATGTGAAACACCTGGTCAGTTTTACCTCTCATTGGGCTTTTTCGCTTTTCAGGAAACGATTATTTCCTCAGTACTAAAGAGAAATGAATGCACTCCAGAAGCTCTGACATAACCAAATGCTTACTTTAGGAATTGCTAGCCGCTTAAACTCAAAGGGCTCCTGGGGGAAAAAAGTTCCTCTTTCAGGGTCAACGCGTACTGAATGACTTGTAAGAGAAGCAAACCAAAATACTTTGGAGAAAATTCTTGCATGAGGCACGCTTCCAAATTATTCAAGTGTCCTCATTCAAAGTAAAACCCAAACCCAGAACGGCCACAGTTCTCTGGAACTGTCACTAATGCTATAGAAATCGCTAGCTGAGAAGCTCAAGAGAAACAATCTAACTTCAGCACCTTGGTGCCTTTTATATTCGTGTTGATCTACAGATTTCCTTACCGAAAAGGTCCACCTGGCTTTTCAGCAGGGGCCAACGATGACAGAGCAGCAACAGAAGGAGAAGCCAGAGAAGCCAGTGGACTCATGAGCGGATCCCGCTGGCTGGAAATTGTTGGCCAGAGCAGAGGCTGCAGGTTGCGGGCTGTTGTTTGCCTCAGGAGTGGTGGTGGAGGCGGTGGCGGTGGCGGCTGCTGCTGCTGTTGCTGCTGAACCTGCTTATGGAGCCCTTTTGCGTAGCCAGTCCCATTTCTGAAGTTGTTCACAGCCTAGAGGCAGGAAAGCATTTACAAAAAGTTAATACGAAACTTCAGCAGACAGACGAAGAAAAGCCTGCACGGAGTAAAACTCCTTGTGTATTCCTGTAAATGCTATCAGTCCTAAAATGAATCAACATACAGATGTATGGATACATCACACTGAACACTGATATTCATGACTTGCAACTCAGAGCAGCCGTATTTAAAGTACTCCAGCGTTGGCACTGAATTTGAAAGTGAGACAAGCCTGTTAAACAAAAGGGTGACCTGAATTTGCCAGATTGTCTCTAAAGAGTTGTAAGCTTCTGTAACAACAGATAACGTATTTGAAAAGTAAATTGAGCCTTACTCCATTTAGCCTTGCTTAAGGAGAGGTAAATGAATATCTTCTTCCCTTTCAGCTTTTGGAAAATAGACTTTTCCTTGCCAACAGTTTACGTGAAAGTCATCGTGTTACCTGGCGTAGGGACTTGTTGGCGACTAAAGCGTCAGGAGAAACGTCTGTTTGATGGCATGTTGGGCATCTGTGTTCCTCAGAGTCCAGTAACGCTGTTCTAATACCTGTGAATCATCAGAATCATCAAAACAGCTTTTAGCCAAACTAAGGAGTATTTTTGGGCTCTAATCAATTCTAAACACAAGTGTGTGGTTAATGGGTGAATATGGTCTTGAATTGAGAGCATGGAGCGATCAATGTTCAACAGTGTAAAAAATTTCCAGTCTGCAGCAAATAACTATACGGTTTGATACTGCACTCATGCAACACCTGAAGATGTACAGGAGGCTGTGCCTTGATGTTCCGACTGATCTTCTTTCCGCTGGCTAGTACAGTGAGAAGTCACTAACCTCAAGGTTAATGAAGAAAACACATTTCAACACATTAGGAGGTTTGAGTTCTGAAGGTTTTAACCAACCCTCCGGTGGAGAAGGCGGCGGATTAAATGCCTGACTATCCGTTTGTTGCAGACCACACCAAATCACCAGAGCTGGCTATATAATTTTGTATGAGAGAAAGGGCTGTGGACAAATAAATGCAGTCACTATCTAATTCTGGAATCTCCTGCACAATTACGCACTCTTCTCATACTCGTCCTTCCGTATTGTGCTGGTCTGGGCGGGGACAGAGTTAATTTTCTTCATAGTAGCTAGTGGGGGGCTATGGTTTGGATTTGTGCTGGAAACAGGGTTGGTAACACGGGGATGGTTTCCTTAGGGCTGAGCGGTGCTTCCACAGAGTCAAGGCCTTTTCTGCTTCTCACACCGCCCCACCAGCAAGGAGGCCGGGGGGGCAGAAGAAGTGTGAAGGAGACACAGCCGGGACAGCTGACCCCAGCTGAGCCAAGGGCTATCCCACACCGTATGGCGTCATGCGCAGCATATAGAGCTGGGGGAAGAAGAAGGAAGGGGGGGATGTTGGGAGTGATGGCGTTTGTCTTCCCAGGTAACGGTTACGCGTGATGGAGCCCTGCTGTCCTGGGGATGGCTGAACACCTCCCTGCCCATGGGAAGGAGGGAATGAATTCCTTGTGTTGCTTTGCTTGTGCGCGCGGCTTTTGCTTCACCTGTTAAACTGTCTTTATCTCAACCCACCAGCTTTCTCGCTTTTACCCTTCCGATTCTCTCCCCATCCCACTGCGGGGGAGCGAGCGAGCGGCTGGGTGGTGCTTAGTTGCCGGCTGGAGTTAAACCACGACACGCGTGTAAAGAGATTTAATGAGATACATAAAAAGGGGAAAAAGCTTTCTGCCTTTTTTTTTCCTTTCTACAAGGAGAGTCCTTTCCTAGTCAGGCCATACTTCAGTCTTAAATCGAACTGGTGACAAAGTAATGCCGTTATCTCCTATGTCTGCTTTCAGAAGATCAGTTTGATGTTGGGGATTAACAAACCTGGGAGTAACACTTACATTCGTCACAGTAACTGTTTCTACAGCAGGGAATAACCACGGCATCAGTCATTGTATCTTTACAAAGGAGACACAGCAGCTCCTCTGGAACGGGATCATGGGAGGAGGAGGGGGAGGACGGCTCCTCGGGTAAAAAGGGTGGCTTTTCCTTCTTGCCTCTGGCATAAGCTTCCCTGGAGGCGGGGGGGGGAAGGAAAAAGAAAAAAGTGAAAGACGAGGAAAGGAAAACTTTTCCAAGCGTAGGATTTTATCAAAGGAAGACAAGAGATGGAATTCTCCTCGCTCCACACTAGCCTTCGAAGACGTAGGCATCTCGTTTAAACTGCTTTTCTATAGCCACAAGACCAGAAGAGGGAGGGGGGAACAATTTTCCTTCTGCAGAACTCTCCCATTCATTGGATCAACTAAGAAATTGGCTCCGACTACAACAATAATGTTTTGACAGCTAGAAATCGGGTGCAAGGAATCCCACCTCTCCTTTGCCAGGGGGTAAAGGTAAATTGCAGGCTCAGGATGAAGTGAGTCTCCGAGTAATTCCATTTTATAAATAAGGGCAGTCTATGTTCCAGCTTCTACAAAAGGAGATCCACGACAGAAAAGCAGAAGTGCTACCAAGTGCATTTCGTAACAGCCCCTCTTGTCAGCCCACGGCTGGATTTTCTGAGTTCAGAGCAACAGGGAAACTTCAGCCTGTTTCACACGTGAGCTTGGATAAAAGTCAGAGGGGGAGGAAATCTCAGTCCAACGGCGATGGGTTACATTTTGCAAGAAGCCTTTGAAACATAAACCAGCAGCAAAACGAGCTTTCAGAGAGAACAACTCCCACTGTCAACACTACTGAAATATTTTGCAGAAATACAGATTCTTAGCACAGCACTAGTTTAACCAGCTTCCAGGGCCATGAGCAGTAGGGCCACCCTATTTTAATCTTAGAAAGTATCACAGATTTTAAGGTTCAGATACAACGACAATGCTTCCTCCCCTGCAATTACAGAGGCTGGCCGATTTGGTCGCCTGGCCACTCAGACATTTACGCACAGTTTCTCTCATTCGCTTTTGGGTCGGTCCAATGAATTCCCTACTTACGCATTAATAGCTGGTATGGCATACTTCCCAGTGCTGGTTAGCATAGCACCCTTTGTATTGGGATCTTTCACCTCTATCAGGAAACTCCGTGGAATTCCCGTGCTCCTTTTAATTCTGGGAACAGACTCAACATTTTTGCCCTGTTAAGAGAAGAAAGGCAAACATAGCTCATCTTAAGACCCACACTTAAAATGACATGTCCATGATTATTCTAAGCAGAAAAAGCCTTTAATCCTCTCCTTTTCCTTAACAGAAGGGTTGCTTAACTAAAATACTTATTTTCCTAAATGAATATAGCCAGGGTGTTCCAAGGCTTGAGCAGTGTTTTGAACGCCGTCGACACTCTTGGGCTTAACTTCAGGTTCCTTAAGGGTGAAATATCCCTTAGCCTGCCCTCCGCTCAGAAGAGACACCAACCCGCTCCTCCTCCAAAGCGCAATTCCCAGGGCGAGCTCAGTTCAGTGCTCTGAACCAGGCACTGAGGAACTGTATATGAAGGTTCAGTTCATACCTCACGCATATACAACGGTAAATGGCATGCATACTCACCCAGAGGCTTGTGTCATTAAAACAGGCAAATATTCAGCGGGTGGGGTCAACAGAAAGGAGCTTGGGTTTATACGAAATACTAAAAACTGTGAACTGTTGTTAAAAAGAGTTAAAACCAGAAACATTTCCAATGATATTGGAATATCTAAAAATATGCATGAAAGTTCACAGAGAACGATCTATGGACATATTGAATGTCTATGACCTGGAAAAAATAAAAGTTTACATTTACAACTCCAGCTTTCCCTTGAATTTTGAAGGGCTTCACCCCCAGAGAAACAATTCCGAAGATGAGCAGTCATGTAGCTGTTAGGTAACTGCCAAGGTAATAAAATGAACCCCCAAGTAACACCAGAAGTCCCCCTCAACCTTACCCCATTTGTTGGGCAGTTCTTTATATAGTGGCCAGGTTGTCCGCAACGGAAGCAGGTATATGATGGTGGAAGCAGACCCAAGGGTTTCTTCGTGTAACTAAAAGGTTTTGGGGAAAAAAAGAAAAAGCTATGCGTGCGTCTCTCTTGTTAAAACAAACATCTCTACGATTTTTCCATCATCTTCAAAGAACAGATTGGACGTTATCAACACTTACTTGATTGGATGATACTCATGGCAGGACTGTGTCATCATAGCCTTGATTTTATCTTCTTCAGAGGCATTGGCCTCAGCCAGATTGGCAGTCTGTTCAACAGGCAATTATTTGACACACACATTAGAAACACATTTCAGCCCACACGGCCAAAGACACCACCACTCCCCCGATCCTGCAAAGAGCAGCACAACGCGGGCTGAGGCTGCATGAAAACAGCCGCTGACAGAAAACAGAGCCGTGCTGAAGATGCTCTGGGGAGTCCTTAAGGCCACGGCAGGGGGTTTATGGGCCTGGGAACCTACTTGAAAAGAGCCTTCTTGGGCACTCCAAACCTTGGGCTCTCTTTGTACCTCACACAAAGACTCCTGTAACCAATCCAATGTGCTTCCAAGTGGACTGAAGCTCTGTGTAGGAAAAATCATACTATCCAGCACTTTTAAACGGATTTTTAAGCCCCAGACTATTTGAAGCAGAAGATAGCCACTGGACGTTTAATTGAGAAAGATGCAGGCAAGTACCATTATTTACATTTCGCAGCAGTAAAAGGACACACAAGAGTCGGGGAAGTGGGTCTTGCTGGCTGAAATTCAGCTTCAGACACAGAAGCATTAAAAGGAATCAAGCTTTTGATAATCCCTCAGCAAGACAAAAGATTCTTGTCAGTGGAAATTTGACCACGATGTGCTGTAGGCAGTCCCAGCTGCACGTTCCCCCCCGCTACCCTCTTCATATTCAGCAATTTAACTGCAGCAAGCAAAACCTGCCGGTTTTTCCAGTTGACTGTGTCCTTTTAACATACAAATCGTAATAGAAACCTTATCCAGAATTACTGAAGGTAGCTGATTTTTTTTTAAGTCGTGTTTGTTCCAATGTTTTTATTACACACCAGCCCAGATACAAGCAGGGCCTGAGGGAGTGACTGTAAATGATCTGGACCTTCAGGCACTGATCATGCAGGTCAACCACTCCTGCTTTTGTTTTTAGATGCATTCACTCCCAAAAGCAACCAGCCAGGTTCAACATTCTCTTAAATGGTTGTTTCATATACACAGCTTTTTCTCCACAGTCACATAATGCAGATCGACATCTATGAAATCATTAATGTTTATAGAAAACTTTACAGATACTTGACTCGTTTGTTTGAACCCAAACGGTTCACAAAACACACCCAAAACCCACAAAACCTTACTAGGAACAGACCAAAATTCAAACATAGCATTTCATACATGGGAATAATAAAACAGAAACCTGCTAACACATTGCCTCCATGCTAAGCCAGTCTGCACTGAAGAGGTCAGAGCAAGTAACAGTTTTGAGCTGCTTTATGCTATGTTCCTGTATTTTTCTGAAATACTTAAATTTTCTCAAAAGCTTCAATGTGTGCCCTACTTGGACAGGTTTTCACATTTCAGAGTAAAACTTCACAGGAGTTTACAGAACCAAGGACACGTTCAGAGACAGCACCAATGGAGACCAATTTCTTTTGGTGGCTGCCTTCCAAACAAATTTATGTTTCCTTCCCCCCAGTGTACACAATTTAATTTCTGCAGGAAGAGAGGGAAGAAGTTACCCGTGGGGAGAGATTTCTCTTTCTCGGCAATGAACTCCAGCCTTTATTTTCAGAAGAAAGGACCAGCTCCTGTGCATTAAGCCCTGCCTTCTCTAATCTTTGTAACTTTGCAGACTAGGAATTCAATTGGCTAGCACTACGCCTGTCACAAAGGGCCATCACTAGTGCTTTCCCCGACAAAGTGACACCTGGCTGAGCAAAACCAGCAAGCAGCTCCATAGCAAAACAGGGCGTTACAACCGTTTCAGAAGGGCACATCTGCTAATATGCCACACATGCGCATCGGCATGTTCCTCTCGACAGTTAGGTACACTGACACAATTTACACAGTCTGCATTCAAACAAATTAGATCGTGGTGTCCACTGTAGATACGCTACAACTGATGAAATTGTGCAGCATCCACAGAATGCATCTAGAACTATAAGGACTAGAAATTCAAAAATAGCCATGCAATTGTCCGTGTTCCAGAAGCGCTTCTATTTTGGCTGTTGCAAACCCCCTTGAAATGGCCATAACTTACAGCCAATTAAATTCTTCTGTAAAAAGTGTGTTAGTTTCCAACGCAAAATTAACAAAACATAGGAAAAACGGTAAACGGCTTCCGAAGTGCTGCTGCTTTGTGTCTTGCAGATGAGTAATACTGCAACATTATGTTGAGGCTGAGAAGGTACTCCCCTTCGATCTTCCCAAACGGGCAGCTCCTCTTTACAGGATAGTACCAAAATATACACACGTTTTAAAGTTAAAATAAAAACTTTAAATTGCTAAGAATTAAATTAAAGTTGTGTTCACATTACAACAGTCATCCAGCTACAGATCACGGTATAGGACTGAAAAATATGAAGCTAACACTTTTTTTTTTTTAAGTATTTGACAAGAATATGTACATACCTTAGCAAGCTGGCCCAGAGAAATAGATGCGGAAGAGTCATCAATCTGTTCACAAAAAATGAAACACAGATTCAAGTTCTACAATCAAAACACAGCAATAGTTAACCTCTGCTGTAGCCTGAGAGCCTGCGCTATGTCCTCTGAGTGTCACTCAAAGAGGCATTTCTAACCTAGTGCAATCTGTATCTGCTCAAAACAAAGTCCAAGCCTATGACAGCTTAAGAGTGCCTATGTGGTTAATGAGAAGAAACTAAAAGAACCAAACCCGCTTGCGATCAACTCGCTGCTCCAGAATATCGCAGAGAAGGACCCCTGTCCAATGTTCACAACTGCTTAAAAGCTGAAAGGGTAAGGAAGCTGTCAATTGTCAGCTCAAAAGGACTTAAAAAAATACTTGAGTTTGTTTGAGAAGGAAGCATCACGACAGGAGACTTCTTTTCAGTGTAGTTTGTAAATTAAGCAGTTAACGTCTCGTCGTTTAGAAATGCACACGGTTTGGGTTTATGGACACAGTACAGTTGCCCGTCAAAATAAAGCACGGGCGTATATGCCCTGAAACATGAACTCTGCCCCTCCTGTCCACCAGTTTAAGAATATTCACCGTCCCCCACCAAACCCAAATAAGAACACCAATCCAAAACATCAGCCATACAAGTAACCACCACTTTGTCTAGACAAAAATCAACTGCTCAAATTATTGAAATAAAGGTGACCGAGAGCTTGGCCAAACTAAAAATTCAGCCAGGAAGGATCACAGTTGTGCCTGACGGTGCTAAAACAACGGCCATGACTCTCTGCATTTCTGCAGCCTCGAAGGACAAACACCAACTAGAGATCCTTGCTGTTACTGAAACAGTAATCGAAGTCAAAAAGGATCCACTTTCCTGCTTTGGGCGTAGTAACATTAGGGCAAGAGCGCCAATGTGGAAGTGGAGAATGATAGCTAACATAAGACAAGACAATGAAGAAATATTCAAAGTGTAAGCTTTTGTGCATGCTTTTTAAAAAAACTCTTAACTCATTTCAATTTTGCTGCTTTACTCTTCAACAACAATTGGCAAGCTTTCCAGTGCTTTATTCCCGAAAGAAACAAAAAGCACACGACAAGCTGTACAAACATACATCTTGCCAGCTCTAGGCAGCCAGATGGAGAACACGGCACCACGTTCAGCTGTGCAAACCCTGAACCTACATGATCTAAAACCGATCACGCGTCCTCTGTACAACACAAAGTCATTCAGGACATGTTCTAGCAGACTCAGTACGAAATACAACGCATTACTGGGCACAAATACCAACGTTCACATCAGAGCTGTGCAAATAATGGCATTACTCAGTTTTTACTATGCCCAATCAAAGACATTGTATTTACAACATATGCTATGTTGTACTGGAAAAGATATTAAGTTCATGTTTGGAAAACTACTACAAAACTGCGTTGTTTAGAATTAAGGGCAGTGTGTAGAAAAAAGCGTGAGATTGTGTTTTACATACTGCTCTTGATGTGCCACTCGCTGGCTCAGTTCGACTTCTTCTAGAAGAAGAAATAAAGGTGATCAGAACTTCAAATAAAGCACTTGTACCCAACGTAAAGTAGTGAAAACCGGTTATAAAACCTGAATATCAAAACATTATGTCCTGATAGTCTCGTACATGTGGAAATTTATTCATATACACAAACTGTTCTCCCTTGGTACATGCAGTGCAACTAAAAAAAAATCCCCAAATCACGTTTCTACTTTGTCACAAATTACTCTAAGGCTTACAGCTATAGAACACAGCAGTGCAAGAGCAAGCCCTCAGGTATTTTGTCTCTGCTATGGAAGTATCAAAAATACAAAGTCTGTACTACAGGTCTGTGTTCTTCCATAATCAGCCATCAAAACACGAAGGTCACTTTAGCCAATGTGGGTGCCCCCAGTGTTACAAATAGGCACCAGATACAGCACTTCAGTTTCTAAGAAAGAACAGGGACAGTCTAGACACTTTGAAGTGCAAGTGCACGTACGTTAAAAAAATCAGCCGTCGGACAAAGAAATACCAAAACCGTCAGCAGCAGAGTCTTTAGAACAGGGTTTCTTTGTGGAAGCCCAAGCCCTGTGCTCAGATATCTGCCATATTTAGCTATGAAAGTGCCAAAATATTAAATGTGTTACGTATGCTATATTGACTCAAAATAGTAATAGAAAGGTCACCTGAAAGCAGTTCCTGGGGCTTTGTGCGACTTAGGAGTCCTGCGACAAAAGAAAAAGGTCTTGATTGCCAGAATTTGCATTAAGATAATCTTGAAAATGTTACAATAGTTTAGGAAATATTTATTACATTTGAACACTCGCTGAGATTCCACACACTCATTGATCTGTCCCTGCATGCTACTCATCATGGATCAGACATGCAACCGCTGATAGCGTTAGCAAACAATTCATACGTCCTCCAAAGTGTGCCATGAGCAGAGGCAATTCAAAGGCTGCAGTGGAATTTAGGTACAAATAGAGAGGGCCATTCTTTCCTCATCCCCACATGCAGGCATTTATTTGGTCTTTGATGCTAGCAGCATCTCTCCTCTCCTTTCAGGGCAGCATTACAATACCAGGAGAGGGTGCCATCCAACCCGAAACGGAGGATGCATTGACAAGACGGCGCTAAGCATACGCGTTGAAATTAACCCCCAACACAAGGCCGTGTTTATAAGCACAACGCTGTGGCGTCCAGAATTACCAGGCAGCGCCTGAAAGCACTGTAACAACCACGGCAGTAATACGCCCAAAGTTTACATGCAGAGCCACATAAATTCAGGGGTTTTTGCTTGCAAAGGCTTCCTGGGTCCCAGGATGCTCCTGTACTGTTGGTTCAAGACACGCTGTAACTCATCAGTTTATTTACTGAGAACCAACATTAGAAAGACGTGGCAGAACCCCAAGCTAATAATAGCAACTAATTGTGGTGGAGAGGCGTATCTTTAAGTAGGCTGGCAAAGAGGACCCTCCAAACAATGCCAGTGGAGCTAATATAGAACTGGACTGCATGAATACATAAATGACAGCAATAATCCTGTAGTCGGGATTGCATTCGAAGGGCTGTCATTTTAATCAATATGCCCGGTTCTCTGTCCTCCGTAAATCTTAGGAATACAGAACTAAAACCTGGGGCACCGGTATCACCTTAGGGTAAAAACAGACTTAGAAGGATAACTAGTAACATTTGGTACCGTGCTAAACGGCTTACTGAGTTTCAAGTTTGGAAAGGATTATCCATTCCTTCATCGTACTCGCACAAAAGGCAATATACTTTAGGATATTGTTGTTTTTCTCTTGCCTGAAACGGACATTGTCTTTAGGAAACTACTAAGAATCACTTCTGAATGGAACTTCTTGTTTGCATGGTTCGCCAGCTGGCAACCCTTGGTCTGTCCTCTAGAGCTAGCGTGCAAAAGCCCCAGATTTGGGGGGTAAGAAGAGCTGCCATATCCCTCCCCCCCCCTCCCCCAAATGCAAGGAAGAGTCAAACCCTGAGAAGCAGAATCTTCGGAGATGGGAACAAATTACAAGTTTACACTACAATGCCTATCTGTCTGTACTATAAAAGCCATCAAAGCAAACACATAGAATAAGGAATCTCTCCGTGTAGAGGAAACAGGATCCACAACTTGGCTCTCAGAAGAATCAACCCCAAGAACAAACCCAATGAAACCATCTTAAAAGTTACCACCGTTGGAGGTTAAACCCCATGGCCCAGCAGGTCTGAAAAGGTAAGTCTGCTTTGGGACAGATAGATTAAAATTTACCCCATTACAACAAAAACTAACAGCAGCTTTCACAAGAATGATCCAATCGGAATGCCTCTGTAAACTACGAGCAATAAAAAAGTTAACACACTGAAACCCCCAACAAAGAATGCAATGCTTTACGGATACTTACATCACGTATGGTTTGCTGGCAGCTTTAACTCCTGCAACAGGGATTCTTCGAACGATGACCGAGGAGTTCTTAGGAATGAGGGCGTTATCATCGGTGTATTCTGCCAACAACATAAATACAGACAAAAACATTAGTCACTTCCCAAGAATGTATATTAATAGCTAATTACACAGCACTTCAGAGAACCCCCTCACAGATGTCAAAGCAAAATTTGATGTGTAACATCGCGCTTTTATCATCTCAACACACTAACAGTACAGTTCAAGAAATCTTCAGGTCTGATAATCAAACACAAGCAGCACCATCTTGTTCATTTTTTTAAAATAGTTGGAATGCCAACAGCAAAATGGTCCCAAGGGTCACTAAAGGAGGCTCTGCTAATGCATGAGGTTCTTTCCTGACCTAGCTGAAGTGGCTTTTGCTGCTGTTGGGCTCCAAACCCAGGAGGTCTTTGAAGAAAAACAAACAGCAGCAAAGTCTCACCTGCATAAACCAGATTCTGAAGCCTGACCAGCTTGCCCTGCAGCAAAACAGGCACTGCGCTAAAGCCTGGAAACTCTGCGCCATTGCTTCAGTAGCCGTTCACTAAAAACGCTTCAGCTACGCTGCTGGTGCTCAGGACGGACAGAACACAGAAGAGAGCCTGCCCTCGCTGCCTATTTCTTGGAGCTTCATCCATCAACAGCCACACTTCTCAGCTGCTCGTTACACTGAAATGGAAACGGGGCTGGCAGTTCTAGAATCTGGATCACAGAAATGTTGGGTGGGTTTTGAGCTTGCTTTCACAAGCAGGGCAGAATGGGCTCCAACGCGGTATCTCCCCTCTTCAGCTACTCATCTCGTTTGAATGAACCAAAGGAATGTGAATACTTTCCATTCACTTTTTGCAGAGCAGAGAGACTCAAAGGAAATTCCTTAGGAAGGCAGCCTCGGAAAGCCTCTCGAAAACAGCGTGTGCCTGAAGCTACCCATGCTCTGCCTTGGCTCACACCATGTCAGTCTGCTGAAGAGGAGGAAAGCCGCCTGACCTTTACACAAGGCCCCAACAAAAAACCACCTGCCTGAGACACTTGGACTGAGACAGCTTAAAATGCAAAGATCTCTCCATGAGAATGGTTTTGATATTGCACTTCCACAAGCTGGATATGACTAAATATGTTAAAGCACTCTCAGCAGCCATTCCCTGTAATCTGCCTACAGTTTTCAATATCAAAAGCCCTTACCTTCACAGACTAAATCAGGACGATGGTCTGAAACCCAAAGATGCTGCATACCCAGCCAAGCTCTGTCAGGGTGGTTTTGCTCAGTGATCACATACAAAATAGGAATATTTCACAATTTACGCTCCATTTTTCAGTGTCTTAGTCCTAGAAAGGACTACCATTGACAAAACCAGAAGCTTTTCCAGAAGGCCCATATCCTGAAACCAACCCCTAGAGCTCTTCGCAAAAGGAAAATCTAACCATTGCGCAGCCCCCTGTCAAGAAAGGCCTGCCCTGGGATGTTTCGATGGAGCAGGACCTCCGACAGTACTGAGGCCCAGACAAAGAACGGGGAGCTCATGCCAGCTGCACTTCTCGAAGCCCCAAGCTTCAAGGTTTTGAGCTGCTGAACGAAGCCGTGCAGAATATTCTTCCTGCTCCAGATCACAAACCACCGGATTTCGATTTCAGAGATACGTGATAAGCAACAGTGGCTCCACAAAAAGGCAGGGGTTTGCTACGCCTGTGCCCAACTGAGGATTGCGGGGGTTCTGCAGAAGATTGCAAGCGGCAGCACCTCTCCTAGAAAGAGACTGTATATATGAGGACAGCAACCAATGCTTTGATTCACAAATCATGCAAGCCTGCAGCGGTCAATTTGAACACGCACAACGGGTGTACGACGCAGAAAGAGGAATAAGACCTCTTTTAGTATCTTGTGACAATTCATTGACCGTTAGAGGAGAAGCATTGACATCTGCCTTCTGAAGCGACTATCCGTGCATGTATCTGGAGAGAGACAGGTACGTGCTTGTTTTCAATCCACTTGTGAAGTGCACACTGAAGAGAGCTCCAGCCATCTAATGACAGACTGCTATAAAAATGAATTCACCTTCCAAGTCAATCAGTCCACATTTAAATGGATCACCTGAGGAGTGACAATAGCTTGGTGAAGTAAAGGCTTTATTTGTGTAGGACACTTATCATGGCCCATATTGGTATTTGGTGCTTGAAGGATCCTACTGGCTCAGCCAGCAGTCAGAGAATTTGTGGAAGAGTGTTTGCATACAGCAGAGGACATTGCTGAGCTCGTTGTGGGAAGGGACCTGGGGCCAGTTGGCTTTCATACATTTACTTTTCCTTTGCCTCAATTAATTGAATGCATTTTGGTGAGGAAATTTTGTTACACGTGAAGTCAAACCACGTAGACTAAAAAGTTAATTTTTTTTTTTTTTTTTTAATCGGAAAGGACTAAAGCTAAAAAACGTGTCTAAAACACAGCCCTGAAGGTAGCTGTCAGGACAGCGACGACAAAACAACAGCTCTGTCGGGCCCCCAGCACAAGTCACAGCTACCGACTGTGGCCGAATCCCGTTATCGCGTCCCACCCCGTGCCCACCACCCCCACCCACCTTCTTGGGTCTGGGCGTTGGAGATCTGCAGGTCACAGTTGGCCGCCTTCAGCTTCTCGCGGCCCATGATCTGGCGCTTCAGGTCGCACAGGGAGATGTGGAGCCCATTGAAGGTGACTGTATCGTAGTTCAGCTTGGAAAAGAACTTATAGTGGATGCACGACATGGTCGGTGCCTGCTCCGCGACGACGTCTACCGCAGCAGACGGCGTCGCAGCCTCCGCGCCAGGACAGGGCCTGCGGCAGCTCGGGGAAGGGCCCACGGAGGGGGCCAGGCAAGCAGCACGGGCTGGGCTCAAGGCCGCTCAGAGGCCACAGCGCTCCACCACGGCCAGGCCCCCTGGCCTCAGGCAGACTCGGCTGATGGAGGCCGAGTGGTGGACTCCATCCCGGCGGTGCTGCAAGGCCCCGGCCCTCGCCCCTGCAACGCCCCTGCCCACAGCCCTCAGCGATGGAGCTGGGCTGCGGCGGCGGCTCCCGCCCGCTCCTCCTCGCAGTCCAAGCGGGCGAGTGGACGACGGGGAGAGGCCCCCACGGCCCCGGCTCAGCCTCCGCTCCCTCTCTGCACGCAGCGCACCTCGGCCCAACCGCTCACTATGGCAACTCGGGTGCCCCTGCCCCAGCGTTCCGCCGAGGGGTTTCCCGGCCAACAACCGCAGGGGCTGCCGTCAGCGTGTCACCGCGCACACATAATGGCGCACGCACAACGGCACACCGCACCCACCGCCCCGCGCCTCACGTGGCCGCTGGTGTCCCTGCTGTCCCCCCGGCCTGTCGCCGCCCGCTGTCCTGCCCCGCTTTGGGCCTGCGGTGTCCCCCTGTCACCCCCTGGGCCTTCACCACCCAGCGTCACCTCCCGCCAGCCCCTGGCCTGTGGTGCCTCTCCCAACAGCCCTGGGCCTGCGGTGTCCTGTCGCCCCCTGGGCCTGCGGTGTCCCTCCTGTCACCCCCAGGCTGTCACCACCCGCTGTCCCCTCCTGTCAGCAGCCAGCCAGGGCAAGACAGCTGGGGGGAGATGCAGCGGCCTTTGCCGGCTGGCGCTCGGCTGCCCGCGCCGCAGGGCCAGCGAAGGGAGGGGACATCTCAGGGTGTCGGAGGGTATTTGGGTGCATTTATGGGAAGTTCAGTCAAAGAAGCCCACGACCATTTCTATTTCTTGCCATCAACCAAGGTACTTCCCCACTGTGGCACGTCCACGGTTGCCTGAACTCTGGGGAGGAGGACTAAAAAGCAAAGAAGGAACCATGAGCGATAGGAGCTGCCCCAGGACAATATTTCTTGCTTTCTCAGTCCTCGCCGCTGCTGCTGCAACAGCCCTAGCGCATGACATCATGCCTTGCCTTACCAGGTCTCGTTCTGCTGACTAATATGCTACAGCTTGCAGACGGTTCTGGCCCAACTGGCTATTCCTTTCTCTTCACGTAAATATAATATAAAAGACCTGTTATAGTCTGGCGGGGCTAACGAGGGAGCTTCCACGACGGCTTGGTTTAGATCTCTAAATGCCTTTTGGGTTTCTGGAGTCAGGAAACCCTTTTGATTTCAGTGCTGTCCTCTATAGCCAAGGGATGCTTAGTTTTGCTACTTGTGTCTCTTTGTTTTTCCTGTCACCAGTGATTTGGAAGCCTAGGCTTTAATATGGTAGCCTTGCTTATAAGCCTGGGGTGGAATATGGATTATACGCATTCATTCCATAATTGGGCCATCGCCACACTCCAAACGACAGCAGCAGAGGCAAATAAGCCCGACTGTTGGATAGGCACTAAAAGCCTATCCTCTACCACAAATCTACTCTCCTGGGTACCCGTCCCATTGAATTCTCAGTGGTACAAGGACAGGCCTCTACGTTACGAATTTTCACTGAAGAAAGGAAGCACAGCACCCTTCCGCCAAGAAGGGTTTGTCACCGGTCTGAAAGGAGACCCCTGGGTATGCTTGGAGAGCAAACCTATGGACAAGCTTACTCACTCTGTAGGGGCTGGGAACTGGGAATGCCAATAAGCCGTAAAATTCATAGAATGGAGGGACATGGACAATTCAGATCTTATGACCATACGGACAAAAAGGGGAGGCTTATGCCTGGAATGTTCCATAGATCTGTTCCTAGGCCTAAAGGGAATTGGTATCACTCCACAAATCCTTCCAAAACCTTGTTGTATACCACATCCACCGAGCATGGGAGGCAGATTCTCCAGAAGCCCTTACATAAAACCTATTGCAATAAGCCATCACGCTGCAGATTTCTTCCTGCATGGAGCTTATCAGGCCCTGCAGACTCCAAGACAATGTGGATATTCGCAGATGGATTAACTCGCTATTCTGCAGGAAGCCATAACCAGATTGAAGATAATCAATCACCATCGAGCTCCTGGGGGATATCAAGAACACTTGTCAGGCAGCAGCTGCATCCTCTTGCGCAGGCTTTGAACTAGCCCTGGCGAAAAAGCTGACCAGCAGACTGGGGTGCGTAAGAAAAAGCTCCTATGTAAAGATGGCTTCGAAGGATGCGCAAGAGAGCTTGACTGGCAGTGACCTCGCCTATACAAGTGGGTCTATTGTTAGAAGAAACCAGACAGAAACCAGCTGAAAGCAGCAAAGTTGCAACAAAATAGTGCAAACTCAGCTAATAAATGTGCATTAAGCGAGCTTGCACGGGGTTTGTGCGTACAAATCCTCAAAAGTGAATGGTAACAGGCGATCTCACGGCCAAAGCCAACAGGTTTTTTAGACTGTAAAAAAGCACATGTGAGTAGCCTTAAGATTGCCTGTAAGGAATCAAGAATTGTACCACGGGGTCCTTCTCAGGCCCCCAGCCAAGAGGCACCTTTATGGCCGGCGATAAAAAGGGGTTTCAGCTAGAGTGCACCTCTGCTGCCTTCTTTCCTGTACCCACGCGAGAACTAGAAGAGAAGTGCAAGCAAATCCATTTCAGTAAAAGTTCAGGCCAACATTTAAACAGCCCAAACTCTCAGTACTTACACTGACCCTTACTTAGAGATTTATTTTATCTTCCTTTGGTATGGAACTAAGCACGTTCCCTCCTACCCACAGTCTTTCCTCCCAGCCTCACAGCTCTCCTACATAAGAAACGTAAAGCTACATAAGCGACAAAAGACAAAAAACCTGCTTTGGTGAACACCAAAACACCCATGACTTGCTCAAACTCTTCATCGCCCCACCTGAGAGTCAAGGGACAGGATCTCCTAAAGGCTCTTTCGCAGGCACTGCCCTGAAACCCCCTCGCTGCTTCTCTACTAGTGCACAGCGATCAGGAAGAGTTTCATTTTTAACTCTCTGTAGACAATTTCTGAAATTAGACAAGTAATTGTTAACGAGGATAAGCCCTTTGCCTTGCATCTGGCAACCAACGCGGATGCGGACCCAGCAGCACAGACCACTGCCACACACAAACCACCACCCCACGCCCAGGGAAAGCACGACCCGTCAGAGGTGGTACCCGATCCCGCTCCTCACATCAGGTCTCTGTATGAGCAGGTTAGTTCTTTTAGTCAGACACAGAAATCAGAAGTGATTTCTCCTGCTGCTGCTGCCGAAGCAGACTTTTAAGTAGATATTGCCAAAGAATGCACAAACAGCCACAAAAAGTTAAAGCAGGTACTTTCATCCTCACTAGATGCACACCATTGAAGTGTTGCTCACATTCTCTTCTCTAAAGGGTCCCCACTTCAGATGCATTTGAGTGACATTGCCATTGAGCATACTCCCCTACAAGACATTTCTCCGGACTGAAGGCTGGCAGCAGTGGACAAGGACAGTCCTTTGTGGTCACCTCACTCCGGCCGTAGAAATACCTGAGACTTCCTTTAAGGACAGAAATCTGAGAGCTACAAGCAGCTTTTTAAATCAAGCACGGCAAATAAAAAGCAAACAAACAAGCAATGACAGGTAAACATCTGAGGCACTAAAGAGGAACAAAAGGTCTCCCGTTAAGCCCACTGCCCCTCACAAAACAGAAAAGAGGCTTAAAGAGATGCCCGCAAAGAAACCATGGATGGAAGATAACCCTGATAACTCCAGTACAAGCGACCAACGTTGAAACAGGAGTGCTGACCCTTCTGCTCCTCCTACGAGCTCTTCACCAGCCACGTGAAGAGGCAAAACCAAGGTTGATCGACACAGGTCTGACAAGAAATTGGCCCCCCCCAAATCCAAAATGATCAAGAAATCTATCTGAAATACAGATTCACATCCACTACCATGGATGATGAACCTCGTCCTAAGCACACGTTGTGCCTTCAGACAGGAGCTAAGGACTGCATGAAGTCACCGCCATGAGCAGATGTTCAAACCCGATGCCTCCAGAACACGCAGGAAAACACCACCATTTTTTTCAGCAATGTTTCAAGTCACGCGATACTTTACGAAATGTCACAAAACGATAGCAGCCTCTCTGCAGTTTTCTTACTCAAAAGCAAAAACCAAAAAGCCACATACCCTCGGGGAAACCCTTGTCCTTCCATGTGGCTGGTGTCTTCCCATGGGTCATTTTTTCTTGCAGGTTGAATTTAGAGCTTCAATAGTATTTTTTTAAAAGCAAAATCAACAAGCAAACAAACAAAAAAACCGCTGGGCGATATTTTTCCTTCCAGCTGGGCTCTTCTCCCCCAGCCCTGGCCACCCTGCAAGGTGATGATTGTCACCAATATGAGGGCGCAGGACTGGGCCCAGGTCAGGGCTGTTGCAGGCAGCACGTGTCTTGCGGCTCCCGGGAATGCAGGTCCTGGGGAGTGCGCAAGAAATGGGGCAGCTGCCCATCACTCCTATTTTTGCTCTCTCCCCATGGCTCTCTCTCTGGCTCCCGCTCCCCCTTTTTTAATTTCTCCCTGTCTGTCTTTAGCCCGTCACCATTTTTTCCTCTCTCTTACTCCCTGTCTGTCTCGTCTAATTCCTCCCTCTCTCTCCTATAGCCTGCTGCTATTTTTTCCTTTCTCTACATCTCTCTCTCCCACTCCCTCTCCCTCTCTTCTTTCTGTCACCGGCTCCTGCTTCCCGCCCTTAATTGTTCCTCCCTGTCCTGCAGCCTGTGCCCTCTTTCCTGACTGCATCCCCTGCTCCACTGCCTCTGCTTCTCTCTGGCCTCCGTCCCGCTCCCCATCCCCTTTTGTTCTTCCTCCCTCTCCACCCTGGAGGCCATCGCTGTTCTCTCCTCCTCCGCCTCCTTCTCCCCATCCGCCTCCCTCTGTGTCTCGTCCCTCTGGATTGTTTCCCGCCCTCCCCTCGCTCTGTGTCCCGCTCTCCGTCCCTGCCTCTCCCTTTCCCCCTCCCCTTCCTTTCCCCTCTCACCCTTTCCCCTCGCTCCCTCTCTCCCACTCCCTCTCCCATTTCTCTCTCACTCCGCTCTCCTGCTGCCTTTCCTGTCTCTCTGCCCCCCTCACCCTGCCTCTGTCTCTCTGTCCCTCTGTCCTCCTCACCCTGCCCTGCTGCTTCTCTCCCTGGCCCTCTGTCCTGCTGCTTAGCGCTACTTTTCTTCCTGCACCCCACTCTCCCCTTCCCCTCCACCTCTTTCCCGCTCTATCCCTGGGCCAGCTCCTCACCAGGATTCTTCCTTCCTCCACTCCCTGCCCAGCTCCCCCCGTTCTCGTCCCTCTGCCCGTCTCCCGTCCCTCTCCTGCCGCCCCACCGCCCTGTCCCACCCCTCTCTCCTGCTCTGTCCCTCTCTCCTCCTCCTCCTCCCTCCTCCACCGGGGCTCCGGGGCCTGGGCCTGGGCCAGCGCAGCCCCGGGGAGGCGGCCATGGGGCTGCGGGGGGGTGAGGCCCAGCCGGGGCGGGGGACGGTGGCCGCGCAGGGTCAGGCAGCAGGAGGGGGCGCCCCGCGGCATGCCGGGAGCTGTAGTGCTGGGCACGGGGCTGCCGGGCGGCCATGTTGGTTCCCGGGGCATGCCGGGAGCTGTAGTGCTGGGCACGGGGCTGCCGGGCGGCCATGTTGGTTCCCGGGGCATGCCGGGAGCTGTAGTGCTGGGCACGGGGCTGCCGGGCGGCCATGTCGCTCTTGCGAGGCGCCGACTCTGCTCCGGCTGCGGCCCAGCTGAGGTGAGGGCCGGGCCCTCTCGCACTGGCTCTGCCTCTGGCTCTCTGGCCTTGCTCTCCTGGCGACGTGGGCGACAAGGGGCAGGTGGACGCTTACTGGCCTTGGAGAGGAGCCGGTGCAGCTGGAGCTGAAGAGACCAGAAGAAGGTGAAGCAGCTGGAGGATGAAAGGAAGGGGATGCAGCCAGCTGCTGCCTCCAGCTGCAGCCAAGAGACAGCCAGCCTCTCCAGGTGAGGAGGGACCCCTCTGAGCAGGCCTCAGCAGACCAGATTGCCCACGGGCACCGCAGGGCCTGTGGAAGTAAGGAAAATTGCAGCATGGCCCTGTAGTGTGTGCGTGTGCGTGTGCGTGTGCGTGTGCATGGCTGTGTACCTGGGAAGCCTCATGTTGTAAGAGCTGTAAGACACCCCGGTGTTCTCTTCCCTGGAGGACAGTCAAGTACCTGGAGCTAGAGAAGAGGAAGGGAGGCAAGGACAGACAGACAGAGAGAGAAGTGCCTGAACTCTCAAATTTGCCTGGCAGTGCAGAGAGCAGGAACTGCAGGGAGTCCTGGGCCCCTGGGGTCATGTCACCCCTCTTCTGCGTCCCAGGCCCTCCCTGCCCCCTCCCCTTCCCCTCGGTGTCATTTTTTTCGCTTCCCCCTGCCTCCCTTCATCTCTATTATTGTGCTCTGCTCCCTGTCCCCCCATCTCTTCAAGTCTCTCTTTCTCTGCCATCCTCCTTCTCCCTTTACTTTCCTTGTCGCCCCTCTTTCCTTCTCCCCGAGCCTCTTTCTTTCGGTCTCTCTCTGTCCTGCAGGCCATCGCGTTTTTTCCCTTCTCCATCTCTTTGTCTCGATCTGCATCCCTCTCTTTTGCCCCATCATCTCTCTGGCCTGTTCCCTGTCTTTCGTCTCTTTCTGCCTGTAGCTTCTGCTCCCTGTCCTTGTCTTCCCCTCTCCCTCATTCCTTCTGCTTCTCTTTCGTTCTCTCTCTCTCTTGCTCTCTCCTGTTCACTGTCACTGTGTTTTTGCAGTCTGGATCCCACTGTCCCTCTCCTTCTTCCTGTTCATCTCCTCTCTCTGTCCCTCTCTGCTGCTCCCTGACCATCTCTCCCCACCACCCCCACCTCTCTGCAGGGCTCCTGATAACCTCCCTCTCTTTCTCCACCCCTCTGTGCTGCTCACCAGCCCTGGTTTTCTCTTTCTCTTTGCCGTTATTCTTGTCTGTCGCTCTGTCCTGCTCCCTGTCCCGTCATTTCTCACTACATCCCTCTGGCCTGCTCCCTGCCCCTGTCCCTGCCCCTGTTCTTTTCTACTTCCTCTCCGTCTTGCTGCCCACCCTAGGCTTTTTTTGCAATCTCTCTCCTGCCCCCAGCCCTTCTTTTTCTTTCTCTCTCCTGCTCCCTCTCCCTCTTTCTGCCTCCCTTCCTCTCTCCCTGCTGCTTCTTTCTCCATCTCTGTCCACATCCCCGTCCCTTTTTTCCTCTTGCTGTCCTTCTCTCCTTTTCCTCTTGCTGCCTTTCTCTCTCTGTCCCGTTCCCTGTCCCCTCCTTTCTCACTGTATCCCCCTGTCCAGCTGGCTGCCCCTTCTGTCCACTTTCTCTCGCTCTGTTTTTTTCTCTCTCCATCTCTCTGTCCTGCTGCCCTTCACAGGTGTTTTTTGCCTCCAGTGCTGCCCTGCCCCCTCTTCCTTTTCTCTTTCTCCGTCACTCTCTCCTGCTCCCTGTGTCTTTTTTTAAATTCTTCTCAGTCCTGCAGCCCGTCACTATTTTGTTCTTCTTCCATCCCTTTGTCCTGATCCCTGCCCCCATCCTTGTCTCTCCTTCCCTTTGTTCTGCTGCCCATCTCTTTTCCCTCCTTGCTCCCTCTCTCTGTCCTGCTCCCTGCCCCTCTCATTCCCTCTCTGTTTCTCTGCCCTGCTCCCTGTCTCTCCCCCACCCTCTTTTTCTTTCCTGCTCCCTCTTCACTTTCTCCGCTCTGTCACTCTGTCCTGCTCCCTGTCGCTGTTATTTCTCACTCATCTTTCTCCTGCAGTCCAATGCTGGTTTTTTGGTCTTCATCTCTCTGTCCTGCTGCCCAACCCAGGCTTTTTTACCTCCATCTGTGCCCTGCTCTCTCTGTCTTATTTTTGCCTGTCTTTCCCTTTGTCCTGCCTCCCTCACCCTTTTTTCTCTCTCTGTATCGCCCTGTCCTTCTCCCTCTCCTTGTGTTTCTCTGACAATCCGTGTCCTGCTCCCTTTCCTTGTCTTTCTCTCTCTGTCCCATGTCCTTCTTCCCGTCTTTCTGTTCTCTCTATCCCTTTGTTCCTGCTGCTTCTTTCTCCACTTCTGTCACACTCCCTGACCTTTTTCTCCTCTCGCTGTCCCTCTGTCCTGCTTCCTATCCCCGTTTTTTCTGTCTTTAGTTCTCTGTCCCACTGCCTGTCCCACTCTTTCTTGCTATCCACCCCTGTCCAGCTGGCTCTCCCTTTTATTTGTCCTCTCTTCCTCTTTCCTGCTTCTCAGCTCTCTTTTCCTCTTCTTCTAGCTCACTGCTGGTTTTTTTCCCATTCTCGGTCTCTTCATCCAGATCTTACCCTCTCTTTATTTCTCAGTCTCTTTCTTCTGTTCCCTGTCCTCCTCCTTCTCCCTCCATCTCTACATCCTGCTCCCTGTCTTTCTTCATCCCCCCTTCTTTCTTCTCCTCCCTCCCGCCCGTCCCTCTGCCCTGCTCCTCAAGGCTACTTTTTCTTCCTCCATGTCTCACCAGGGCTCCCCATCCCGATCTGTCTTCATTTCTCCACCTCTTTAGCGTTTTCCCTGGGAGTTTCTTCCTCTCTCGGCTCCTCTGTCTTCTCTCTTGTTTGATTGGTCTCTTTCTAGTCCTCTGTCCTTCTCCCCATCAGCTTAAACTGAATGCGCAGGGGCGCCTGTGCTCTGCTGTTTCCTTTAGCATTGCCCTAGGGAAGATCGGTGGGTTTAGGGCTAGGGGTCATTTAGGAGCTGGTCTCCTTACGGAGACGGCAGAGCTGGGTTCTTCTCAGCGGCTGCTCTCTGCATCTTGTGGAAAGAGCAGGCTGTGGGCCTCATTTTGAAGGAAGGTTTCTTGTTCTGTGCTTATTGCTCCTCGGGAGGCTGCCCAAGAGCGGTGTTGGGGACTGGAGGGACAGATGGGACCTGCTGTGGTTCCTCGGAAATGTGAACTGAACCTGTCCTCATGTACTCGGATGAGAGCAGACTGACTTCATAGGGTTTTCTTCCCAGCTCCAGTTCCAGCCCACGTGCTCAGCACTAGTGACCAAGAGACCATGTGCTCTCTTCCAGACGGCCGTGGCTGCGGATTAGCTGAGAACATCACTTACTTGGGTAACGGGGCGGTGGCCTGTGATAAGGGATATGCACTCGCATGATGGTGCTTTCATGAATGTCTTCTGATCTTGCCACTCCAAAGCCCTTCCTTTTCGTGGAGATTTTAGGAAGGCATTTCTTATTCTGGGGTTCAGACTGGAGTTGGACTTTATGTTGAACAGCCGATACAATGGACTGCATAAAAGGCGAATAAGAACCCCGCGCTTTTGTTGTTGTTTTCAAACACTGCCTGAACTTTGGTAAGCCAGAGTGGCTGAAAGTCTGTTTGTTGAGAGTAACGTATTCCCGTAGCGTGCCCATCTCTGTGTGGTGAAGGTTTCCTACCTGCAGTGGGATTTTGCTGGGCTATGAGGCTGTATTGGAGCAGCAGAGGTAAGAAGTGGTGTCTTTAGAGGTAATGAAGCTGTAGCAAAACTCGTGGGAAAAGCTAGTTTCTTGCTAGAACGCTGCCTGACAAAAATAGGAGCAAGTTAAGGCACTTGAAATTGGCTTTTTTATGCAGTCTTCGTACGGAGCTTTTGATCTTGATTGGTTTCTGGGAAGCAAGTGCTGAGTGCCTGTGCACTCCCATAAGCCGTGTGGCCTCCCAAAATGGGTCCACCCTTCTCCACTCCTGCTCCTTCCACACTCGTGCAGAAGAGGGAAATGCAGCAGTGTGCAGGTTCAGTAATTCCCTGGCAACGGGTGCGCGCTGGGGAGGCCTGGCGGAGGGCATGGCCCGATGGGGCTGTGAGGTTATAGAGCAGCAGCGTGGTGCGAGCGTGGGGGGCCGTGGTTCTCCCCCGCCTCCTCCTCCTCCTGGTGGCCCTGCAAGCCCAGAACACCCAGGCTGCTCACAGACGAGCGCAGGGAGCAGGTAGGCGGGCGGGGGCAGCACCCAGCCCCGAGCAGCGTGTCATGGCATCCACCGCACCTCAGCGGGGCAGCAGCGGGGCCAGGGCTGGGGCTGGCTGCAGGAGAGCAGCTGGGCTGGGCTGGGCCGGGCGAGCCAGGCAGGCACCATGGTGCGGGCAGGGGGCAGACGCCCTGCGGGGAGGCGTAGAGGGGCTGCAGCTGCTTCGGGGGCATTTTCTGGGTGAGCAGGGGAGCTCAGAGCGGCGACATGGGGTAGGAAGCCCGACGCTGAGTCCCCGTGGGGCTCTCCCTGCTGCCTGGCCCCGTGCCACACTGCCCTGCCCCGGAGCAGCCTGCCCCCAGTGTGCACGTCGGGCCAGGGGTGGTGAGCGAGCAGCGCCGCAGGAGCCAGGCAGCAGCCCACGGCAGCATTTCTCCCCAGGCTGGTTGCAGCCGTGCCCAGGGCCATGACTCTGCTGCTGCCCAGCTGGATCCTGGCTTCCAGCCTCAGGGAGGTCCCGGAGCGGCACGCTCGGGAGGTGTCCGCTCGGGAAAACAGGAGCGTTTCTGCTCTCGCCCTGCTTCCCTTGAATGAACTGCAGGTCCCCAGCCCGCAGGAACACGCAGGGGTAGCGCTGGTGCAGCCTTTCCCAGGCTCTTGTCCACAAGCAGCACAGACAATCGCTTTTTCCTCCAGTTTCCTCCTTCCTCTGTGTGCGTGGAAACTCCTCTGCTCTGTGCTTGATTCCAGGGGATGGCATTGGCAGTGCTCATCGAGCTTCTCAGCTGGGTCCTGGTTATGAGCCTTGGGGGCGTCGCAGAGGCAAGTTGTCCATGTCTGTCTGCTTGAGGGAACACTTCTGTTTGAATAGGTTATTCATGGGCAGCTTTACCTAAGATCCTCTTGAGGCCTTCCAGGAGCTGTTTGTGCCTCGGGGGCGTTGCACAGATGAGTCCTGAATATTTATTTCCCTGAAGAGCTGCTAGGTCTCGGCAAACAAGTCACCCGTGTTCCTTTTCAGCTGTGGAACCTACACCTCTGTCTGTGTCCCGTGTCATTACCTCACCCCCTTCCAGTCCCTGCAGGTGACTAAGGAAGCAGTAGATCACAACATGCAATGGAAACTCTCCTCACCTGTGTTCGATTACCTGTTTGGTTCCTGCAGTCCATGTTGATCACGACCCTCAGTGGAATCCTGTTCCTGGGCCTGGGGGGAATCCCAGAGGTAAGGATTCAGTCTTCCTTTGTTATTGGCGTTTTGTGTTTGTTAATCGTTGGTTTGTTATTTGTTAATATCTTGTCGTGATAGTTCAGCCTCCCAGTGGCCAGCAGGCTCTTCTCTACAAGAATTGTGAATGATCGTTTTTTCCTGTGGTGCTACCTGCTCCCACTTTTGCCTGGGCTTCCTTTTGTGTGTGTGAGAGGTCTCCTGGTAAGAGGGCCCTGAGAGGCCCTATGTTTGTCCGTCTGGTCCTTGCGGGGTGTCGCACGTGGCCTGGAGACAGTAGTTTGAAAGCCGCCGGGCCCCAGCCAAGAGGTCACCAGGCCCCTCTGCAGCTTTGGGAATCGCAGCCTGCGCCTGCGTCCCATGTTGTTGCCTGGCTCCCTTCCGGCCACTGCACGTCACCAAGGAAGAGGCAGATCACAACGTGCAACGGAAACATTTTTCATCTCAGCTTGATTACAGCTGTCCCTGTAGGCAGCGGCTACTTGAATTCCCGACTTGAGCCTGTCCGTGAGCCTCAGGGCGATCCCACAGGTGAGGCCCTTGAACGAATGAGCGTTTACATTTTAATTTTCTGTTCATGTGAAAATTAGCTTACTGCTTTCTTGGCTGCTGCTTGGGCATGCAGAAGAGCAGAGAGGGAATGGGTGCGGCTCAGTGATGTACCCCGGGGCGCTCTGCCTTGCAAAGCTGTCTTTGCCAGCTGCTCCGCCCCTGCACTGGTTCCAGTGCCCGCTGCAAAGCCAGCAGGCGCCTTGGGGTTGAGTTGAGAGCTGGCGTGAGCTCCAGGGAGTCCTTTCTCCGACAGCTCCATGCCTGGTTAGTGGCCCCTGCAGGCACCCAGGAAATGTTTGCAAGATGCTCCCGAGTGGAAGGGAGAGAGGATTGCTCTCGAGTAGCCCTGTGTTTGAATTGCATTCGCTGTCATTCCGATCTGAAGAAGTATATTGAAATATTTCAGGGGCGCTGCTCTGTCCTGTGCTCGTTTCCAGACGTGGCTGCAGGCAGTGGTTATCCAGCTTCCCGGCTGGGTGCCAGGGCTGACCCGCAGGCAGGTCGCGTGGGTACGTCGTGGCTTTTTACTGCCTTTGAGAGCTGCCAGCTGGAAGTCCAAAGTCAGCCAGGCGCCTCTGCAGGTGTGAGAATACAGAGCTGCGCGCGTGTGCCGTGTCATTCCGTGATCCCCTTGTATGTTCTGCTATTCAGTTATGACGGTACAGATCAGGGCATGTGATGGTAACTTCTCGTGGGTGTTTGGTTGTAGACATGGCCACAGGATGGGCTTTTCCAGCTCCTCGGATGGATCCAGGGCTGGATCCCAGCTGGCATCCCAAGGGTGAGTAGTCCGTCTTTATTGATTTTACCGAGTAAGCACTCCTTTTCAATAGTTTATTAATGTCAAATTGGCCTTCATACTTTCTGTTAACGTCCTCAAAGAGGAAAGCCTAAAGCTCAAATAGGGAAGTATTCCCAAAAGATACCGGAAGGTGCAAAGGAAATCCTGAAAGACTTGGAGCAAGCAGCACCTGGTTGGTGTATTTCCCTCTGACCTTATGACTTGGGCAGCTGAGGTTTTAGATTCGTGTATGGACGTGCTGTAGCCTGCACAGCAGGAAGGGATCAATCAGAGCCTCACCGCAGTGACGCTCGATTTCACGCCTTGCGTGGGGTGGTGAGCCACAGAGATGGTCCAGCACAGCATCTGCTACCAGCTGTGGTTCAAGCTGAGTCCCAGGGGCAGCTGCTGCCCCCGTTGTACCATTACTGGTCAGAGCTGCTTTGTGCAGACGCTGGTATGCAGGTGTCAGGAACCGGCGTGTGCTGAATTTGTGTTCAAGGCAGGCATGATGTCCCAAGAGATCTTGGCTGCCCTTTCCTCATGTTGGAAGTCAGGTGCAGATGCTGATTCTGCTTGTGATTGACTTTCAGCCTGCAGACTGATAGTGGTGGTAGGACGAGCGTGAGTGGTGGTGGTGCTCCTGGAGCGCGTGCGGGACTTGCGGAGGAGCACATTGCTCATGAGCCGTGAGGGGGCCAGCACCCTGGCAGTCGCTGGAGGGGAGAGGGCCCTTGGGCAGCGGGGAGGATGGGTAGGCAGATTTGGGTGGCTGGGACCGTGTCGCGAATCCTGATTTAGGATCCTGCCAACTACGCCAGTTTGTCGCAAAAGAGTGATTTAGATCGCTTAAGGAATCACCATCAAAGGTAATAGCAAAAGTGGTTTTCATATGATGTTGTAAAACTTTGACTTAACAAAGTTCGATGGCGAGGTTCACTCTATTAATTACTGCATGGAAGAATCCTACAAAGGAAAACTGAGTTACACTCGAGTTAGACTGATTCACAGAGAGACCGGGGACACAAAAGGGTAAGGAGGACCCTCCCGTAGAGTCACGAGGTTCAGAGTGGACCCCCTTGCTTTCTAAACTCCTTCCTCAGAGAGGAGACTAGGTGCAGATGGGTCCAAACCTAGTCTCAGACTTGGTCAACAGTTTGTGTCTAAAGGATTGTACATGCCAAGTTTATGTAATGTTTGATTAGCATCAATTCAGCCTGCAATTAAAGTTACCAAGACAAAATCAAAGTTACCGTACTACAAGGTTATGCACGATATCAGTCACTTACCAAAGATCTGTCGTTGGTAAAAGTGGTTGAGTCCCCACCCCTGGAGGTATTTAAAAGACGGGTAGACGTGGTGCTCGAGGGCATGGTTTAGTGGTGGACTTGGCAGTGACAGGTTAATGGTTGGACTCGATGATCAGATTGAAACGAGAGGAGTTCACAGCCTGGCCATGGCTCAGGCCTTTCCCTCTTCCAGAGCCTGCCCCAAACCACGGGCAGTCTGGTCAAGGGGCTGAGCACACCCATCACGGACGGGCAGGATTTGCCTGGGCTGCAGGCCGCATCGATCCCCTTGCCAGGATCGGAGCAGCCCAGGCTTCACAGCCTGGTCCAGCCCCATTGCTCTCCTTGAGGTCTGCAGACTCTTGGTGACACCTCGGGGTCAGGGGTGGGTTGGAGCTGGACACCCAGCTCGAAGCTGGACCCCTAACTTGAAGGCACCCTTGAGTGGTTCATTCGGTTAATTCAGTCTTGGCTGGTTTAGCTCTCCGTTTCTGGCTGCATTTCAGAAAACTTGGCTGGGGTTTTCCTCTTGGAAGGAAGGTGTTTTGCATACAAATATGTAAATACCTTCCAATTCTTTTCCCCTTTGCTGGCTTACCTCTCGGCAGCGCCTCCCCACATGGCATCCGTTCAGAAGACTGAAAGTCCTACCGCTCTTTGCAAAATTAAACCCGTGGACGTTATTTTTCATACATGTCAGCTACCAGCAAGCTTTTACTGGTGGCTTTTTTCTGTCACTAGGCTTTGCTCTGCTGATGTTCAGCTATCACTGAAAAGCTCATCACACCGGGTAGTTTACTGAAAACATTTTATTGTAATCAAGAAGTGACATAACAAGGCTGCAATGTATTCTGCAAATCATTCTGCTGCTATTTTATAACTGATACCAGCTGCTTCTGCCAGGCAATTAAAAGAAAATTCAACTGTGAAAATTTTCAGGACAGAAAACTCCAGCCAGACTAATTAACGGTGGTTAAAAATAAGAGGCCCCAGCAACGCCTTTCATGTTGCGTGGTCACAACTCACAATTCTGTACAAAATGTTCGCTTTTTAAAGCTCCGATGTAAAAATCAAACAATCCAGCGGCAATTTTTTAAGTGCAACGCAGGGTCTTTCATGGCATCATTTGCAATGCTTGAACTCGTTCACATTTTAACAAAGTTTAATACAGATGACTTGGGATTTAAGTCTTTTTTCATTATCTGTCATTCTATGTAGGGACAGATTTCACTTTTTGGTCATCTTGCTCCTTGTCTTTGCTCTTCTTCCATTTGTTCTTCTTGTGCTTGTGTTTGTGGCTCTTTTCCAATTCCGTTTCATTTCCAATGTGTTTCTTCTGCTTCTTCTGTTTCTTCTGCTTCTTGTCCTTCTTCTTCTTTTTTTTCTTGTTCTTTTTCTTGCTGTCTTGCCTCTCTCCTGAGCTGGCACTGCTCCTGTGGCCTCCAGTCTGACTCTCAGAAGGGCTTTGGCTACGGCTGCGCCTAACACTGGGACTGCTTTGCCTTTGACTTCGCCTTGCTTCAGGCCGGTCACCTGCAGCAGGTGCTGCTGTATCCTCTTTCACCTTATCAACAGCCTTTTCCTTTGGGTCGTCATGAGTTTTCCCTGCCGCTTCCTCACCTTTTGCAGATACCTTACTCTCACTTTCATTGCAGTCTGGTACAAATGCAGCCTCATCAGTGTCTCGCGTTCGATCAGAAGAGAGCGGCGAGGAGCTGCTTACCTGAGGCTTAGGCTGGGCAACACTTTTATTGTTTTGTCCAGTCACGTTCTCTTTCTCATGTTTTACATCTGGCGATTCCTCTCTCCAAGGTGCTTTATTACCACCTGGCTCTTTCTCTTCATTGCTCTTTACTTCTGGTACGTGCTTCTCTTTCTCTTCTCCTGCGTTTATATCTAGAGGTTTGGGTTCCTCCAATGTGCGCTTGGAATCGTGAGCAGCTTTGTGATCAGACTGCTGCTGCTCAGGCGGAGGGCTGCAGCTGCCCCTGTTGGCGTCTCCAGTGCACTTTTCGGACAGCTCTGCTCGTTCGTCTCTCGGCTTACTCTCCTGGACTGACGTAGATTCTCTGTTTTGAGAAGGGGACTCTCTTCCCCTTGCTAATTCACTCTTTTCATCTCTACGCTTGGAACTCGAATAATCTCTGTTGCCATCACGGTCAGAATTTTTGTCTTGCTTAGGAGTAAAGTCTTTAGCAGCGGATCCATGGCCAGTATCAGGCTTCTCTGAAAATCTGCGGTCTTTGGAAGATTGGGAAATACTTTTTCCATCTCCTTGCTCGGTTGCACGTTCTGAGGGGTCGTCTTCTTGCTGAACACTGCTCTTTCTCTTCTCAGAGGTGTCTTTGTCTGACAAAGAATGATCCCGGTCTTTGGTTTTTCCTTTTTCATTTGACATTGAACTTTTTGAACTTTTTGCGTCATGCTGGGAGCTTTCATAACTCACCTCTTTTGTAGTTTTCTGTCTTTCCTTCAAAGGCTCCGTCTCTTTCTCACTCTGTTTTACAGGGTTTGGTGGCTTAGCACTCGCATTTTGTACAACATTAGCAGGTTTTCCTACGGTTGCGGGCACCTGGGTAGATTGAATGTCTTCCTCTTCAGACTCAAATTCATCCTTCTCCCACTTTGACTGAGGGACCTGGATCATAATAAGGATGTCTTTCTCAGGGGCTGTGATATCATTATTATACTCCTCCATGGTCTTAATGACAGTTTGTTTTGTGTCTGGCTTTTCTTCAGTCTTTCTAATGGGGCTTCCTCCAGTAGAACTAGTGCTAAGAGGGAAAAAGCTGACATTAATCATGGGTGAGATATACGCACCGCCATCTTTTGTAACAGTTTAGAAAACGGCTTGTGTTTCCATTCTAAATCTTGCGTATTTTTTCAAAAGATGTTCAATTAAGGGAACAGACGAGAGAAAGGATGAGTCCACTAGCTAAGACTATGAGCAATCAATTAATTTAGTACCTTCCTACTCTACATTTAATTAACAAAGACACGAGATTATCAGATTGGGGACTGTCTGACCTGGTAATTCCTTCATGTCCTGCTTCTACCAATGGTAGATAAATTAGCTATACATTCTTGTTTCGACATCTAAGCAAGCAATGAGGGAGAGGTATACACAACCACAGTTTTATTCCCATGTCCCAGTGTTCTTCTTCAGAAAAAATGTACGTTTTAAAAACTGTTTAGAATATCAAGACACTATCTTAAGTCTCCAGTGACGTCTTAAATGGTTTGAGTTTGCGCTGTCCTGCTTCTTTACATGCTGAAATGTACGTAATAACAGCTTCACACTAGATTCACTCTTTCAAAGAAGTTGGCACTGAGCTGGAAGCAGTGTAGCTGTGTCAACACGGCACTGTGCTCAAAGCTCAAATCAGTACAAGATATTGGCAACCAAGCTGCTATTTCTGCAAGGTATCGTTTCATCTCACCCTGACAAAAGTAGATCATTACAGCACCTTGCAATTTTTCAAAGGCAACATATTGCATGGTAGAGACATGTCTGTTATCCTTGCCTTTAGCAGTAAGCTGGATCTGAAGGAAGACCTCGAGGGGACTCCTCAGAGAGTCAACATATAATGAATAAGAAGGGGGGAAAAAAGTCCCAGAAGTAAGGGTGAAAGACGTCATCAATGAATTAACCTTATGAGCTGTCTGGGCAGTACAGACTGCTTGTTTTCTTTCACAAAATTTGATTCTGACCCAAGTACAGCTTAGCAGGAAAGATCACAGATTATTCACTCATTTAGCACAGATTTAGCTGTTCCTTTCATTAGTCACCATACAGACTTTTACATTTGTTTGCAGGGGGGAGGGAGGAAAGAAAGAATAGGAAAAGAAAAGATGAGGTACCTGGTGCAATGTACCAGAGTTGCACTAGATCCATCAGCTGCCGTTCCTTTGCTTCTTACTTTTCCCTTTGCTTTTTCTTGCTTAACTTTGCTGCTGTTCGGCTCAGCTTTCTCACCAGGTTCTTCTGCAGGTAGCACATTTTCTCCACTCACAACCTTTTTGCCAGTTTCTTGGTTCAGTTTAATCTTTTTGGCGGGGTTGTTAAGAAAAGCAGGTTTATCCTCTTCTGGAGTTTGCTCTCCTTTTTCACCATCAGGCTCAGTCTTCCCCTTTGGTGGTCTTTTCGAGTCAGCAGCTTCTGCTTTAGAGGCCTTTAGGGAAGTCGCTTCATGTTCTTCAGCAACCTTTTCATCTACTTTTCGTTTTCTTTGTTCAGGTTTTGCATCAGAGGGGTTGCTTTTTTCAGCAGGTGTTTTTGACTTGCCCTCTTTGTTGGAGGGCTTCTCCGACTTGGTTTCTTTTCGATGGTCTTTCTTTGCCGTTTCCTCGTTGGCTGCTCTGGTTTCTGGGTGATCTTTTGTAACTTTGGGGTGAGCTTTCCGTGGGGAACCAAGAGCCTTCTCAGCCTTTTGAGAGGAAGAGGTTTTAACACTGTCTGTCTTTGGCAACTCCTCCTTCACTTTTTTCACAGCAGGTTCCATTCGAGGAGATTCTTCACGATCGGTGTCCACCTCCTCTTGGGAAGCTTTAGCTGATTTTATTATGCTGTCGTTCTTAGGCAGAACAGCCACTTCTGCTTTCCGCTTGGTCTTGTCAATTTTTGCTTTTGGCTTCTCCTTCTCTTTTTTCGCCTTTGCAGATACCGGTTTGAAAGCAAGAGAATCTGCTTCCATAGGCTCATCTCTCACAGGGGTGGCATCATCTCTTCTTGGGAGCATGAACAGAGAGTCCATTTTAACATCTGCGGCTGGAACTGGCTCTTTGGCTTTCCTCGCACCGTCTAACAGCTCAGCTTTGGGAAAGCCTTCATTCTCATCCCCTTTTCTTCTCTTCTGGGGGTTTTTATCTTTATTTCCTTTGCCATCTCCCAGTGGATCTTCCCCCTCCTTCTCTTTGCATTTTGTAGCATCTCGGATGTCACGGTGCTCTCTTCCAGAAGGTTTTTCAGGGTAATTTCCAGCTGTATTGCGATTTCTGTGGCTCTGCCCACCAGGATAATCCTCCCTACGTCCCCAAGCCTGTGGCAAATTCTCTCGTCTGGTCCCAGGCGGACCAAACCTATCTGGAGAAAAGTTGCCCCTGTTTACTGGAGGTGGAGGTTGAGGGCCAACAGCAAAGCTCTTGTGAAACTTTTCATACCATTCTCTAGAGTTCCTTTCCCATTCTCTGTATCTTTCCTTTTCAAATGGATCTCTCAAGTCAACAGATCTGCCATAGCAAGCTTTCATATCATGTGGAGGAACTTCTCTGTATCTGTTAAAATACTCCCTTCCTCCTTCCCCTCGAGGTACGGTCCGTGTAGTGGGAGAGTGGCCTCTAAACACTGGAGACCTTGATCGTGAACGGTATCTTCTTAGCCTTGAATGGTGATAACCCCGTGACCTTGACCTAGAACGATATTTATGACTCTTCCCTTTGCCTCTTCTTGAATACCGTGGGGATCGTGAGCAGGAACGAGAATGGGAACGACTAAAGGATCGAGAGTAGGAGCGAGAGCGGGAAGAACCTGATCTTGACTTGGAGTAGGTGTATGAACTTCTCGAGTAAGATGAAGCACTATAGGGAGACTTGGACCTTAAAAAAAACACAAAACACAAAAAAAGTGAAGTTAACTCAAAACAGTCGCTCTCCCCAGTTTTTTTCCTCCCAAATTTGGTTTGGGTTTCTTTTCCTCTCCACAGGCTAATGCCGAAGCTTCTTTCAGCTGCTGACATACTGCTACTGCAAACTGAAGGACTTGATCGTATGTAAAAGTTTCTGCTTACGAGACAGAACAGCTGCTGCATTGTTAGTGTACCAACATACAGGAAGGGGAAGCCTATTTCCACCCACTTCTATGACATTAACTACCACAGCTATTGATTGATCTAAGGCGGGGTATACTGGCCTCTACTGGTACATGAACGCACACATTTTTCACTACTCAACAACTACCTGCAGTGCAAATCATTTTTGTTGCAGTAAGATGCAAAAAGTGCAAGTCTTAATGGCTAGAGTGCAGTATCAAACACCAAGAAAACACGATTTAGCCTGAAGACGGCAAAGCTCCATTTTAAAATGCCAGCTTAGTCTCTTCATCTTCACTACTGGTTTGGCAATTTGTACAGGATGCAAAAGACTTGTACTGCAATCTTACACCCAGGACTATTTACTCCTGTCGCTGCTGATCCCTTGACTCATCCAATCCATCTGACGATGGAGAGGTGGAGGCGAACTCCTCCTGATTCTTCTAGACAACCTGCTTCTCCATTACGGACGTGTAAAGCAGTTACCTGGAAAACAAACGCCTACGCTCCTTTTGAATCTTTTTATATTCCATCAGTTCTTTACCAAAATCCTTTGTAAGCTCATCACATTTGGACTTTTTCTTCTCCCTGTTAAAAGAAGTTTGACCTTTCTTACAAGGATAGTTTGACCTTTCTTACAAAAAGACATCAAGAAAGAAACCCTGGCCGATAGGAGAAAATGTCTACTGCATGCAAATGCAAAAGGTGAACATCCTAGTTAAGCAAAGCCAGTTTAGAATGCCTAGAAGTTTCAGGGAAAGCTTTAGAATGACATTTGTCTGGGTTTACTTTTGCATGGAGCCAAATACTTACTCCTCTTTAGGTCTCTGTTGTTCTCTGTAAAACTCCTCCCTAGGTAAAGGAGGTGCTTGTGTCATTGGGATGGTATTTGAAGGAGCCGTTGGTCCTGCTGCTGGTACCCAAGCTGGCGACCTGTTGGCAGGAGCTGGGGGATATCCTGGAGGGGGGGCAGTGCACCCAGCAGCTGGAGGCTGACCAGGGGGAAACTGAGGAGGCAACTGGGGCGGTGGTACCCGCGGTGGGAGAGGAAGGGCATGGGGTGGTGGAGGATGCAAGGGAGGTGGAGGCACAGGCACAAAGATGGCGATTGATGGTGGCAGTGCTGGGGCCTGAGTCCTTTGGGTACGTTCACTAGGCGGGCGTCCTCGATTTGAACTTCTAAAGAAACCCAAAAACATGTGTCACTGTTTGTTACACTCTGCCCCCATTTTAAAGAGGAAGGCGAAGGAAGCGGGAGCACGGTGGCGAGCACTTCTTGTTCTCAACTTAAGCATTTCTCTCCCTGCTGTCTGTTCATTTGAGACTGCCCTCATTTCTTGATCCTCAGACTCGCCTTCCACATCCCCAGCCCCAGCGGTTCCCTCAGTCTTCTCTCCTTATACTCAGCTTTGCGCCTGTGGATGGAGGCTGCCCGTGCTTAAAAGAGACTCCCATCTCCCCTGGGCCAAGTGCCCACCGCTCCTCTGCCACTCCTTGATATGGTCAATACTTCACACTTCTGATCTTCAAAGCACTGCACAAATACTAACTCATCTTCTCTCAAACTTCTTTTAACTTCTTCCACATAAGCCTCCTATGTTGTTGCCTCATGAGGGTGTGTTTGGCCTGCTTTTGTCCCCAAATTGTTATTTTCTCGCTTACTGAATTTGAGATTTTAGACAATCTGTGGGATGGATCCTGGGGTTTGTTTTTATTTATCTTTAGCATAGTATGAACACAATGCCCCCTTACAATCTATCTATAACAAATATGTACCAAAAGGAAGGACTAACTTGACACTGCAATAATAGAGAAAACAGACTCCTCTCTCTCTCTCCAACTGAGAGAAAGCAGCTTGGCTATTTGAGAGGACTGAATTGAAGACATTCAAAATTTTTATAAAATAACACAACACAGCGTTGACTATCCAATGCTTTGCTCACTCAGTATCAACTAAGTTGGTAAAAAAGAACGTTGGAGGCTGATTTCTATGGGGAAATCAATTTCTCCAGCCCTATTCAGCCAGTGATCAGAAGGGTGGCTTTCCACCTCACCCTTTAATGATATTTCAATTTTATATGTAATTATGGTTTCCAGCCAATTCAAATGAAGCCATTTAAAAACGAATTACCACTTGTATTCTCCACAACTATCTGTGCACACTTATTTCATTCTAAATCAGCTTTAAGCTACTAAATTATTATTTGCTGTATAAGCTACGTGTTATGGTCTCGTTTAACGGGTTACAAGTAGGAATATATTGAATTTCTGTAGCATACTTACAGCTCCCAGCCTGGTCTGCCAGCTGCTGAGCGAACTGCGCTGGCTCTCCTGGGATGACCTTTTGGCGTGGAGAGAGGAAAAAGAAAAAAATCCCATTCAGTTGATCTGAAGATAAGTTTTGAAAAGAACTTCTCAAGTTATAGTTGCTTACCAGTTGTGTGTATTGAGTGTCCTTGGGGGCCCAGAAGACTTGGTAACGCTGGTTGTCTTACTACAGGAACCCGACAGCCCTTGTGAATAAACGCAAACAGTTGGAAAAGAAGCTCTGCTAAAATACAAGCAGCACTGCATATGTTGAAATAAAATTTACCTTCTCTTCCACCAAACTGCCGATTGACTGAAAGGAAGATTTAGAAAGCCCAGCAGCACTCACCAGCGCAGCAGGAGGTAGAACAGTACCGGCATCACTACAAAAAAACCCAAATTTTTATTATTCAAACAGTGTTTTGAAGTGCTACTTGAAATACAAAGTCCCAAGTGAGAAAAGGCTGACTATAGTAAATGGGGAAAAAAATGAAAAAATAATCTTCTCCAGATGTACAAATGGGAAGTTGGCCGATTCCAAATGAAGCACTGACGAGAAGTCTGTTTGGACTAGTGGCATTTAAGGAGAAATAGAACAGAATAGACTAGACTATTTCAGTTGGAAGGGACCCACAACGATCATCTGCTCTGACCGCCTGACCAATTCAGGGCTGACCAAGTTAAAGCATGGGATTAAGGGCATTGTCCAAATCCCTCTCCAACACTGACAGGCTTGGGGCATCGACCACCTCTCCAGGAAGCCCGTTCCAGGGTTTGAACAACCTCTCGGTAAAGCAATGCTTCCTCATGTCCAGTCTAAGCCTCCCCTGGCGCAGCTTGGAACCATTCCCACACGTCCTATCACTGCATCCCACCGAGAAGAGATCAGCACCTCCCTCTCCACGTCCCCTCCGCAGGAAGCTGCAGAGAGCAATGAGGTGGCCCCTCCGCCTCCTCTTCTCCAAACTGGACAAAGGCAGAGTCCTCAGCCGCTCCTCAGAGGACATTCCTCCCAGCCCTTTCACCAGCTCTGTTGCCCTCCTCTCGACGCACTCAAGGACCTTCACCTCCTTCTTCAGTTGTGGGGCCCAGAACTGCACACCGTGTTCAAGGGGAGGCCGCAGCAACGCTGAATACAGCAGGATAATGACCTCTTTTCACTGGCTGCTTCCCCTGCCTTTGATGCATCCCAGGATGCAGTTTGCCCTCTTGGCTGCCAGGGCTCACCGGAAAAATATTTTAGTAAGCTGGCTGCACATAAAAGGATTGGAGTACGTATAGCCCAGACACTGACTCTCAGTTGTGGAAGATGCAAGAACTGAAATTCTCTTGGGAAACGTTTATGTGCTGGCTCAGTGGCTGCCTTAGAGGTTCTTTTGACTTGTGACCTTTGTAGTCAACGGTACAGCTGCGCCTGACAGTCTTCTGGACAGAGTGGCTCTTTGCATTCCAGGCATAAAAGTGAAAGGACAGAAGCCCTCAACAACAGTACAGATTTTCCATGTATTTTCCTACCGCTTCACTGGGTTGCCTACTAGGACTTTGTTGGTAAATGTTTGTAAAGACTTCAAATTTACAGTGTTTCAATGTTTATTATCCAAATCTGCGTGCGGTGCTGACTACACGGCATTACTGAGAATGACTCTGACTTATAATACTGATGATAGAAATACTGTAGAAAAAAGTGATGTGAAACACCTGGTCAGTTTTACCTCTCATTGGGCTTTTTTGCTTTTCAGGAAACGATTATTTCCTCAGTACTAAAGAGAAATGAATGCACTCCAGAAGCTCTGACATAACCAAAGGCTTACTTTAGGAATTGCTAGCCGCTTAAACTCAAAGGGCTCCTGGGGGAAAAAAGTTCCTCTTTCAGGGTCAACGCGTACTGAATGACTTGTAAGAGAAGCAAACCAAAATACTTTGGAGAAAATTCTTGCATGAGGCACGCTTCCAAATTATTCAAGTGTCCTCATTCAAAGTAAAACCCAAACCCAGAACGGCCACAGTTCTCTGGAACTGTCACTAATGCTATAGAAATCGCTAGCTGAGAAGCTCAGGAGAAACAATCTAACTTCAGCACCTTGGTGCCTTTTATATTCGTGTTGATCTACAGATTTCCTTACCGAAAAGGTCCACCTGGCTTTTCAGCAGGGGCCAACGATGACAGAGCAGCAACAGAAGGAGAAGCCAGAGAAGCCAGTGGACTCATGAGCGGATCCCGCTGGCTGGAAATTGTTGGCCAGAGCAGAGGCTGCAGGTTGCGGGCTGTTGTTTGCCTCAGGAGTGGTGGTGGAGGTGGTGGCGGTGGCGGCTGCTGCTGCTGTTGCTGCTGAACCTGCTTATGGAGCCCTTTTGCGTAGCCAGTCCCATTTCTGAAGTTGTTCACAGCCTAGAGGCAGGAAAGCATTTACAAAAAGTTAATACGAAACTTCAGTAGACAGACGAAGAAAAGCCTGCACGGAGTAAAACTCCTTGTGTATTCCTGTAAATGCTATCAGTCCTAAAATGAATCAACATACAGATGTATGGATACATCACACTGAACACTGATATTCATGACTTGCAACTCAGAGCAGCCGTATTTAAAGTACTCCAGCGTTGGCACTGAATTTGAAAGTGAGACAAGCCTGTTAAACAAAAGGGTGACCTGAATTTGCCAGATTGTCTCTAAAGAGTTGTAAGCTTCTGTAACAACAGATAACGTATTTGAAAAGTAAATTGAGCCTTACTCCATTTAGCCTTGCTTAAGGAGAGGTAAATGAATATCTTCTTCCCTTTCAGCTTTTGGAAAATAGACTTTTCCTTACCAACAGTTTACGTGAAAGTCATCGTGTTACCTGGCGTAGGGACTTGTTGGCGACTAAAGCGTCAGGAGAAACGTCTGTTTGATGGCATGTTGGGCATCTGTGTTCCTCAGAGTCCAGTAACGCTGTTCTAATACCTGTGAATCATCAGAATCATCAAAACAGCTTTTAGCCAAACTAAGGAGTATTTTTGGGCTCTAATCAATTCTAAACACAAGTGTGTGGTTAATGGGTGAATATGGTCTTGAATTGAGAGCACGGAGCGATCAATGTTCAACAGTGTAAAAAATTTCCAGTCTGCAGCAAATAACTATACGGTTTGATACTGCACTCATGCAACACCTGAAGATGTACAGGAGGCTGTGCCTTGATGTTCCGACTGATCTTCTTTCCGCTGGCTAGTACAGTGAGAAGTCACTAACCTCAAGGTTAATGAAGAAAACACATTTCAACACATTAGGAGGTTTGAGTTCTGAAGGTTTTAACCAACCCTCCGGTGGAGAAGGCGGCGGATTAAATGCCTGACTATCCGTTTGTTGCAGACCACACCAAATCACCAGAGCTGGCTATATAATTTTGTATGAGAGAAAGGGCTGTGGACAAATAAATGCAGTCACTATCTAATTCTGGAATCTCCTGCACAATTACGCACTCTTCTCATACTCGTCCTTCCGTATTGTGCTGGTCTGGGCAGGGACAGAGTTAATTTTCTTCATAGTAGCTAGTGGGGGGCTATGGTTTGGATTTGTGCTGGAAACAGGGTTGGTAACACGGGGATGGTTTCCTTATGGCTGAGCGGTGCTTCCACAGAGTCAAGGCCTTTTCTGCTTCTCACACCGCCCCACCAGCAAGGAGGCCGGGGGGGCAGAAGAAGTGTGAAGGAGACACAGCCGGGACAGCTGACCCCAGCTGAGCCAAGGGCTATCCCACACCGTATGGCGTCATGCGCAGCATATAGAGCTGGGGGAAGAAGACGGAAGGGGGGGATGCTGGGAGTGATGGCGTTTGTCTTCCCAGGTAACGGTTACGCGTGATGGAGCCCTGCTGTCCTGGGGATGGCTGAACTCCTCCCTGCCCATGGGAAGGAGGGAATGAATTCCTTGTGTTGCTTTGCTTGTGCGCGCGGCTTTTGCTTCACCTGTTAAACTGTCTTTATCTCAACCCACCAGCTTTCTCGCTTTTACCCTTCCGATTCTCTCCCCATCCCACTGCGGGGGAGCGAGCGAGCGGCTGGGTGGTGCTTAGTTGCCGGCTGGAGTTAAACCACGACACGCGTGTAAAGAGATTTAATGAGATACATAAAAAGGGGAAAAAGCTTTCTGCCTTTTTTTTTCCTTTCTACAAGGAGAGTCCTTTCCTAGTCAGGCCATACTTCAGTCTTAAATCGAACTGGTGACAAAGTAATGCCGTTATCTCCTATGTCTGCTTTCAGAAGATCAGTTTGATGTTGGGGATTAACAAACCTGGGAGTAACACTTACATTCGTCACAGTAACTGTTTCTACAGCAGGGAATAACCACGGCATCAGTCATTGTATCTTTACAAAGGAGACACAGCAGCTCCTCTGGAACGGGATCATGGGAGGAGGAGGGGGAGGACGGCTCCTCGGGTAAAAAGGGTGGCTTTTCCTTCTTGCCTCTGGCATAAGCTTCCCTGGAGGCGGGGGGGGGGAAGGAAAAAGAAAAAAGTGAAAGACGAGGAAAGGAAAACTTTTCCAAGCGTAGGATTTTATCAAAGGAAGACAAGAGATGGAATTCTCCTCGCTCCACACTAGCCTTTGAAGACGTAGGCATCTCGTTTAAACTGCTTTTCTATAGCCACAAGACCAGAAGAGGGAGGGGGGAACAATTTTCCTTCTGCAGAACTCTCCCATTCATTGGATCAACTAAGAAATTGGCTCCGACTACAACAATAATGTTTTGACAGCTAGAAATCGGGTGCAAGGAATCCCACCTCTCCTTTGCCGGGGGTAAAGGTAAATTGCAGGCTCAGGATGAAGTGAGTCTCCGAGTAATTCCATTTTATAAATAAGGGCAGTCTATGTTCCAGCTTCTACAAAAGGAGATCCACGACAGAAAAGCAGAAGTGCTACCAAGTGCATTTCGTAACAGCCCCTCTTGTCAGCCCACGGCTGGATTTTCTGAGTTCAGAGCAACAGGGAAACTTCAGCCTGTTTCACACGTGAGCTTGGATAAAAGTCAGAGGGGGAGGAAATCTCAGTCCAACGGCGATGGGTTACATTTTGCAAGAAGCCTTTGAAACATAAACCAGCAGCAAAACGAGCTTTCAGAGAGAACAACTCCCACTGTCAACACTACTGAAATATTTTGCAGAAATACAGATTCTTAGCACAGCACTAGTTTAACCAGCTTCCAGGGCCATGAGCAGTAGGGCCACCCTATTTTAATCTTAGAAAGTATCACAGATTTTAAGGTTCAGATACAACGACAATGCTTCCTCCCCTGCAATTACAGAGGCTGGCCGATTTGGTCGCCTGGCCACTCAGACATTTACGCACAGTTTCTCTCATTCGCTTTTGGGTCGGTCCAATGAATTCCCTACTTACGCATTAATAGCTGGTATGGCATACTTCCCAGTGTTGGTTAGCATAGCACCCTTTGTATTGGGATCTTTCACCTCTATCAGGAAACTCCGTGGAATTCCCGTGCTCCTTTTAATTCTGGGAACAGACTCAACATTTTTGCCCTGTTAAGAGAAGAAAGGCAAACATAGCTCATCTTAAGACCCACACTTAAAATGACATGTCCATGATTATTCTAAGCAGAAAAAGCCTTTAATCCTCTCCTTTTCCTTAACAGAAGGGTTGCTTGACTAAAATACTTATTTTCCTAAATGAATATAGCCAGGGTGTTCCAAGGCTTGAGCAGTGTTTTGAACGCCGTCGACACTCTTGGGCTTAACTTCAGGTTCCTTAAGGGTGAAATATCCCTTAGCCTGCCCTCCGCTCAGAAGAGACACCAACCCGCTCCTCCTCCAAAGCGCAATTCCCAGGGCGAGCTCAGTTCAGTGCTCTGAACCAGGCACTGAGGAACTGTATATGAAGGTTCAGTTCATACCTCACGCATATACAACGGTAAATGGCATGCATACTCACCCAGAGGCTTGTGTCATTAAAACAGGCAAATATTCAGCGGGTGGGGTCAACAGAAAGGAGCTTGGGTTTATACGAAATACTAAAAACTGTGAACTGTTGTTAAAAAGAGTTAAAACCAGAAACATTTCCAATGATATTGGAATATCTAAAAATATGCATGAAAGTTCACAGAGAACGATCTATGGACATATTGAATGTCTATGACCTGGAAAAAATAAAAGTTTACATTTACAACTCCAGGTTTCCCTTGAATTTTGAAGGGCTTTGCAACATTGCCATACAACCTCTATATTTCACCCCCAGAGAAACAATTCCAAAGATGAGCAGTCATGTAGCTGTTAGGTAACTGCCAAGGTATTAAAATGAACCCCCAAGTAACACCAGAAGTCCCCCTCAACCTTACCCCATTTGTTGGGCAGTTCTTTATATAGTGGCCAGGTTGTCCGCAACGGAAGCAGGTATATGATGGTGGAAGCAGACCCAAGGGTTTCTTCGTGTAACTAAAAGGTTTTGGGGAAAAAGAAAAAGCTATGCGTGCGTCTCTCTTGTTAAAACAAACATCTCTATGATTTTTCCATCATCTTCAAAGAACAGATTGGACGTTATCAACACTTACTTGATTGGATGATACTCATGGCAGGACTGTGTCATCATAGCCTTGATTTTATCTTCTTCAGAGGCATTGGCCTCAGCCAGATTGGCAGTCTGTTCAACAGGCAATTATTTGACACACACATTAGAAACACATTTCAGCCCACACGGCCAAAGACACCACCACTCCCCCGATCCTGCAAAGAGCAGCACAACGCGGGCTGAGGTTGCATGAAAACAGCCGCTGACAGAAAACAGAGCCGTGCTGAAGATGCTCTGGGGAGTCCTTAGGCCACGGCAGGGGGTTTATGGGCCTGGGAACCTACTTGAAAAGAGCCTTCTTGGGCACTCCAAACCTTGGGCTCTCTTTGTACCTCACACAAAGACTCCTGTAACCAATCCAATGTGCTTCCAAGTGGACTGAAGCTCTGTGTAGGAAAAATCATACTATCCAGCACTTTTAAACGGACTTTTAAGCCCCAGACTATTTGAAGCAGAAGATAGCCACTGGACGTTTAATTGAGAAAGATGCAGGCAAGTACCATTATTTAGATTTTGCAGCAGTAAAAGGACACACAAGAGTCGGGGAAGTGGGTCTTGCTGGCTGAAATTCAGCTTCAGACACAGAAGCATTAAAAGGAATCAAGCTTTTGATAATCCCTCAGCAAGACAAAAGATTCTTGTCAGTGGAAATTTGACCACGATGTGCTGTAGGCAGTCCCAGCTGCACGTTCCCCCCCGCTACCCTCTTCATATTCAGCGATTTAACTGCAGCAAGCAAAACCTGCCGGTTTTTCCAGTTGACTGTGTCCTTTTAACATACAAATCGTAATAGAAACCTTATCCAGAATTACTGAAGGTAGCTGATTTTTTTTTAAGTCGTGTTTGTTCCAATGTTTTTATTACACACCAGCCCAGATACAAGCAGGGCCTGAGGGAGTGACTGTAAATGATCTGGACCTTCAGGCACTGATCATGCAGGTCAACCACTCCTGCTTTTGTTTTTAGATGCATTCACTCCCAAAAGCAACCAGCCAGGTTCAACATTCTCTTAAATGGTTGTTTCATATACACAGCTTTTTCTCCACAGTCACATAATGCAGATCGACATCTATGAAATCATTAATGTTTATAGAAAACTTTACAGATACTTGACTCGTTTGTTTGAACCCAAACGGTTCACAAAACACACCCAAAACCCACAAAACCTTACTAGGAACAGACCAAAATTCAAACATAGCATTTCATACATGGGAATAATAAAACAGAAACCTGCTAACACATTGCCTCCATGCTAAGCCAGTCTGCACTGAAGAGGTCAGAGCAAGTAACAGTTTTGAGCTGCTTTATGCTATGTTCCTGTATTTTTCTGAAATACTTAAATTTTCTCAAAAGCTTCAATGTGTGCCCTACTTGGACAGGTTTTCACATTTCAGAGTAAAACTTCACAGGAGTTTACAGAACCAAGGACACGTTCAGAGACAGCACCAATGGAGACCAATTTCTTTTGGTGGCTGCCTTCCAAAGAAATTTATGTTTCCTTCCCCCCAGTGTACACAATTTAATTTCTGCAGGAAGAGAGGGAAGAAGTTACCCGTGGGGAGAGATTTCTCTTTCTCGGCAATGAACTCCAGCCTTTATTTTCAGAAGAAAGGACCAGCTCCTCTGCATTAAGCCCTGCCTTCTCTAATCTTTGTAACTTTGCAGACTAGGAATTCAATTGGCTAGCACTACGCCTGTCACAAAGGGCCATCACTAGTGCTTTCCCCGACAAAGTGACACCTGGCTGAGCAAAACCAGCAAGCAGCTCCATAGCAAAACAGGGCGTTACAACCGTTTCAGAAGGGCACATCTGCTAATATGCCACACATGCGCATCGGCATGTTCCTCTCGACAGTTAGGTACACTGACACAATTTACACAGTCTGCATTCAAACAAATTAGACCGTGGTGTCCACTGTAGATACGCTACAACTGATGAAATTGTGCAGCATCCACAGAATGCATCTAGAACTATAAGGACTAGAAATTCAAAAATAGCCATGCAATTGTCCGTGTTCCAGAAGCGCTTCTATTTTGGCTGTTGCAAACCCCCTTGAAATGGCCATAACTTACAGCCAATTAAATTCTTCTGTAAAAAGTGTGTTAGTTTCCAACGCAAAATTAACAAAACATAGGAAAAACGGTAAACGGCTTCCGAAGTGCTGCTGCTTTGTGTCTTGCAGATGAGTAATACTGCAACATTATGTTGAGGCTGAGAAGGTACTCCCCTTCGATCTTCCCAAACGGGCAGCTCCTCTTTACAGGATAGTACCAAAATATACACACGTTTTAAAGTTAAAATAAAAACTTTAAATTGCTAAGAATTAAATTAAAGTTGTGTTCACATTACAACAGTCATCCAGCTACAGATCACGGTATAGGACTGAAAAATATGAAGCTAACACTTTTTTTTTTAAGTATTTGACAAGAATATGTACATACCTTAGCAAGCTGGCCCAGAGAAATAGATGCGGAAGAGTCATCAATCTGTTCACAAAAAATGAAACACAGATTCAAGTTCTACAATCAAAACACAGCAATAGTTAACCTCTGCTGTAGCCTGAGAGCCTGCGCTATGTCCTCTGAGTGTCACTCAAAGAGGCATTTCTAACCTAGTGCAATCTGTATCTGCTCAAAACAAAGTCCAAGCCTATGACAGCTTAAGAGTGCCTATGTGGTTCATGAGAAGAAACTGAAAGAACCAAACCCGCTTGCGATCAACTCACTGCTCCAGAATATCGCAGAGAAGGACCCCTGTCCAATGTTCACAACTGCTTAAAAGCTGAAAGGGTAAGAAAGCTGTCAATTGTCAGCTCAAAAGGACTTAAAAAAATACTTGAGTTTGTTTGAGAAGGAAGCATCACGACAGGAGACTTCTTTTCAGTGTAGTTTGTAAATTAAGCAGTTAACGTCTCGTCGTTTAGAAATGCACACGGTTTGGGTTTATGGACACAGTACAGTTGCCCGTCAAAATAAAGCACGGGCGTATATGCCCTGAAACATGAACTCTGCCCCTCCTGTCCACCAGTTTAAGAATATTCACCGTCCCCCACCAAACCCAAATAAGAACACCAATCCAAAACATCAGCCATACAAGTAACCACCACTTTGTCTAGACAAAAATCAACTGCTCAAATTATTGAAATAAAGGTGACCGAGAGCTTGGCCAAACTAAAAATTCAGCCAGGAAGGATCACAGTTGTGCCTGACGGTGCTAAAACAACGGCCATGACTCTCTGCATTTCTGCAGCCTCGAAGGACAAACACCAACTAGAGATCCTTGCTGTTACTGAAACAGTAATCGAAGTCAAAAAGGATCCACTTTCCTGCTTTGGGCGTAGTAACATTAGGGCAAGAGCGCCAATGTGGAAGTGGAGAATGATAGCTAACATAAGACAAGACAATGAAGAAATATTCAAAGTGTAAGCTTTTGTGCATGCTTTTTAAAAAAACTCTTAACTCATTTCAATTTTGCTGCTTTACTCTTCAACAACAATTGGCAAGCTTTCCAGTGCTTTATTCCCGAAAGAAACAAAAAGCACACGACAAGCTGTACAAACATACATCTTGCCAGCTCTAGGCAGCCAGATGGAGAACACGGCACCACGTTCAGCTGTGCAAACCCTGAACCTACATGATCTAAAACCGATCACGCGTCCTCTGTACAACACAAAGTCATTCAGGACATGTTCTAGCAGACTCAGTACGAAATACAACGCATTACTGGGCACAAATACCAACGTTCACATCAGAGCTGTGCAAATAATGGCATTACTCAGTTTTTACTATGCCCAATCAAAGACATTGTATTTACAACATATGCTATGTTGTACTGGAAAAGATATTAAGTTCATGTTTGGAAAACTACTACAAAACTGCATTGTTTAGAATTAAGGGCAGTGTGTAGAAAAAAGCGTGAGATTGTGTTTTACATACCGCTCTTGATGTGCCACTCGCTGGCTCAGTTCGACTTCTTCTAGAAGAAGAAATAAAGGTGATCAGAACTTCAAATAAAGCACTTGTACCCAACGTAAAGTAGTGAAAACCGGTTATAAAACCTGAATATCAAAACATTATGTCCCGATAGTCTCGTACATGTGGAAATTTATTCATATACACAAACTGTTCTCCCTTGGTACATGCAGTGCAACTAAAAAATAATCCCCAAATCACGTTTCTACTTTGTCACAAATTACTCTAAGGCTTACAGCTATAGAACACAGCAGTGCAAGAGCAAGCCCTCAGGTATTTTGTCTCTGCTATGGAAGTATCAAAAATACAAAGTCTGTACTACAGGTCTGTGTTCTTCCATAATCAGCCATCAAAACACGAAGGTCACTTTAGCCAATGTGGGTGCCCCCAGCGTTACAAATAGGCACCAGATACAGCACTTCAGTTTCTAAGAAAGAACAGGGACAGTCTAGACACTTTGAAGTGCAAGTGCACGTACGTTAAAAAAATCAGCCGTCGGACAAAGAAATACCAAAACCGTCAGCAGCAGAGTCTTTAGAACAGGGTTTCTTTGTGGAAGCCCAAGCCCTGTGCTCAGGTATCTGCCATATTTAGCTATGAAAGTGCCAAAATATTAAATGTGTTACGTATGCTATATTGACTCAAAATAGTAATAGAAAGGTCACCTGAAAGCAGTTCCTGGGGCTTTGTGCGACTTAGGAGTCCTGCGACAAAAGAAAAAGGTCTTGATTGCCAGAATTTGCATTAAGATAATCTTGAAAATGTTACAATAGTTTAGGAAATATTTATTACATTTGAACACTCGCTGAGATTCCACACACTCATTGATCTGTACCTGCATGCTACTCATCATGGATCAGACATGCAACCGCTGATAGCGTTAGCAAACAATTCATACGTCCTCCAAAGTGTGCCATGAGCAGAGGCAATTCAAAGGCTGCAGTGGAATTTAGGTACAAATAGAGAGGGCCATTCTTTCCTCATCCCCACATGCAGGCATTTATTTGGTCTTTGATGCTAGCAGCATCTCTCCTCTCCTTTCAGGGCAGCATTACAATACCAGGAGAGGGTGCCATCCAACCCGAAACGGAGGATGCATTGACAAGACGGCGCTAAGCATACGCGTTGAAATTAACCCCCAACACAAGGCCCTGTTTATAAGCACAACGCTGTGGCGTCCAGAATTACCAGGCAGCGCCTGAAAGCACTGTAACAACCACGGCAGTAATACGCCCAAAGTTTACATGCAGAGCCACATAAATTCAGGGGTTTTTGCTTGCAAAGGCTTCCTGGGTCCCAGGATGCTCCTGTACTGTTGGTTCAAGACACGCTGTAACTCATCAGTTTATTTACTGAGAACCAACATTAGAAAGACGTGGCAGAACCCCAAGCTAATAATAGCAACTAATTGTGGTGGAGAGGCGTATCTTTAAGTAGGCTGGCAAAGAGGACCCTCCAAACAATGCCAGTGGAGCTAATATAGAACTGGACTGCATGAATACATAAATGACAGCAATAATCCTGTAGTCGGGATTGCATTCGAAGGGCTGTCATTTTAATCAATATGCCCGGTTCTCTGTCCTCCGTAAATCTTAGGAATACAGAACTAAAACCTGGGGCACCGGTATCACCTTAGGGTAAAAACAGACTTAGAAGGATAACTAGTAACATTTGGTACCGTGCTAAACTGCTTACTGAGTTTCAAGTTTGGAAAGGATTACCAATTCTTTCATCGTACTCGCACAAAAGGCAATATACTTTAGGATATTGTTGTTTTTCTCTTGCCTGAAACGGACATTGTCTTTAGGAAACTACTAAGAATCACTTCTGAATGGAACTTCTTGTTTGCATGGTTCGCCAGCTGGCAACCCTTGGTCTGTCCTCTAGAGCTAGCGTGCAAAAGCCCCAGATTTGGGGGTTAAGAAGAGCTGCCATATCCCTCCCCCCCTCCCCCAAATGCAAGGAAGAGTCAAACCCTGAGAAGCAGAATCTTCGGAGATGGGAACAAATTACAAGTTTACACTACAATGCCTATCTGTCTGTACTATAAAAGCCATCAAAGCAAACACATAGAATAAGGAATCTCTCCATGTAGAGGAAACAGGATCCACAACTTGGGTCTCAGAAGAATCAACCCCAAGAACAAACCCAATGAAACCATCTTAAAAGTTACCACTGTTGGAGGTTGAACCCCATGGCCCAGCAGGTCTGAAAAGGTAAGTCTGCTTTGGGACAGATAGATTAAAATTTACCCCATTACAACAAAAACTAACAGCAGCTTTCACAAGAAAGATCCAATCGGAATGCCTCTGTAAACTACGAGCAATAAAAAAGTTAACACACTGAAACCCCCAACAAAGAATGCAATGCTTTACGGATACTTACATCACGTATGGTTTGCTGGCAGCTTTAACTCCTGCAACAGGGATTCTTCGAACGATGACCGAGGAGTTCTTAGGAATGAGGGCGTTATCATCGGTGTATTCTGCAAACAACATAAATACAGACAAAAACATTAGTCACTTCCTAAGAATGTGTATTAATAGCTAATTACACAGCACTTCAGAGAACCCCCTCACAGATGTCAAAGCAAAATTTGATGTGTAACATCGCGCTTTTATCATCTCAACACACTAACAGTACAGTTCAAGAAATCTTCAGGTCTGATAATCAAACACAAGCAGCACCATCTTGTTCTTTTTTTTAAAATAGTTGGAATGCCAACAGCAAAATGGTCCCAAGGGTCACTAAAGGAGGCTCTGCTAATGCATGAGGTTCTTTCCTGACCTAGCTGAAGTGGCTTTTGCTGCTGTTGGGCTCCAAACCCAGGAGGTCTTTGAAGAAAAACAAACAGCAGCAAAGTCTCACCTGCATAAACCAGATTCTGAAGCCTGACCAGCTTGCCCTGCAGCAAAACAGGCACTGCGCTAAAGCCTGGAAACTCTGCGCCATTGCTTCAGTAGCCGTTCACTAAAAACGCTTCAGCTACGCTGCTGGTGCTCAGGACGGACAGAACACGGAAGAGAGCCTGCCCTCGCTGCCTATTTCTTGGAGCTTCATCCATCAACAGCCACACTTCTCAGCTGCTCGTTACACTGAAATGGAAACGGGGCTGGCAGTTCTAGAATCTGGATCACAGAAATGTTGGGTGGGTTTTGAGCTTGCTTTCACAAGCAGGGCAGAATGGGCTCCAACGCGGTATCTCCCCTCTTCAGCTGCTCATCTCGTTTGAATGAACCAAAGGAACGTGAATACTTTCCATTCACTTTTTGCAGAGCAGAGAGACTCAAAGGAAATTCCTTAGGAAGGCAGCCTCGGAAAGCCTCTCGAAAACAGCGTGTGCCTGAAGCTACCCATGCTCTGCCTTGGCTCACACCATGTCAGTCTGCTGAAGAGGAGGAAAGCCGCCTGACCTTTACACAAGGCCCCAACAAAAAACCACCTGCCTGAGACACTTGGACTGAGACAGCTTAAAATGCAAAGATCTCTCCATGAGAATGGTTTTGATATTGCACTTCCACAAGCTGGATATGACTAAATATGTTAAAGCACTCTCAGCAGCCATTCCCTGTAATCTGCCTACAGTTTTCAATATCAAAAGCCCTTACCTTCACAGACTAAATCAGGACGATGGTCTGAAACCCAAAGATGCTGCATACCCAGCCAAGCTCTGTCAGGGTGGTTTTGCTCAGTGATCACATACAAAATAGGAATATTTCACAATTTACGCTCCATTTTTCAGTGTCTTAGTCCTAGAAAGGACTACCATTGACAAAACCAGAAGCTTTTCCAGAAGGCCCATATCCTGAAACCAACCCCTAGAGCTCTTCGCAAAAGGAAAATCTAACCATTGCGCAGCCCCCTGTCAAGAAAGGCCTGCCCTGGGACGTTTTGATGGAGCAGGAGCTCCGACAGTACTGAGGCCCAGACAAAGAACGGGGAGCTCATGCCAGCTGCACTTCTCGAAGCCCCAAGCTTCAAGGTTTTGAGCTGCTGAACGAAGCCGTGCAGAATATTCTTCCTGCTCCAGATCACAAACCACCGGATTTCGATTTCAGAGATACGTAATAAGCAACAGTGGCTCCACAAAAAGGCAGGGGTTTGCTACGCCTGTGCCCAACTGAGGACTGTGGGGGTTCTGCAGAAGATTGCAAGCGGCAGCACCTCTCCTAGAAAGAGACTGTATATATGAGGACAGCAACCAATGCTTTGATTCACAAATCATGCAAGCCTGCAGCGGTCAATTTGAACACGCACAACGGGTGTACGACGCAGAAAGAGGAATAAGACCTCTTTTAGTATCTTGTGACAATTCATTGACCGTTAGAGGAGAAGCATTGACATCTGCCTTCTGAAGCGACTATCCGTGCATGTATCTGGAGAGAGACAGGTACGTGCTTGTTTTCAATCCGCTTGTGAAGTGCACACTGAAGAGAGCTCCAGCCATCTAATGACAGACTGCTATAAAAATGAATTCACCTTCCAAGTCAATCAGTCCACATTTAAATGGATCACCTGAGGAGTGACAATAGCTTGGTGAAGTAAAGGCTTTATTTGTGTAGGACACTTATCATGGCCCATATTGGTATTTGGTGCTTGAAGGCTCCTACTGGCTCAGCCAGCAGTCAGAGAATTTGTGGAAGAATGTTTGCATACAGCAGAGGACATTGCTGAGCTCGTTGTGGGAAGGGACCTGGGGCCAGTTGGCTTTCATACATTTATTTTTCCTTTGCCTCAATTAATTGAATGCATTTTGGTGAGGAAATTTTGTTACAGGTGAAGTCAAACCACGTAGACTAAAAAGTTAATTTTTTTTTTTTTTTTTTTTAATCGGAAAGGACTAAAGCTAAAAAACGTGTCTAAAACACAGCCCTGAAGGAAGCTGTCAGGACAGCGACGACAAAACAACAGCTCTGTCGGGCCCCCAGCACAAGTCACAGCTACCGACTGTGGCCGAATCCCGTTATCGCGTCCCACCCCGTGCCCACCACCCCCACCCACCTTCTTGGGTCTGGGCGTTGGAGATCTGCAGGTCACAGTTGGCCGCCTTCAGCTTCTCGCGGCCCATGATCTGGCGCTTCAGGTCGCACAGGGAGATGTGGAGCCCATTGAAGGTGACTGTATCGTAGTTCAGCTTGGAAAAGAACTTATAGTGGATGCACGACATGGTCGGTGCCTGCTCCGCGACGACGTCTACCGCAGCAGACGGCGTCGCAGCCTCCGCGCCAGGACAGGGCCTGCGGCAGCTCGGGGAAGGGCCCACGGAGGGGGCCAGGCAAGCAGCACGGGCTGGGCTCAAGGCCGCTCAGAGGCCACAGCGCTCCACCACGGCCAGGCCCCCTGGCCTCAGGCAGACTCGGCTGATGGAGGCCGAGTGGTGGACTCCATCCCGGCGGTGCTGCAAGGCCCCGGCCCTCGCCCCTGCAACGCCCCTGCCCACAGCCCTCGGCGATGGAGCTGGGCTGCGGCGGCGGCTCCCGCCCGCTCCTCCTCGCAGTCCAAGCGGGCGAGTGGACGACGGGGAGAGGCCCCCACGGCCCCGGCTCAGCCTCCGCTCCCTCTCTGCACGCAGCGCACCTCGGCCCAACCGCTCACTATGGCAACTCGGGTGCCCCTGCCCCAGCATTCCGCCGAGGGGTTTCCCGGCCAACAACCGCAGGGGCTGCCGTCAGCGTGTCACCGCGCACACATAATGGCGCACGCACAACGGCACACCGCACCCACCGCCCCGCGCCTCACGTGGCCGCTGGTGTCCCTGCTGTCCCCCCGGCCTGTCGCCGCCCGCTGTCCTGCCCCGCTTTGGGCCTGCGGTGTCCCCCTGTCACCCCCTGGGCCTTCACCACCCAGCGTCACCTCCCGCCAGCCCCTGGCCTGTGGTGCCTCTCCCAACAGCCCTGGGCCTGCGGTGTCCTGTCGCCCCCTGGGCCTGCGGTGTCCCTCCTGTCACCCCCAGGCTGTCACCACCCGCTGTCCCCTCCTGTCAGCAGCCAGCCAGGGCAAGACAGCCGGGGGGAGATGCAGCGGCCTTTGCCGGCTGGCGCTCGGCTGCCCGCGCCGCAGGGCCAGCGAAGGGAGGGGACATCTCAGGGTGTCGGAGGGTATTTGGGTGCATTTATGGGAAGTTCAGTCAAAGAAGCCCACGACCATTTCTATTTCTTGCCATCAACCAAGGTACTTCCCCACTGTGGCACGTCCACGGTTGCCTGAACTCTGGGGAGGAGGACTAAAAAGCAAAGAAGGAACCATGAGCGATAGGAGCTGCCCCAGGACAATATTTCTTGCTTTCTCAGTCCTCGCCGCTGCTGCTGCAACAGCCCTAGCGCATGACATCATGCCTTGCCTTACCAGGTCTCGTTCTGCTGACTAATATACTACAGCTTGCAGACAGTTCTGGCCCACCTGGCTATTCCTTTCTCTTCACGTAAATATAATATAAAAGACCTGTTATAGTCTGGCGGGGCTAACGAGGGAGCTTCCACGACGGCTTGGTTTAGATCTCTAAATGCCTTTTGGGTTTCTGGAGTCAGGAAACCCTTTTGATTTCAGTGCTGTCCTCTATAGCCAAGGGATGCTTAGTTTTGCTACTTGTGTCTCTTTGTTTTTCCTGTCACCAGTGATTTGGAAGCCTAGGCTTTAATATGGTAGCCTTGCTTATAAGCCTGGGGTGGAATATAGATTATACGCATTCATTCCATAATTGGGCCATCGCCACACTCCAAACGACAGCAGCAGAGGCAAATAAGCCCGACTGTTGGATAGGCACTAAAAGCCTATCCTCTACCACAAATCTACTCTCCTGGGTACCCGTCCCATTGAATTCTCAGTGGTACAAGGACAGGCCCCTACGTTACGAATTTTCACTGAAGAAAGGAAGCACAGCACCCTTCCGCCAAGAAGGGTTTGTCACCGGTCTGAAAGGAGACCCCTGGGTATGCTTGGAGAGCAAACCTATGGACAAGCTTACTCACTCTGTAGGGGCTGGGAACTGGGAATGCCAATAAGCCGTAAAATTCATAGAATGGAGGGACATGGACAATTCAGATCTTATGACCATACGGACAAAAAGGGGAGGCTTATGCCTGGAATGTTCCATAGATCTGTTCCTAGGCCTAAAGGGAATTGGTATCACTCCACAAATCCTTCCAAAACCTTGTTGTATACCACATCCACCGAGCATGGGAGGCAGATTCTCCAGAAGCCCTTACATAAAACCTATTGCAATAAGCCATCACGCTGCAGATTTCTTCCTGCATGGAGCTTATCAGGCCCTGCAGACTCCAAGACAATGTGGATATTCGCAGATGGATTAACTCGCTATTCTGCAGGAAGCCATAACCAGATTGAAGATAATCAATCACCATCGAGCTCCTGGGGGATATCAAGAACACTTGTCAGGCAGCAGCTGCATCCTCTTGCGCAGGCTTTGAACTAGCCCTGGCGAAAAAGCTGACCAGCAGACTGGGGTGCGTAAGAAAAAGCTCCTATGTAAAGATGGCTTCGAAGGATGCGCAAGAGAGCTTGACTGGCAGTGACCTCGCCTATACAAGTGGGTCTATTGTTAGAAGAAACCAGACAGAAACCAGCTGAAAGCAGCAAAGTTGCAACAAAATAGTGCAAACTCAGCTAATAAATGTGCATTAAGCGAGCTTGCACGGGGTTTGTGCGTACAAATCCTCAAAAGTGAATGGTAACAGGCGATCTCACGGCCAAAGCCAACAGGTTTTTTAGACTGTAAAAAAGCACATGTGAGTAGCCTTAAGATTGCCTGTAAGGAATCAAGAATTGTACCACGGGGTCCTTCTCAGGCCCCCAGCCAAGAGGCACCTTTATGGCCGGCGATAAAAAGGGGTTTCAGCTAGAGTGCACCTCTGCTGCCTTCTTTCCTGTACCCACGCGAGAACTAGAAGAGAAGTGCAAGCAAATCCATTTCAGTAAAAGTTCAGGCCAACATTTAAACAGCCCAAACTCTCAGTACTTACACTGACCCTTACTTAGAGATTTATTTTATCTTCCTTTGGTATGGAACTAAGCACGTTCCCTCCTACCCACAGTCTTTCCTCCCAGCCTCACAGCTCTCCTACATAAGAAACGTAAAGCTACATAAGCGACAAAAGACAAAAAACCTGCTTTGGTGAACACCAAAACACCCATGACTTGCTCAAACTCTTCATCGCCCCACCTGAGAGTCAAGGGACAGGATCTCCTAAAGGCTCTTTCGCAGGCACTGCCCTGAAACCCCCTCGCTGCTTCTCTACTAGTGCACAGCGATCAGGAAGAGTTTCATTTTTAACTCTCTGTAGACAATTTCTGAAATTAGACAAGTAATTGTTAACGAGGATAAGCCCTTTGCCTTGCATCTGGCAACCAACGCGGATGCGGACCCAGCAGCACAGACCACTGCCACGCACAAACCACCACCCCACGCCCAGGGAAAGCACGACCCGTCAGAGGTGGTACCCGATCCCGCTCCTCACATCAGGTCTCTGTATGAGCAGGTTAGTTCTTTTAGTCAGACACAGAAATCACAAGTGATTTCTTCTGCTGCTGCTGCTGAAGCAGACTTTTAAGTAGATATTGCCAAAGAATGCACAAACAGCCACAAAAAGTTAAAGCAGGTACTTTCATCCCAGGTCTGACAAGAAATTGCCCCCGCCCCCCCAATCCAAAATGGTCAAGAAATCTATCTGAAATACAGATTCACGTCCACTACCATGGATGATGAACCTTGTCCTAAGCACACGTTGTGCCTTCAGACAGGAGCTAAGGACTGCATGAAGTCACCGCCACGAGCAGATGTTCAAACCCGATGCCTCCAGAACACGCAGGCAAACACCCACCATTTTTTTCAGCAATGTTTCAAGTCACACGATACTCAGTCCATGACTTCACAAAATGTCACTAAACTTAACGATAGCAGCCTCTCTGCAGGTTTCTTACTCAAAGGCAAAAACCAAAAATCCACATACCCTCGGGGAAACCCTTGTCCTTCCGTGTGGCTGGTGCCTTCCCATGGGTCATTTTTTCTTGCAGGTTGAATTTAGAGCTTCAGTAGTATTTTTTTAAAAGCAAAATCAACAAGCAAACAAACAAAAAAACCGCTGGGCGATATTTTCCCTTCCAGCTGGGCTCTTCTCCCCCAGCCCTGGCCACCCTGCAAGGTGATGATTGTCACCAATATGAGGGCGCAGGACTGGGCCCAGGTCAGGGCTGTTGCAGGCAGCACGTGTCTTGCGGCTCCCGGGAATGCAGGTCCTGGGGAGTGCGCAAGAAATGGGGCAGCTGCCCATCACTCCTATTTTTGCTCTCTCCCCATGGCTCTCTCTCTGGCTCCCGCTCCCCCTTTTTTAATTTCTCCCTGTCTGTCTTTAGCCCGTCACCATTTTTTCCTCTCTCTTACTCCCTGTCTGTCTCGTCTAATTCCTCCCTCTCTCTCCTATAGCCTGCTGCTATTTTTTCCTTTCTCTACATCTCTCTCTCCCACTCCCTCTCCCTCTCTTCTTTCTGTCACCGGCTCCTGCTTCCCGCCCTTAATTGTTCCTCCCTGTCCTGCAGCCTGTGCCCTCTTTCCTGACTGCATCCCCTGCTCCACTGCCTCTGCTTCTCTCTGGCCTCCGTCCCGCTCCCCATCCCCTTTTGTTCTTCCTCCCTCTCCACCCTGGAGGCCATCGCTGTTCTCTCCTCCTCCGCCTCCTTCTCCCCATCCGCCTCCCTCTGTGTCTCGTCCCTCTGGATTGTTTCCCGCCCTCCCCTCGCTCTGTGTCCCGCTCTCCGTCCCTGCCTCTCCCTTTCCCCCTCCCCTTCCTTTCCCCTCTCACCCTTTCCCCTCGCTCCCTCTCTCCCACTCCCTCTCCCATTTCTCTCTCACTCCGCTCTCCTGCTGCCTTTCCTGTCTCTCTGCCCCCCTCACCCTGCCTCTGTCTCTCTGTCCCTCTGTCCTCCTCACCCTGCCCTGCTGCTTCTCTCCCTGGCCCTCTGTCCTGCTGCTTAGCGCTACTTTTCTTCCTGCACCCCACTCTCCCCTTCCCCTCCACCTCTTTCCCGCTCTATCCCTGGGCCAGCTCCTCACCAGGATTCTTCCTTCCTCCACTCCCTGCCCAGCTCCCCCCGTTCTCGTCCCTCTGTCCGTCTCCCGTCCCTCTCCTGCCGCCCCACCGCCCTGTCCCACCCCTCTCTCCTGCTCTGTCCCTCTCTCCTCCTCCTCCTCCCTCCTCCACCGGGGCTCCGGGGCCTGGGCCTGGGCCAGCGCAGCCCCGGGGAGGCGGCCATGGGGCTGCGGGGGGGTGAGGCCCAGCCGGGGCGGGGGACGGTGGCCGCGCAGGGTCAGGCAGCAGGAGGGGGCGCCCCGCGGCATGCCGGGAGCTGTAGTGCTGGGCACGGGGCTGCCGGGCGGCCATGTTGGTTCCCGGGGCATGCCGGGAGCTGTAGTGCTGGGCACGGGGCTGCCGGGCGGCCATGTTGGTTCCCGGGGCATGCCGGGAGCTGTAGTGCTGGGCACGGGGCTGCCGGGCGGCCATGTCGCTCTTGCGAGGCGCCGACTCTGCTCCGGCTGCGGCCCAGCTGAGGTGAGGGCCGGGCCCTCTCGCACTGGCTCTGCCTCTGGCTCTCTGGCCTTGCTCTCCTGGCGACGTGGGCGACAAGGGGCAGGTGGACGCTTACTGGCCTTGGAGAGGAGCCGGTGCAGCTGGAGCTGAAGAGACCAGAAGAAGGTGAAGCAGCTGGAGGATGAAAGGAAGGGGATGCAGCCAGCTGCTGCCTCCAGCTGCAGCCAAGAGACAGCCAGCCTCTCCGGGTGAGGAGGGACCCCTCTGAGCAGGCCTCAGCAGACCAGATTGCCCACGGGCACCGCAGGGCCTGTGGAAGTAAGGAAAATTGCAGCATGGCCCTGTAGTGTGTGCGTGTGCGTGTGCGTGTGCATGGCTGTGTACCTGGGAAGCCTCATGTTGTAAGAGCTGTAAGACACCCAGGCGTTCTCTTCCCTGGAGGACAGTCAAGTACCTGGAGCTAGAGAAGAGGAAGGGAGGCAAGGACAGACAGACAGAGAGAGAAGTGCCTGAACTCTCAAATTTGCCTGGCAGTGCAGAGAGCAGGAACTGCAGGGAGTCCTGGGCCCCTGGGGTCATGTCACCCCTCTTCTGCGTCCCAGGCCCTCCCTGCCCCCTCCCCTTCCCCTCGGTGTCATTTCTTTCGCTTCCCCCTGCCTCCCTTCATCTCTATTATTGTGCTCTGCTCCCTGTCCCCCCATCTCTTCAAGTCTCTCTTTCTCTGCCATCCTCCTTCTCCCTTTACTTTCCTTGTCGCCCCTCTTTCCTTCTCCCCGAGCCTCTTTCTTTCGGTCTCTCTCTGTCCTGCAGGCCATCGCGGTTTTTCCCTTCTCCATCTCTTTGTCTCGATCTGCATCCCTCTCTTTTGCCCCATCATCTCTCTGGCCTGTTCCCTGTCTTTCGTCTCTTTCTGCCTGTAGCTTCTGCTCCCTGTCCTTGTCTTCCCCTCTCCCTCATTCCTTCTGCTTCTCTTTCGTTCTCTCTCTCTCTTGCTCTCTCCTGTTCACTGTCACTGTGTTTTTGCAGTCTGGATCCCACTGTCCCTCTCCTTCTTCCTGTTCATCTCCTCTCTCTGTCCCTCTCTGCTGCTCCCTGACCATCTCTCCCCACCACCCCCACCTCTCTGCAGGGCTCCTGATAACCTCCCTCTCTTTCTCCATCCCTCTGTGCTGCTCACCAGCCCTGGTTTTCTCTTTCTCTTTGCCGTTATTCTTGTCTGTCGCTCTGTCCTGCTCCCTGTCCCGTCATTTCTCACTACATCCCTCTGGCCTGCTCCCTGCCCCTGTCCCTGCCCCTGTTCTTTTCTACTTCCTCTCCGTCTTGCTGCCCACCCTAGGCTTTTTTTGCAATCTCTCTCCTGCCCCCAGCCCTTCTTTTTCTTTCTCTCTCCTGCTCCCTCTCCCTCTTTCTGCCTCCCTTCCTCTCTCCCTGCTGCTTCTTTCTCCATCTCTGTCCACATCCCCGTCCCTTTTTTCCTCTTGCTGTCCTTCTCTCCTTTTCCTCTTGCTGCCTTTCTCTCTCTGTCCCGTTCCCTGTCCCCTCCTTTCTCACTGTATCCCCCTGTCCAGCTGGCTGCCCCTTCTGTCCACTTTCTCTCGCTCTGTTTTTTTCTCTCTCCATCTCTCTGTCCTGCTGCCCTTCGCAGGTGGTTTTTGCCTCCAGTGCTGCCCTGCCCCCTCTTCCTTTTCTCTTTCTCCGTCACTCTCTCCTGCTCCCTGTGTCTTTTTTTAAATTCTTCTCAGTCCTGCAGCCCGTCACTATTTTGTTCTTCTTCCATCCCTTTGTCCTGATCCCTGCCCCCATCCTTGTCTCTCCATCCCTTTGTTCTGCTGCCCATCTCTTTTCCCTCCTTGCTCCCTCTCTCTGTCCTGCTCCCTGCCCCTCTCATTCCCTCTCTGTTTCTCTGCCCTGCTCCCTGTCTCTCCCCCACCCTCTTTTTCTTTCCTGCTCCCTCTTCACTTTCTCCGCTCTGTCACTCTGTCCTGCTCCCTGTCGCTGTTATTTCTCACTCATCTTTCTCCTGCAGTCCAATGCTGGTTTTTTGGTCTTCATCTCTCTGTCCTGCTGCCCAACCCAGGCTTTTTTACCTCCATCTGTGCCCTGCTCTCTCTGTCTTATTTTTGCCTGTCTTTCCCTTTGTCCTGCCTCCCTCACCCTTTTTTCTCTCTCTGTATCGCCCTGTCCTTCTCCCTCTCCTTGTGTTTCTCTGACAATCCGTGTCCTGCTCCCTTTCCTTGTCTTTCTCTCTCTGTCCCATGTCCTTCTTCCCGTCTTTCTGTGCTCTCTATCCCTTTGTTCCTGCTGCTTCTTTCTCCACTTCTGTCACACTCCCTGACCTTTTTCTCCTCTCGCTGTCCCTCTGTCCTGCTTCCTATCCCCGTTTTTTCTGTCTTTAGTTCTCTGTCCCGCTGCCTGTCCCACTCTTTCTTGCTATCCACCCCTGTCCAGCTGGCTCTCCCTTTTATTTGTCCTCTCTTCCTCTTTCCTGCTTCTCAGCTCTCTTTTCCTCTTCTTCTAGCTCATTGCTGGTTTTTTTCCCATTTTCAGTCTCTTCATCCAGATCTTACCCTCTCTTTATTTCTCAGTCTCTTTCTTCTGTTCCCTGTCCTCCTCCTTCTCCCTCCATCTCTGCATCCTGCTCCCTGTCTTTCTTCATCCCCCCTTCTTTCTTCTCCTCCCTCCCGCCCGTCCCTCTGCCCTGCTCCTCAAGGCTACTTTTTCTTCCTCCATGTCTCACCAGGGCTCCCCATCCCGATCTGTCTTCATTTCTCCACCTCTTTAGCGTTTTCCCTGGGAGTTTCTTCCTCTCTCGGCTCCTCTGTCTTCTCTCTTGTTTGGTTGGTCTCTTTCTAGTCCTCTGTCCTTCTCCCCATCAGCTTAAACTGAATGCGCAGGGGCGCCTGTGCTCTGCTGTTTCCTTTAGCATTGCCCTAGGGAAGATCGGTGGGTTTAGGGCTAGGGGTCATTTAGGAGCTGGTCTCCTTACGGAGACGGCAGAGCTGGGTTCTTCTCAGCGGCTGCTCTCTGCATCTTGTGGAAAGAGCAGGCTGTGGGCCTCATTTTGAAGGAAGGTTTCTTGTTCTGTGCTTATTGCTCCTCGGGAGGCTGCCCAAGAGCGGTGTTGGGGACTGGAGGGACAGATGGGACCTGCTGTGGTTCCTCGGAAATGTGAACTGAACCTGTCCTCATGTACTCGGATGAGAGCAGACTGACTTCATAGGGTTTTCTTCCCAGCTCCAGTTCCAGCCCACGTGCTCAGCACTAGTGACCAAGAGACCATGTGCTCTCTTCCAGACGGCCGTGGCTGCGGATTAGCTGAGAACATCACTTACTTGGCTAACGGGGCGGTGGCCTGTGATAAGGGATATGCACTCGCATGATGGTGCTTTCATGAATGTCTTCTGATCTTGCCACTCCAAAGCCCTTCCTTTTCGTGGAGATTTTAGGAAGGCATTTCTTATTCTGGGGTTCAGACTGGAGTTGGACCTTATGTTGAACAGCCGATACAATGGACTGCATAAAAGGCGAATAAGAACCCCGCGCTTTTGTTGTTGTTTTCAAACACTGCCTGAACTTTGGTAAGCCAGAGTGGCTGAAAGTCTGTTTGTTGAGAGTAACGTATTCCCATAGCGTGCCCATCTCTGTGTGGTGAAGGTTTCCTACCTGCAGTGGGATTTTGCTGGGCTATGAGGCTGTATTGGAGCAGCAGAGGTAAGAAGTAGTGTCTTTAAAGGTAATGAAGCTGTAGCAAAACTCGTGGGAAAAGCTAGTTTCTTGCTAGAACACTGCCTGACAAAAATAGGAGCAAGTTAAGGCACTTGAAATTGGCTTTTTTATGCAGTCTTCGTACGGAGCTTTTGATCTTGATTGGTTTCTGGGAAGCAAGTGCTGAGTGCCTGTGCACTCCCATAAGCCATGTGGCCTCCCAAAATGGGTCCACCCTTCTCCACTCCTGCTCCTTCCACACTTGTGTAGAAGAGGGAAATGCAGCAGTGTGCAGGTTCAGTAATTCCCTGGCAGTGGGTGCGCGCTGGGGAGGCCTGGCGGAGGGCATGGCCCGATGGGGCTGTGAGGTTATAGAGCAGCAGCGTGGTGCGAGCGTGGGGGGCCGTGGTTCTCCCCTGCCTCCTCCTCCTCCTGGTGGCCCTGCAAGCCCAGGACACCCAGGCTGCTCACAGACGAGCGCAGGGAGCAGGTAGGCGGGCGGGGGCAGCACCCAGCCCCGAGCAGCGTGTCATGGCATCCACCGCACCTCAGCGGGGCGGCAGCGGGGCCAGGGCTGGGGCTGGCTGCAGGAGAGCAGCTGGGCTGGGCCGGGCCGGGCGAGCCAGGCAGGCACCATGGTGCGGGCAGGGGGCAGACGCCCTGCGGGGAGGCGTAGAGGGGCTGCAGCTGCTTCGGGGGCATTTTCTGGGTGACCAGGGGAGCTCAGAGCGGCGACACGGGGTAAGAAACTGTGGCAATTAAACACAGACTCCGCCTATGAGTTTAGGCAGTAAGACAAGCGAAGACGATGACGACAACGACAATGGCAATGGCAATGGCGATGATAATAACACTTTATTTTTATCATCTATCCCTTTTATAATATGATCTAGTGTTCATGAGCAAGCAAAACCCATTGCATTGGCTACTGTCTTTTGTCCACGCGTCTCTTCAGTGTTACTTATTCGTTCTTCAAGCTGGTGCACACGAATTCCTCTTTCAGGGATGTATCCAATCTCATCCTTATTTTTCTGCCTCTAAGTTTCACAAACTTGTTTGCAACAAGCCTCAAGGCCACAGCTGCATTCCTGCGAACCTGTAACAAGCCTCAAGGGCACAGCTGCATCTCGTCAAAGTAAACACAATCTCACTTATTCCTACAAATCCCCCTTTTTGTTCTTCTACCACAAAAGCTTGTTTAATCATATTCTGTAGCATTTTCTGTACCCAAGACACTAGACAAGAAACTATCATTATTATAGTGCAAAATATTAGTAACAAGAAAAAACCTATTTTGATTAGAGACATTATCCACCCGCCAATTCCCCAACTTGTAAGTCATTCAGCCAACCAAATCCATCACTGACTTGTAATTTGCTAACTTCAAATCTTTGATTGATTGCTTTACGGATTAATTTGGAGTTATCTAATAAGTCATTCCCCATCAGTCTTCTCGGAGTTCAGTGTCTTCTGCTGTTGGTTCTTGTTATCCGATGCAAGAGCCGGTCTTATGCACTTTGCAGGTACCCACTTAGGTCCTACATCTGTTGAGATACAAGCATACCCTCGACCCCAAGTTAGGAGCTGATATGGCCCTTCCCAACACCCAATATTTAAATTCTTCATCATTACCATCGCCTTCTCCTTTGATATATGTGCCATTCCCGACTCCATAGCTTTAAAATGTTTGACTATGGGTGTGACATCTTCATGTTGAAAAGGCGGCGATAAATGGTTTAGTACATATATAGCTTCTCCTAATCTGTTTTGTGGAGATTCCTGAGCTTCCCCCTCTTTTTGTTTTTGCAATAGAGTTTTTAAGGTTCTGTGTGCACGTTCTATAATAGCTTGCCCTGTGGGAGAATGGGGTATCCCTGTCTTATGAGTGATACCCCATGTGTGGAAAAATTTTTGTGTCGCGTGGCTGACATATGCAGGGCCATTATCTGTTTTTATTTCTTTTGGAATACCAAGCGCTGCAAAGGCAGCTCGGAAATGGCTTTGTACGTGCTGGCTAGTTTCACCTGTCATTGCAGTGGCCCAGATTGCATGGGAGTAGGTATCTATGGAAACGTGAACATATCTCTGCCGACCAAAGTCAGGTACATGAGTCACGTCAGTTTGCCAGAGCTGAAGGGAAGAGAGTCCCCTAGGGTTTGTCGCAAACAATGGGTGGGATGGTTGTTGTTGACAGTCTGGACATGTTTGCACAACAAGTTTTGCATCCCCCATAGAGATTGCAAATTGTTTCACAAGAGCTTTGGCAGATTGGTGGAAAAATTGATGCGATAATTGAGCTTGAGAAAGTGTGTTTGGTACTGGGGTATGTAATGCAATGTTCGTTAGGTAATCGGCTCGTGCATTTCCTTCTGTAAAGAACCCGGGTAAGTTTGTATGGCTTCTAATGTGGATTACACAATAGGGATATTTTCGTTGTTCTATTAAGAATAATAGCTCCTTAAACCTCAAAAACAAGGCTTCTTTCAGTATACGTTTTAGTTGTGCCCTTTCAATGCATTGCATAATTCCTACAGCATATAGTGAGTCTGATACAATATTTAATGGAGTTAGAGGCCATTCTCTAAAAGCCATGTTAATGGCGTGCAACTCGACTAATTGAGGCAAACCCTCAATTTGTTCTATTTCGTGTTGCCGTTGACCTTCTTTTCGCCATGTGATGACTGCTTTTCCTGTTTTCCCTGAGCCATCGGTGAACACTGTTTGACCCTTAACCGGTTGCCACTGGTATAGTGGCGCCTCTTCAATTTTCACATTATTGTAAAAGGTGAACATTTTAGGGGGGTGGTAGTGGTGATGAGTATCAATTTTTCCACTAAACCCTGCTAAGGCCATTTGAAGTTCTAGACTATTTTGTAAGCACCAATCTAAGTAGTGCTTTACGACAGGAAGGACAATGAGATGAGGCTCTTCTCCAGCCATTTCTACAATTTGCTCTCTGCCCTTTTTTATCAAGGCGGCGAACATTTCAATACGAGTAGCCAGGGTTTTCGCAGGCTGATGTGGCAAAAACACCCATTCCAACATTATGAGAGGGTCTACTCCTTTGTTCTCCCATTGTCCGATGATTGCTAGAGGCTGTTGGTTTTGGTTGCAGATATATAATTGTATGGGTAAATTTTCAAGTCATCGGTGACATTGTTGCAGTGAGAGTTTTTCATTTATGATTCTCAGTGTGTTTTTTGCTTAGGTCGTCCATTGGCGTGGTGCGTTAATATCGGTATCTCCTTTAAGTAGCTCAAATAAGGGTGTTAATGTGTAGTTATCAATACCACACTGCGCTCTATTCCAATTTATGTTTCCCAATACATTTTGTACATCATTCAAGGTTTTTATGTCTGCTGAAATGATCACATTTTGAGGTTGGATACTTTGTTGTAAGATTTTCCACCCAAGATATTTCCATGGTGCTTCCATTTGAATTTTTTCTGGTGCGATTTGCAGTCCTTTGCTTTGCAATGCATATTTTAAAACAGGTAGTGCTTCACGCACCATGGTGTTCGTGGGGCCTGCTAGTAAAATGTCGCCTATATAGTGATAGATATACATTTCCGGGAATTTTAGTCGCACAGGACGTATGGCTTTAGCCACATATGTTTGACAGATCGTTGGAGAATTCTTCATTCCTTGAGGCAGGACAGTCCAGAGGTATCTATCCATTGGCTCGCCTCAGTTAATTTTTGGTACCGAAAACGCAAAACGCGGTGCATCCGTAGGATGTAAGGGGATAGTAAAGAAGCAGCCTTTTAAGTCTACTATGATTATGTCCCAATTTCGGGGTATCATTGTTGGAGAGGGCAAGCCGGGTTGGAGCGCTCCCATTTCTTCCATAGCTTTGTTTATTTGTCTCAAGTCATGTAGCAGTCGCCATTTTCCACTCTTCTTTTTTATAACAAATACAGGAGAATTCCAGGGGCTGGTTGTAGGAGTGATATGTCCTTGTTGAAGTTCTCCTTTGACCAGTTCTTGAAGGGCAGCGACCTTTTCTTTGGGGAGTGGCCATTGATCTATCCAAATGGGTGTTTCTTTTTTCCAAATAAGTTTCATTGTCGGTCGCTCATCGATGGCCGCTACTGAAAATTTTCAGGACAATTTAAGGTGAAGCCGCAGTGGGACATTACGTCTCGCCCCAACAGGCTCATGGGCAAATTTGTCACATATGACCATACAGTAAATGTAGACCCTTCTTGGGTATTGATATTGAACAGGTGGGTACTTTGAAAGGTTTGAGAAAGGCCGCCGACTCCAATCAAGCCCTCTGTGGGGGTGGCTATTAAATCTTTTGATTGAAGAGACAGAAAATGAGAGATAATAACAGGAATATTATTTTCAGACATATTCAGGTAGTTTAACACATACACGGCTTTACTTAGTCTGCTGGAGTGGCTCCTGGCATTCCCCCTTTTTGTTTTTGCAGGTTCAATTGTTTGTTGCAAGATTTTCCAGCCCAGATATTTCCAAGGCTCAGTTTTTTGCACTTTTTCAGGGTCTATTTCAAGTCCATATCTGTTTAGAGCTCGTCGTATCTCTTTTTCTTAGTTGTGGGCAATCTCTTTCAAAATGTCCAGTTTTGGCACAGGAGAAACATGATTTCTGTACTTTCATTGCGGTGGCAAAAGCTGTAGCTAATGTTTCCATATTATGGAACATTGACTCCGCCTTTTGGGTAGCTTCTATCATATCCATTAAGGAGGGATTTTTTAGAGGCAAAAGCACTTTTTTTACAGTCCAGATTCGCATTTTCAAAGGCTAATTTTAAGAGTAGGACCTCTCTTGCTTCTGCATTTTTGACTTGTTTTTCCAAAGCCTCTTTAAGACGATCTAAGAATGAGATAGATCCCTCTCCTCTCCCTTGCTTTATTAATGTAAATGATTTTGTCACTCTTCCGGCATCCGGCACTTTTAGTAATGCCTGTAAAGCAAGGTCTCTGCCTTGTGCTAATATCTCTGGTCGTAATCGTGCCTGTAACGTTGGGTGATTTAACGGCGGATCCCCCGTAAGCTGTGGGAGTCCTGCCCCTTGTAAAGGGTCGCGTTGTTGTCGCTGCATATCGATAATTGTGGCGTTTTGGCAGGCGGTACGCCAGGTGCTTTCAAAGATCACCTTTTGCGTTGGGGTCAATATAAGATTAGTAAGCATGCATATATCAAATGGTACTATTTCATTTGTAAATATTCCCCGTAGCAGGGATTGTGTAAAAGGAGAACCCAGTCCATGCATGGCAACTGTTTGTCGTAGATCTTTTAAAACATTATAGCCAAAAGGTTCATGCTCATTGGGGACATTTGCGTTGCTGCGTATGACAGGACACGCTATCGCTGAACAAAAAGCTGTATCTCCCGCTTGCAATGCTTGGTGTCTAATCTTTTGCTACCTCGTAGCAGGGGCTGATGCCCCCCATTCCTTGGGCGACAATTGATTATGGGTTTGTGGAGTATCGGTATCAGGAGCGGTAGAGAAAGACGGTAAGAATGCCGACGCAGCAGGGGCCGGGGGCGGGCGGGCGGGGAAGTGGAGGGGTACTGATCGCAGGGATCGGAAGGTCTAGCAGAGGTGTTGAAGCTATAGGAGCAGGTGAAGGAGAAAACGGCGCGGAGGGTAGCGGCGGCATGGGGCGGGGGTGGCTGCTGTTATCTTGTACCCGCACCGGAAACGCAAACCCCGCGGTTTCTCCATCTTTCAACGCTTCCCTACGGAGCTGTTCCCACCAATCCTGGGGGTCGAAGGCTCGCTCAGGCTGTGGTACAGCCTGCGGTGTGGGCGGCTGCATCGGACACGGGGGACAGGACGGAGTGGATTTCATTGGAATGGAACTTGGGGGAGGTGGTCTGAGTCCTGTTCCCTTGTTTGTTTCACCCAAGTTCCCATTCTTTTCATTTTCCCCCGGTCTATAAGAGCTTCCTTATCTTGGGGCTTACTTTCACTCAGTTCATCATTCCTTATCTGCGCCGCTTGAGCGACTGCGTTTTGTACCTTTTTTTTTTCTTTTTCTTTTTCTTTTTGCTTTCTTTTTCTTTTTTCTTTTTCTTTTTTTTCTTTTTATTTTCCTTTTTTTTTCTTTTTTTTTTTTCTTTTTTTTTCTTTTTTTCCAGCTTGCCACTAGCGCAAGGTCTCAGTCACTAATTGCCAAGTGGTCATGACTTCGGTGGTGGTGGTGTCCCCTCTGGACGCCGCCTCCCAAATCATCTGCCCTCCTGTTCCCAAGCTTTCACATCAAATACTGCAGAGACTGTAGAAGGAGTCCCTTCCTTTTGTAAGAACTTCAGTAATAATTTTATTTTATATGCGTCATACTTCACTCCTCGTTTCGCTAATAGCTGCATTAAAAGTTTAACTATAGCTTCTTCTTGAGCTGATATGTTAGCTCCTATGATTACTGACCAGCTGCTCACCTGTTTCTTAAGGTGATGTCCCGGGATTAAAGCCGCGGTCCTGCCGTCAGCTTGAGTTGTTCAGCTGGGGTTCCCTCCAGACGCTACTTGCAGCGCTGCCTCCTCCGGATCACGTTGGGGTCACCATTTGAAGGGAATGAGACACGGACTCCGCATATGAGTTCAGGCGAAGACAAGCGAAGACCCTTTATTTTTACAATCTATCCCTTTTATAATATGATCTAGTGTTCACAAGCAAGCAAAACCCATTGCATTGGCTACTGTCTTTTGTCCACGCGTCTCTTCAGCGTTACTTATTGGTTCTTCAAGCTGGTGCACACAAATTCCTCTTTCAGGGATGTATCCAATCTCATCCTTATTTTTCTGCCTCTAAGTTTCACAAACTTGTTTGTAACAAGCCTCAAGGCCACAGCTGCATTCCTGCGAACCTGTAACAAGCCTCAAGGGCACAGCTGCATCTCGTCAAAGTAAAACACAATCTCACTTATTCGTACAGAAGCCCCTGCCCAGGCCATGTCAGTGGTGCCAGGGTGGGAGCGCTCTCCCCTCCAGCCTGTCCCCAGGGCAGTGTGGGGGGTCCCTTCTATCCCCATGGGCTGCGCAAGGCTGGTTGTGTGCAGTTCTGGCCCTGATGGGTCATTTGCCATCCCACCACACAAGGCACCTTTTCCCACCCCAGCGGCCACCTGCCCCCTGCCCACACACACCTGCACACTGTGCCCAGCCCTGCACAGGGCACCCTCTCTCCCCGAGCACAGCACCCCCTCGACAGCCCCGTGTACCCAGGCCTGCAGCTTCCCATGCAAACCGCCTGCCCCGGCACGATCCATAACCACACCCACCCCCAGGGCTTTCTGTGTTCCCACCAAGATGATTCCGATGATCCCCCCACCCACATCCCCTCCTCACCCCTGGTGTCAGCCCAGCCTCTGCACTGGGCCGGGCCCCCCAGGAAGGCTGTCTCTCTACGCAGATGCCCCCGTCCCCTTCTCTCTGCGGGGCACAAACTGCCCTCATGGGGTCAGGGCTCCCCTGGAACAAGGGGGCAGTCAGCAGCACACAAACCCTCCGGGGTACCCCAGAGGCTGGCAGTGCCCTGGGCATCTCTGGGTGCTGCCGTCACCAGCTAGGCCACCACCGCCTCCAGAGGCACAGTGCTGGGCAACAGGGGGTCCCAAAAGGGTGCCCCAGGACAGGCTGTCTATGAATCCAGCCAGGCACAGGCTGCCTTCAACACCGGAGCCCTGGAGAAGGAGGTACTCTCCCACCCAGACAGGCAGGCACAGGGTCCATGGACTCAAGCACCTTCTGACCCTCATCTCAGTAGCACCTGCAAAGTAACCTCATTCCCAGACAGATCCCGATGACCATGCGGGTACCCGCTGGCCCTGGGCTGTGGGACAATGGAACTGGCACTTACCTCTGCACAGCTGTACCCAGAGGAGCAGCCACAGCATCTGAGGGGACAGGAGTTCCCCTGTGCCCATCCAGAGCCTCCTGCCCTGCCAGCACATCCCTGCCGCGCCACACTCCCTGCCACAGCTCCTGGGGACCCATGGGGACGATGATGGGAGGGCAATATATCTCTGCAGATCCCAGCCCAGCTACAGGACGAGCCAATCAAAGCAGCAGGACCTTTTTAGACATTATCGGGAGCTATCTCCCCTCCGACACAGCCCAGCCCTCCAATGAACTTCTCCAGTGCCATTCATGACCATATATGAGAGACGGCTCTGCTGCGTCACGTCACTGTGGTGGGGTCCGTCACAGGACAGGGCTGGTGGTGGTGGTGGGAAATGGGATTTTCACCCCTTGAACCCTGCTGTGTTGACCAGGAGCACTGAGCATCTCCTATGCCAGGCACATCCAAGAGCCCAAGGTGAGAGTGTCCAGCCGCCCCCGTGCCATGGGAACCACAGGGCTGGGACTGCACTGGAGGCTGTGTCAGGAAGGGAAAGAAAGAGCCCCTGACCCTGCTACAGACCCCGCTGTGCTGGGAGCAGCAGCTGGGAAAGGGCCTTAGCCCAGGCCAGAGCCCCATCCCAGGAGTGCTGGCTCACCCATCCTTCCCTGGAGAGCCCCATGGAAGGTCCCTCATGTCCCTGCCCTGGCAGCAGACCCACAGCCCAGAGGCTCAGTCAGGTCCCTGACTCTCAGCCTGTCACCAAGGGGCCGTTATTCCCTGCAGGTGGATCAGGAGCTCCAGCCTGCAGGTGCACAAACCACAGCCCCCGTGGCCTCGCAGCGCTCCCCGCGCTCCCCGCGCAGCGCCCGGGCAGGAAGTCTGTGGTTTCCTCCTGGCACCGTGCCCAGGCACATCCCTGCGGTGCCCCCGAGCCACCCCCACCCCGACTGCTCCAGCCAGGGCTGCAGGGGCTGCTCCTTCGGCCTCACAGACACGGGGCCGGGCAGCTCCCGTCCCTCGTGATGCCCTTGGGACAGCACACGGCTGCTCTGCACCGAGCCCCACAGCCATGGGGCGCCATTGGTGACATGACCACTGCCACCCTCCTACTGCCACCTCTATGCGCTCATGGGTTATACTGATGGTGACCTCACACCCTCCTACTGCCAATGCTGCGTGCTCATGAGTTACACCGTCACACACGTGTGTGGTGTATGGACTTCTGCTGATGATGGTTCTTCCAAAAAGTCATATTTGGGCGTGGTCTAAATATTATTTTGGTGACATCAGAAGCACCTACACGAGCTATGTGCCAGCTCCTGGCCTATCAGCTACTCAGCCACAGATGATGTCACAGCATCTACCTCTGATATTGGCCTGCTCCTGGCCTATTGGCCACTCAGGCACCAATGACCTCAAAACCACCTACAGAAACTGTGGGCCTGCTCCTGCCCTATCAGCTATTCAGGCACCCATGACCTCACAAGAACATGTACACCTGTCTGCCATGTACTCGCTGTTGGGGTACTCAGCCTCCGGTGACCTCACAAGCACCTATAAGGGCCATGCACCTGGTCCTGGCCTATCAGCTATTCAGATAAGAGTGACATCACAAGTACATACCCAAGCCATGTGTCTCCCTCTTGCCTATCAGCTACTCAGGCACCAGTGTCCTGACCACCACATATCCACCTACTTGCTATCCACTTGCCTATGCGATACAAAGGCACAAGTGACCTCACAACCTCCAACACAAGCCACGTGCATGCTTTTGGCCTATCAGCTACACAGGCATCAGTAATCTCACAACCACTTACACAAGCCATGTGCCAGCTCTCAGCCTATCATCTACTCAAGCACATACCAACCTATTTGCTATGTGTTGACATGGCGGGGTGACCTCATGTGGCAGCCCCCACCCTGTCACTTGCTCACTCCCCATCAACGGGATGGAGGAGGGAATTGGAAGAGAAAAGCAAGAAAACAAATCTCATGGGTCGAGATAAAGACAGTTTAATAAGTGGAGGAGTAAGCACTCACAGCAGGAGATCGATGCCCAGCCAGTATCTGAGCAAAGGATACTTTGAAGAATACACCCTCCTCCCCAGTTTTATTGCTGACCATGACATCGTATGGCGTGCAAAATCGACTTGGTCAGTTGGGGTCAGCTATCCTGGTTTTGTGCCCTCCCAGCCTCTTGCCACAGCCAGCCTCCTCACTGTTGAGAGAAACAGAGAAGGCCTTGATGCTGTGCAAGCACTGCTCAGCAATAGCTACAATGTCCGTGTGCTATCAAAGCTGTTTTGGCTACCAAGGCAAAGCACAGCACCATAGGGACTGCTAAGAAGAAAATTAACTTCATCCCAGCCGGACCCAGTACAATCTCCACCCCTTATTCCATACCGTGTGCATCCCGCTCAGGTCCTACAGTATTCAATACATTTCCATCCACCACCACCACTCCCTTCCCCATCCTTTGACATGACACAGGCACAGCGTACTGGGTTTGCCTGGTCTGGCTCAGGTGGACCTGGACAAGTCCCAGCACACTCCTGACTTCTCCCCTCACTCAGTCAGCCAGAGCTTTTTGAAACATTCAATCAGGTTATCAACCTCAGGACAAGGAAACACACGTATCACCAGCCCACACCCTATAGTGGTCTTACAGGTAGCTGTCAGATCCCCCACAACCCTGGGGAAAGGGAGTTCCCCACCAGCACCCTTCCCCTCTCTTTGGCACCTCAAAATCCAGTTTGCTGTTCATGGGCTCATTGGCTAGTTCCTCTTGTTCACATGGTCTTTTCTCAGATCCTCTGTGAGTCTTTTCCATATGGTCCCCATGCACATATTCTTCTGAAGTTGGCATTTTGTCCTGTTTTTTTCATGTTCGCAGACAGCTTTGCCTGTGTCTTGCAGCAGAGAGAAAATCTGAGAGTCTTCCCCAGTTCACCCTGTGTGGCCATCCTGCTGGGCCGGGCTGGGATGTGGGAGCCTCCTAGGCTGGTTCACAGCACTGGGCTCTTCTTTGTATGCTGACAGGATTTCGGCCAAGGGCCCCTTGGTGGCCTCCTGGGAGGGGGCCATAGCCCTCGGGCATGTTCCAGCTTGGCTGTGTCCTCCCTGCCCTCTTGAAGTTCCCCCCACCCCAGACATGTCTGGGCTGCTGATGTGCGGAAACCGACTCCACAACCCGTAAGACTGTAAAGTAGGTATGTTTATTCAGCGCTGGGCAGCACGGGGGGGTCATCCCGCCAAAGTCGTGCGCGCCCACGTGGTGGCTTGTCGTGGATTTATACAAGAAAGTGTTACATATACAAAAGGTTTCCCAATACGCCTATACATATGCATGACCTGTCCCCGCTTCATATTAAAATTAGCCCCCAGAGGTCATTTCCATAAATCCCTCCCAACTGCGCTTGCGCGATGCCTCCTGATGGTGGTCGCAGGGGGTTGTGGGGATGAAGGCTGATGACTCTTCTTCGTCACCGCTGGTAACCCCTTGGTCTTGCGCAGACTCAGTTGCTCCTTGACTCTTGTCCAAACTGCAGGGTCGGTTTCAGCTGGTTTTTAGGACAAGTTTCTGTTCTTATCAAGGAACTGTCCTTCGCTGAGAGATTGCAAGACTCCTTACTTCAATAGTTTTTTTGTATAATAGTTGCAACTTTTATTGTTACACTCTAAAGCCCCCTTTCACTGCTTCTGCAGCCTGGTAAAGTGGGGGACCTTGACCCACCCTTGTACTTTGCTTTCTATTCACATTTAAACTCTGATTATTCCTTCTAGTAGCTCTTATTAAAGCAGGTTTTATCCATTTGATACCTATGTTGTAATGGCTATATAAATTCTATTTCTCTGCCTTTATAAATGTTTACATATATATATAAAAAGGCATACACATGTATATGTTTATAGAAGTATATGTATTTAAAATAGTGTATCTAATCATAAATAAATAAAAATATAGTTATACTTATTTGTACACTCAGTTTTAGATATCTTTCTCAAAATGTATCTATTGTACATCAATCTGCATATTTTTCTATCCCAGCACTTCCTTGTCCAAAGGAGGCAGGCAGCCAATCAAAGGGCTGCATGGGAACACGTGGGTCTGACGGTGTCAAAGAAATGGCTGCCAGCCAACCACAGTGCAGTATGAGATCACGTGGGGAATGAGGCTGTCACAAGTGGTGGCCTCCCTGTACGTAATGACAGGGGCGGTGGTGCCTCTGCTCCTGGCGTGTTCCAGGGCTGTGACCCAAATGAGCACAAGGAAGGCTCGTGGTGAGGTAAAAATGCTCCTTTGAACCGCTGTCAGAGAACGGGTCACTGCGGTGTCAGAGCTTCAGTGTCTGTGCCTGACATGAGAACTTTCCCACCTCCCTGTGCTTCCAGGCTGCACAACCCTTCTCCAAAAAACCGCTGCGGGACCCTCCTGGGTCTCGTGGGAAAATGTGCACAACTGTGCTGAGGATCCCCTGGGAGCAGGGACAGCATAAAGCCTTTTCCGCGTGCCTCCTCCCCTGGCCGTGGTCTCCCTCTTTATCAGCACCTGAAGCCCCCCTCCATCTCCTCCCCACCCCTGGGTCTGGTGATGGCAGCTCTGTACTCAGTGGTGCCTCCAGCAGTGACCCCCTCATCTACAGCATGAGGAACCAGGAGCTCAAGGGTGGAATTAGGAAAGGGCTTGCATAAAAGTTTCTGCAATAGTGATCAACTCTCCATCTCTCTCCACAAACGACTCCCAGGATATCCCATCCAAAACTGGTGCTTTGGTGTATTATCATTATTTTTGTCATTATCATTTAACTTTACCATTATTGTTACTTGTGGTTATTGTGTTCCTAGAGAAATGTTTGGATTTGTCTCGCTTCTCCAGGGGCATGAACCTGCTCTGTCTCACCTGGAGCCTGGGTAAGAGTGTGTCTAACACCGGGGCGGAGCTGACTGCCCCATAGCCTCTCTGTAATAAAACGGGATCTCCCCCGTGCAGTGGGGAGATGAGCAGCAGCCATCCCCATCCAGCTGGAGCTGCTCCACACCCTGAGCAGCAAGGCCAGTGTGGAGTCGCTCTGTGACCCCAGGCACCACAGCCAAATCACTCTGCAGAGCAGCACTGCCAGCTCGGGGCCCTGCAGGGGTGGTGGGGAGGAGGCGAGGAATGGCCAGGCAGATGGGAGGAGGGTTAGGGAGAGATCAGAACAGAGATGACCTGGGCTGGAAATTGCCTCAGAGTCAAAACCACCAGCGTTCACCTAATCCAAGACAATGCCCAGGGTGTGGGTCCCCTAAAGCATGGTCATGGTGCAGAGCCAGAAGTCCTTGCTGTCCGGGAGCTCCACCAGGCATGGGAAGCAGATGAAGAAGGACTGGTGCTCACGACTGCGCATCCCTTCATGCCATCGCCCCTCCTCAAGGGTGGCATCGAAAGGGAGGCTGGGACCCTGCGTCAGGGCTTGCTCTGAAGGAAGCATGACTCAGCCCAGAGTTCCCCTCAGTCCCTAGCCAGGCAGGGCTGTCACCCCAGTCAGTGCAATTGCTCTGGGGACCCAAGAGACAGGCTGGGTTGGGAGATGCAGGGCAGCCAGGATTGACCGCAGCACTCCCGGTAGCCTCTCTGCAGCCAGAGCAGCTCTCCACAGCTGGGAGGAGATGTGCTGCTGCTTTCTCCATGGTCAGGGCTCTTTGGGGGCTGTAGCCACTGGCACTGCTGGCTGGGAAGCCCAGACCTAGTTCTGAGCCCCGGTGCCCTGCACCACAGCTCTTAGTACCTCCCCTCCCATGCCACCATCCTCTCTCAGAAGCACCACCAAGTGCATTACTCCCTGAGCAGGTATGCAGAGGAGCTGCTGGAGGTATTCTCTGCTCCCCCATGCTGCCCCCAGCTCTCCCTCAGTGTCAGCCCACAGGCACTGCCACATTCTCTCACTGTTAGGTGCTGGGTGTCTCCACATGCCCTCCTCCGAGCTCATGCAGCGATCCCAAGGGTGTCTCTCTCCTTGGAGCTGTCCACCAATGCCTGGCGGTGCAGCCGCAGGCGATCCCGGTGTTGCCGGAGAGAAGGTTGTGATTGTCCTTGGTCAGAGTAGGCATCAGGATCTGTCTAGCAGTCAGGAGGGAAAGAAGAGGACAAGACACAACGAGAACAAGAAGCAGGAGGGGGATTTTCAAATGAGGTTTAAGGAAAAAAGCCCACACCTTTATAGTTGCTTAGTGTTGGGTCTGGGGCCCAGAGATTTTCAAAACTCAAGTGGAGAAAACACTGACCAGCCTGATCTAAGGGACAAGCTCTCCCTGCTCAGAGCAGATTGTGGCACTAGAGACCTCCATTGGTTCCTTCTGACTCTTCTTCGCGGTATCTGTGGAGATTGCCTAGTCTAGTCTAGACTAGGGCACCTACTGAGGTTGCCCAATACAGGGTGCAGCTGGGTTTGGAATATCTCCATGGATGGAGACTCCACAACCTCTCTGGACAACCTGTTCCAGTGATCCACCCCCCTCACAGGAGAAAAGTGTTTTCTTGTGTTGAGACGGAAGTTCCTGTGCTTCCATTTCTACCCATTGTCTGTCACTGGGCACCACGGAGAAAAGTCTGGCTCCCTCTTCGTCATGCCCTCCCATCAGGTGTTGATACACATTGATAAGATCCCCATGAGCCTTCCCTTCTCCAGGCTAAAAAGTCCCAGCTCTCTCAGCCTCTCCTCCTGAGGGATTCCTGTGTGCCTTCATCATCTTTGTGGCCCTTTGCTGGACTCGCTCCAGTAAGTCAATGTCTCTCTTGTACAGGGCAGCCCAGCACTGGATGTAGCGCTCCAGATGTGGCCTCACCAGTGCTGACTAGAGGGGCAGGATCACCTCTCTTGACCTGCTGGCCAGCCTCTCCTGAATGCGGACCAGGAGGCTGTCGGCCTGCTTTGCCACACAGCCACACTGCTGGCTCGTGGTCAGCTTGCTGTCCACCAGGACCCCCTGATCCTTCTGATCCCCTGATGCCTGTATTGGTAAAGAGATCTATAGCCCAACTGAAGTGCATTTACACCAATGCACGCAGCATGGGCAATAAACAGGAGAGCTGGAAGCCACTGTGTGGCAGGAAAACTATGATGTGGTCGCCATCACGGAAACGTGGTGGGATGACTCACATAACTGGAGTGCTGCAATGGATGGCTACAAGCTCTTTAGAAGGGACAGGCTAGGAAAGAGAGGGGGAGGGGTAGCCCTGTATGTTAGGGAGTGTTTTGACTGTCTGGAGCTTAACGACAGTAATGATAAGGTTGAGTGCTTATGGGTAAGGATCAGGGGGAACGCGAACAAGGCAGATATCGTGGTGGGAGTCTGTTACAGACCACCCAACCAGGACGAGGAAACAGATGAAGTATTCTACAAGCGGTTGGCTGAAGTCTCACAATCTCTAGCCCTTGTTCTCATGGGAGACTTCAACTTACCAGATATCTGCTGGAAATACAACACAGCAGAGGGGAAGCAGTCTCGGAGGTTCCTGGAGTGTGTGGGAGATAACTTCCTGACACAGCTGGTAAGTGAGCCAACCAGGCGAGGTGCCCCGCTGGACCTGCTGTTCACAAACAGAGAAGGCCTGGTGGGCGATGTGGTGGTTGGAGGCTGTCTTGGGCTCAGCGACCATGAAATGGTAGAGTTTTCAGTTCTAGGAGAGGTAAGGAAGGGGGTCAGCAAGACCGCTACCCTGAACTTTAGAAGGGCGGACTTTGGCCTGCTCGGGAGTCTGGTTAACAGAGTCCCTTGGGAGGCAGTCCTGAAGGCCAAAGGAGTCCAGGAAGGCTGGATGTTATTCAAGGAGGAAATCTTAAAGGCGCAGGAGCAGGCCGTCCCCATGTGCCGCAAGTCGAGCAGGCGGGGGAGAAGACCGGCCTGGCTGGACAGAGAGCTTTGGCTAGAACTCAGGAAAAAAAGGAGAGCCTACCGCCTTTGGAAGAAGGGGCAGGTGACTCAGGGGCACTACAAGGATGTTGTGAGGATATGCAGGGAGAAGATCAGAAAGGCAAAGGCGCAGCTGGAACTTAAACTGGCCACCGCCGTTAAAGACAACAAAAAAAGTTTTTATAAATATGTTAGTGACAAAAGGAGGGACAGGGAGAATCTCCCTCCCTTGTTGGATCCAGAAGGTGACCTTGCCACAAAGGATGAGGAGAAGGCAGAAGTACTCAATGCCTTCTTTGCCTCAGTCTTTAATAGTCAAGCTAGTCATCCTCGGGTTTTTCAGGCCCCTGAGCTGGGAGACGGAGATAGGACGCAGAGTGAAGTCCCAGTTGTTGAAGAGGTGGCAGTCACTGACCTGCTCCTCCACCTGGATGTGCACAAGTCCATGGGCCCAGATGGATCCACCCGAGGATAATGAGGGAGCGGGCAGAGGAGCTGGCCAAGCCTGTCTCCATTATTTATCAGCAGTCCTGGTCAACCGGGGAGGTCCCGGATCACTGGAAACTAGCAAACATGACGCCCCTCTACAAGAAGGTTTGGAAGGAGGATCCCGGGAACTACAGGCCTGTCAGCCTGACCTCGGTGCCGGGGAAGGTCATGGAGCAGGTCATCTTGAGTACCATTATGCAGCAAGTGCGGGACAACCGAGGGATCAGGCCCAGCCAGCATGGGTTTATGAAAGGGAGATCCTGTTTCACTAACCTGGTCTCCTTCTATGACAAGGTGACCCACTTAGTGGATGAGGGGAAGGCTGTGTTGTCTACTTGGACTTCAGTAAGGCCTTTGACACTGTCTCCCACAGCATTCTCCTGGAGAAGCTGGCTGCACACAGCTTGGATGGGTGCACTCTGCGCTGGGTTAAGAACTGGCTGGACGGCTGAGCCCAGAGAGTGGTGCTGAATGGAGTCAAATCCAGTTGGCGGCCGGTCACGAGTGGTGTTCCCCAGGGCTCAGTGTTGGGGCTGGTGCTGTTCAACATCTTCATTGATGATCTGGATGAGGGGATCGAGTGCACCCTCAGTAAGTCTGCAGATGACACCAAGTTGGGTGGAAGTGTCGATCTGCTGGAGGGTAGGAAGGCCCTGCAGAGGGACCTGGACAGGCTGGACCGATGGGCCGGGGCCAACTGTATGAGGTTCAACAAGGCTGAGTGCCGGGTCCTGCACTTCGGTCACAATAACCCCATGCAATGCTACAGGCTGGGGGAGGAGTGGCTGGAGAGCTGCTTGGCGGAAAAGGACCTGGGGGTGTTGGTTGACAGCCACCTGAAAATGAGCCAGCAGTGTGCCCAGGTGGCCAAGAGGGCCAATGGCATCCTGGCCTGTATCAAGAATAGTGTGGCCAGCAGGACTAGGGAAGTGATGGTGCCCCTGTACTCGGCACTGGTGAGGCCGCACCTCGAGTACTGTGTTCCGTTTTGGGCCCCTCACTACAAGAAGGACATTGAGGTGCTGGAGCATGGCCAGAGGAGGGCAATGAAGTTGGTGAAGGGTCTAGAGCACAAGTCTTATGAGGAGCGGCTGAGGGAATTGGGGTTGTTTAGCCTGGAGAAGAGGAGGCTGAGGGGAGACCTTATTGCTCTCTACAACTACCTGAAAGGAGGTTGTAGCGAGGTTGGGGTCTGTCTCTTTTCCCTAGTAACGAGTGATAGAACGAGAGGAAACGTCCTCAAGCTACACCAGGGGAAGTTTAGGTTGGATATTAGGAAAGCATTCTTCACTGAGAGGGTGGTCAAGCATTGGAACAGGCTGCCCAGGGAAGTGGTTGAGTCTCCATCCCTGGAGGTATTTAAAGAATGGATAGATACAGTGCTCGAAGACATGGTATAGATGGACTTGGCAGTGTTAGGTTAACAGTTGGATTTGATGATCTTAAGGGTCTTTTCCAACCTTGATGATTCTATGATTCTATGATTCTCTAGAAACCTGCTTTCCAGCCAGCCGTCCCCGAGCCTGTCCTGGTCCATGGGGTCCTTCCTGCCCAGGGGCAGGGCTCTGTGTTTCCCTTTGTTGAACTTCATGAGGCTCCTCTCTGCCCGGTTCTCCAGCCTGCCCAGGTCCTTCTGAGCAGCAGTGCAACCAGCTGGTGTATCAGCCACTCGTCCCAATTTTAGATCATCCACAAACTTTCTCAGGATGCCCTTGGTCCCATCATCCAGGACTGTAATGAAAGGCTGAATAAAATGGGACCCAGTATCAACCCTTGGGCTACCCCACTGGTGATTATCCTCCAGCTGGACTTTGTGCCACTGGACACAACCCCCTGGGACTCAGTCAGTTTTCAGTCCCTCTCATTTTCCACTTAGCCAGTCCATACTTGCTCAGCTTGTCTATAGGGGTAGAATGGGAGACAGGCTGACAGCTCCCTGCATCCTCTTTCTTGCTCTGCTTCAAGATAAGGTTTCCATTTGCTTTCTTCCCGTCCTCAGAAACCTCACCAAATCCCCTTGACCTTTCAAACATGATTTCAAGTGGCCTTACAAGGACATCAGCCATCTTCCTCAGCTCTCATGAGTGCATCTCCTCAGGTCCCACGGACTTATGCATGTGCAGTTTGTTTCAATGTTCCCTAAGCTGAGACTCCTGCACCAAGGGTAAGTCTTCCTTGCTCCTTGCCTCTGGTCTTGGGGGCCTGGGATTCCTGAAGGTTGGTCTTACCAGTAAACTCAGAGAGGAAGAAGGCATGGAGTACCTTGGCTTCTTCTGTGTTCTGTCACCAGGGTCCCACCCCATCTAGCAGCAGGCCCACATTTTCCTGAGCCTTCCTTTTGCTGCTGGCATCATTGTTAAATCCTTTCTTGATGCCCTTCATGTCCAGATGGAATCACCAGATTGAGATTGAGATGGGCTTTGGCTTTCCTAACACCCTCTCTGAATGCTCGGGAGGTTCTTGGTGCCCTCCAGAAACCTCCTGAGTGTCTTGTGCCCTGCTGTGCTGCGCCTCCAGCAGATGTCCAGCTGGGTAATGTCTGCCATGAGGACCAGGGCCTGCAAATGAGAAGCTGCTTCTACTTGTCTGAAGAAGGCCTCATCTGTTGCTTCTTCCTAATCCAGTTGGTCCACAGCAGACACCAACTACAACATTACCCGTGGTAATGTTGGTCTGCCCACTAATCCTGATCCATCGGCTCTCACCTGGCTCCTCACCTGTCACTAGGCAGAGCTCCATGCTTCCCTTCTGCTCGCCCACAGACAGGGCACCTTCCCCTCCTCACTGACCTGCCCCATCCTTCCTAAAGAGGCAGCTTCCATCCATGGCCACGCTCCAGTGGTGTGAGCTATCTGACCACGTCCCTGATACCTAAGTGAGATTACAGCTCAAGAACTGCCCACAGACTCCTAATTCCTCCTGTTTGCTCCCCAAGCCATCTGCATTCCTGTGCAGGCCCATCAGAGGTGTGCCCAGCTATGCTGATTCCCTGCTGAGACTGAGGGCTAATTGACAGGTGCCCACAAACAGCCGTGGTTGTACCCTTTGCTTCACCTCCAACTTTCTGATTCCCTGTGTCCCCCCTCCCAGGTTCTTCCCTTTGGTCATCCTCAATCCCTCTCATTCAAGAAGGCCACCTCTGTTTCCCCTTTACCCGCTGGCCCTGGCTTTGCTTGCCTGTTGCCCTCCTTTGGTGTTTCTGGGCTGGCAGCATTGGGAATTCCTACCTTGGTCAGCAAGGCCGTTAAACTGCTACCTCCTTTTATTATCCGTCATGGCCTTCAATTCCTCATGCTGTCATCTTGTTAGAGGCACCACAGGACAGGGTGAGCCACCTACACGCACACATGAACAGCTGACACAAGGAAGATTCAGTTCATGGGGACCTTGGGAAACCCTGGGATTTGGCCAACAAAAAGCTCATCAAGTTTGACAAGGAGAAGTGGCCAGTCCTGCATCAGGGGAAGAATAACCGCATGTATCAAGGCAAGCTTGGAGCTGACCAGCTGAGGAGTGAGCCTGAGGAGAAGACCGTGGTCGCTACAAGGGATGCAATAGGAGCCAGTGGAGCATGCTGACCATGAGTAAGGCCAGCTGCACACGGGGCTGAATTAGGATGAGCGAGACCACCCAGACAAGGGGAGTTACCTTGACTCAGCGCTGTTGTGGCCACATCTGAGATAATCTCTCCTGGTGTGGGGCTCCATGTTCTGCAGGAGTGGGGAGGAACTGGAGAAGGTCCAGAGGTGGCCTGCCAAGCTGGCATGAAGGGGCTGAATCACATGGCTTGTGTGGAGAGACTGAGGGACCTGGGCTGCTTTGGCCTCATGGCATAGAAGCCAAGGGCAAGGTTGTAGTAGCCTGCAATCGCTTGAGAGGTGGTTTCAGGGAGGATGAAGATTTCCTTTGTAGAGGAAACAGCATGAGGAAGGAAAAGCTTTGGAGTCTGAGCCTGGGCATGAGGAAGATGAAATGTCACTTGAAGGGTAGTGGCGTGGTGCAACGGGTCACTGGTGGTGGTGGTGTTTGTCTGTGATCAGCCCGTGGCTTTCTCTTTCAGAGATATTGGTACAGGCAGGGACATGGGAGGATGAGAGCAAGGTGGGGAAGTGGATCATGTGTCTACAGCCTGCAGGGAAACAGGCACAGGCGTGGGAGCGTAGGACATCCTGGGGTGGAGATGGCCAATGACAATAGCCATACAAGAACTGTTTTTGACAGAGAGATAGGAAGGGATAGATATAAATGCAATGAAGGAGCTGATTAAAGAGTTCATTTGACTTCTGAAAGACAGGGCGAGCTTCTAAGTCCCTGAAGCTCAAAGCATCGACGAGATAATTGGGAGGTATCTGAATGAACAAAAAGCAGGGGGAGGGGGGAGCCTGGAGAGCAATGGGAAGGGCAAATGTCCCACTACCTCTGCTGAGAAGATGCCTTTAGACATGGTCATTTAATCAAGAGAGGTGGGAAGACCTGAAAGATAAGGGAGATGGAATACGCAGCGTAATATAATAGATAGAGCAGCCATAATGCAAGTACAGGAGATCAATATTTTTTCTCCTATGATTAATGCACTCCCTGCAAATTCCCATTCTGGCATGATGGGAAAACCCTGCCATTATATTAAAAGTACTCAATTGTTTCAGCTGGTGAAAATGGGCTCCTATTTTTTTCTCAGTGTTGCAGATTTGTTCACCTTTCCAGGCAGACCTTGTTTGTCTGACCATAAAACATCCAGGGCGGCTTGTAGAGGCCTCAGTGTACCCGAGGTGTTTGCCTGGGGCTGGCAGCTATCAGGCAGGACGTGTGGGAGAGCAGAGCCCCTCAGGATGTGCGGGCAGAGGCTGGGCAGGGGGTTCCCAGGGCATCTGTACTGGCAGGAGGTGTCTGTGTCCCTGTAGCTGAAGGCATTTGGGTCCTACATCCAACCACAATAAAATTTAAAAGCTCAGTAGTGTTTTCAAACATATTCTTTGCTTTGCAGCTTTCTGTTTAATTCTTTGTTTTATGTTTATTGACATTTTCTAAACATTTTTCTTTTCAGGCTAGCAGCATTTAAAAAAAAGGTCATTTTGTGTCTTGCCCAGAGCCCTGTGCCCCCAAGACAGTTCCTGCCCAGGACTGTCAGCGATACCCCTCAGTCTTTGCCGAGAGAGAGTCACACTGGGGTATCGACCTCTTTTCGCTGGCTGAGATGTTAGTTTAGGTGGTCACATACAGCACAGGAAGATTCCTGCCCCATAAACATTTACTCTGTGGTTATCAGAGAAGGGGCCTGACACCATAGGATCAGTTCAAGTTGGAAGGGACCTCGGGAGTTTTGCAGTCCAACCTGCCAGAAAAAAAGGGTCAGACCAGGTTGTTCATGGCTTGATCCAGTCTGAGTTTGGAAACCTCCAAGGACGGAGTCTGCACAGCATCTCTGGGTGACCTGCTCCAATGCTTGGCTCAGCTCACACTGAAACAGACTTTCCTTATCTGCAGGCTTAATCTCTCCTCTTTCACCTCCCACCCCCTGTCTTTTGTCCTCCCACCATGCTCCATGGTGAAAAGCCTGTCTCTCTATTCTCCATCAAGTCCTTGTAGGTACTGGCAGGCCACAGTGAGGTCCTCTCAGCATTCATTTCTCCAGGCTGGACTAGCTCATCTCCCTCAGCCTCTCCTCATGGCAAAGGTGCTCCAGTCCCTGACCATCTTGGAGCAGAGGGATTCAAGCACTGAGCCCAGCAGGAGGCTGGAAATGGCCAAGCAGGACAATTCACCCATAAACTTGGGGTGTGCTGCCAGTGCTGGAAATGGCCAGGGAGAAAGGCTGGGGGGTTACAAATGTCCTGGGGCACCTGCCCCAACTCTCCATGGCACCAAAGGCACAGAGCAGCCTCCTCTCTCCTGCATCCGCAAGTCTCAGCTCCCTTCCATGAGCCCTGGCTCTGCAGCACCAGCCCCTGGTGTGAGTCCTCACCCTGCAAGGTCAGGCAGCTCAGCTAACTTCAGTGCGTTCCTCTCCTGAGCACTTCCCAGCCCAGCCCAGTCCCTCTCTGGCTCTCCCCATCACTTCCCACCCCCTACCCATCTCCCTCCTGTCCAGCCCAGAAAAGCAGCCCATTCTGGGCTGACCCCGTGGCAGTGCCCATTGATGGGTACTGCAGAGGTCTGCACACTCAACCCCACAGCCCCAGCCCCTCTGAAGGTCACAGTAGCTTCTGGGAGGCAGAGAGGTGTCTCAGCCTCCCCATCAGGTGCAGGGCTGAGGGCCAGCCATGGCATGAGGAGACGGAAGCCAGTGGCTGCTCCTGTCTCCAAGACATCCTTATTGTCCACTGCCAGCAAGTCCCTCTGTGCCAGCCCCTCTCCCAGGTGTCCTAATTTTGGCTCGGATAGAGTAAATTTTCTTCCTAGTAGCTGGTACAGTGCTGTGTTTTGGATTTAGGATGAGAATAATGTTGATAGACACTTGAGGTTTCAGTTGTTGCTAAGCAGTGGTTCCACTAGTCAAGGACTTTTCAGCTTCCCATGCTCTGCCAGGTGCATAAGAAACTGGGAGGGGGCACAGCCAGGACGGCTGACCCAGACTGGCCAAAGGGCTATTCCATACCATGTGACGTCATGGTCAGTATAGAAACTGGGGGAGTTGGCCGGGGGGCAGTAAATGCTGCTCGGGGACGTGCTGGGGCTCATCAGTGGGTGATGGGCAATTGCATTATTATTTACTCTTCTGCTGTCCTATTAAACTGTCTTTAGCTCAACCCCCAGGTTTTACTATATTTTTCCGACTGTCTCCCCCATCTGACCAGGGAGGGACGAGGGTGAGCTAGCAGCTCTGTGGTGCTTAATTGCTGACTGGGGTTAAACCATGACACCAGGAAAAGACTCCTGGCCCAGGGAACCCTCAGGCTGCTCCGGCTGCCAAAGCAATAGAAAAGTCTGCCCAAGCTGGTGCATTCAGTAATAGATTTCTCTTTGTCCTTTATGCCCCCCTGGAAGCAGAGAGTATCTTCTTTGTTCTTCTCCAGGCATGTCCCTGCCCCCAGAGAGCCTTCACCAGGGAAGTTTGTCCATGCTGGCCTCACCTGCTGCTCCTACCCGCTCCCTGTGCTCTCCACAGGGCCCCAAGCTGTTGGTACTGCTCTGCAGAGCGACCGGGCCGTGGTGCCTGAAAGCCATGGGGTGATGTCCCAGGCAGATCCCTGTCGATCATTCACCATCTCCGGGGGAACTGGGCACCCACAGGTGAAGGCTCAGCCCAGGCCCATTCTCTAATACATTGCCCCATGCCCTCATCCCCTCATCCCATGGAGAAGCCAAGCAAAGCAGCATGGCATTGTGGGGGCAGTTTCTTCAGCCTGACCTCAGCTTTGGCAGAAGAGCCCAACCTCCAGACACCAGCATTGAGGAAATCCCCTCTTATTCCAGAGATGCGACATGGGAGGCGAGCTGTACCATTGTGCCAGCCACATGTGAACAGGCCTCTGGGTCAGACAGGCTGGGTTCAGGCCTCTGGTGAAGCGGAGTGGTTGCAGGCATGGACAGACACGGTTATCACAGGCAAAATGCCCAAAGCGCAGGAGGTTCCGGACATGAATTTGAAATCACTTCTGAAGAGACACGAGCAGGTTAATGCTGCTGAAAAGAGCTGATTGAATCAGCTTCTTTAATGTGTCTTTAAGCTCCTCGTTCCTCATGCTGTAGATGAGGGGGTTCACTGCTGGAGGCACCACTGAGTAGAGAGCTGCCACCACCAGACCCAGGGATGGGGAGGAGATGGAGGGAGGCTTCAGGTAGGCAAACACTACAGTGCTGATAAACAGGGAGGCCACGGCCAGGTGAGGGAGGCACGTGGAAAAGGCTTTGTGCTGTCCCTGCTCAGAAGGGATCTTCAGCACGGCCCTGAAGATCTGCACATAGGACACCACAATGAAAACAAAACACCCCAAATCCACAAACATAGCAACCACAATAGCCCAAACTTCCCATACAAAGAGGTAGGCATCTGAACAGGAGAGCTTGAGGATCAGGGGGATTTCACAGAAGAAATGGTTTATGACATTGCCTTGGCAGAGAGGTATTGAAAACGTATTGGCAGTGTGCAGCAGAGAAGTGAGCAAACCACCACCCCAGGCAGCTGCTGCCATGTGGACACAAGCTCTGCTGCCCAGGAGGGTCCCGTCGTGCAGGGGTTTGCAGATGGCAACGTAGCGATCGTAGGACATGATGGTAAGAAGACAAAACTCTGCTGCCATCAAAAAGACAAACAGAAAGACCTGGGCAGCACATCCCACGTAGGAGATGGCCCTGGTGTTCCAGAGGGAACTGGCCATGGCTTTGGGAACAGTGGTGGAAATGGAACCCAGGTCAAGGAGGGCGAGGTTGAGGAGGAAGAAATACATCAGGGTGTGGAGGCGTTGTTCACAGGCAGTGATGATGAGGCCGTTGCCCAGGAGGGCAGCCAGGTAGATGCCCAGGAAGAGCCAGAAGTGCAAGAGCTGCAGCTCCCGTGTGTCTGTGAATGCCAGGGGGAGGAACTGGGTGATGGAGCTGCTGTTGGATGTTTGCTGCCTCTGGGCATGGGGACCCATGCAAGGAGGAAAAGTCATTGACAAGTTAGGGGAGACTTTTCTGAGCAAAACTAAAAGCTATTTCCTACAGACCCTCCCCTTGCTGCACACAAACACACATAAACACACACACATTTCCCTTTTCTAGGAGACCTTCCTTCAGCTCCATGGCTGAAGCTGTGCTTTGGTGCTGGTTGAATGTGCCGTGAGGAGCTGGGCCTCTGCCCTCTGGCTGCCGAGGTGTCAGCCCCGCTGTGCAGCAGTGAGTTCATGGGAACGGTGGAAGCACGGTCCAGTCCTGGTATTCAGCTTTGTCAGATGAAACCTCCCCTAAAACAGAAGGGCTTGTCAGCATCTGCACTCCCAGTGCTAAGGAATGAGGATTGCAGAAGGCAGACTGAAAGTTTTTTTTAAAAGAATTTCCCCCCTCTTATTTGAGGACTGTTTTGGAATGTCAGAAACCCTCAGTATTTCTGTTGCACTCAAGGAGAACAGAGCAAATCCTGCAAGGCAAGAGGATTGCCTTTGGATTAGAGCAGAGTGAGGGGAGCTGGTCTGTCCCTCAGTCCGAGATGCCCTGGCCTTGCACCTTCCTGAAATTGAGGGCGATCACACCGCTATGTTCCTGTGAAAAGACAGCAGACACTGCTGAGAGCAGAGGGATCCAGTGCAGACCACTAAATGTCTCACCCTTTCTCAAGGTCTCAGCAGCCCACTTCAGCCAAGGACACACAGGGCTCATGTCACCTGCCCAAGAGCATTTCCTTGGCCATTGCATCTCTGTGCTTCTCCATGGGGCTTCCAGGTAACACAAAGATGCTATGGGACAGATGTGCATTCTGGAGGGCAGCTCACAGCTTGGAAGGATACCTCAAGGAGATACCTCAGTTTTTTCATGATGGTATCTCACTAAGGGCAAACCAGCTCATGCCCCAGCCCCACAGCCTGCATTGTCCACAGCCTCACAGATGAGAGGAAGGCTGGGACACTTGTTCCCAGGGACACAGCTGCACGAAAGGCCCCACAAGATCAGTGTGTGATTCTGCAGCTGAAACTGCCACCCCCAGAGAGCCTGACAGCAAGACCAGGATAACAAGAGCAATCACACAGACAAGTGGAGAAAGAAGGAAAAATACAGGGAGGGTCTGGCTGAGAGAGGCCAGGGCAGAGGCATTGGGGCACTCAGACAGCGTTCCCCTTCCCCAGCTGTGCACGCCACCTCCCAGACCCCAACATTGCTGGGCAGCTGCTCTCAGCCCCTGTGCTCTGCAGAGGGAAGTGGGCACGTGGCTGGAGAGCTGCACCACGGCTCTGCTGGAGCTCTGGCTGCAGAGGAGGTGGTTCACGCCTTGGACCCCCCAGCCCTGAGGGCAGAGGCTTTGGTGGGTGGGAGAGGAGGCAAGGGGGCTTGCTCAGAGGAAGGGGTCTGCTTTGGAGGGGATGATACGGAGTTTTCTGAATTCTCCCTCCCACAACATTGCTCTTTTAAGTTTCCTCTCATTCCCTGATCGTAATGCTGCTGCCTGGAGATTTTCCTCCTGGGAAGTGATTCCCTGTGCCATGTCTTTTCCCTGTCAGCACTCACAGACCCCATGCCAACCTCTGTGCACTCCCCTTGGCCCTCCAGAAACCTGCCTGTTTGCAGGGCACTGGCTGGGCACATGTTCCTGTCGGGAGGTTCAGAAGGGCAGGTCAGAACAGCCCTGAGGGGTGCAGCAGAGGTGATGCTGGTGCTGCCCCTAGGCAGAGGAGGGGCTGAAGGCACTTTAGGAGGCTGTTAGATGACCTACTGGCCACTCCAAGTTACAGCTCAGGAGTCTCAATGACTTGTCCAAACTTGACAGGTCCTTTTCTATTTCTCTTTCCCTTCCCTGGCCCCACCCCTGCTTCTGTTCCCTGCCCTCAGAGTAGGGAACTGAAAACACAGGCTCGGGAAATCTCTTTATAGCAAACTCTGCCTTGACCTTCTGTGTGTGTGTTGCACCCCTGGCTGCACACACACATTCACCTCCCTGCAGCTGTCCCTGGGGAAGGCAGCTGTGATGCCCTGTCCCTCTGAGGGTGCAGCAGGGAAGCCCTGCTGTGCAGCACGTCCTTCTCCTCTACACTAGAGAAACTGGGGCAGTCCTCCTGACTGTGGGATGCGCCAGCTTTTGGAGATCTTTCCACCAGCTGCAGATACACTGCCCTTCATGAAGGTACTTACCACGTAGAGGGCTGTGAAGATTTCTCCCCCAGTGAGCTCTCAACTTTCCTTACGCCCCAGACTGCCTTTAAGCTCTCCCTGCCCTGCTCCTCTCCCCTTGGTGCCTGCAGGCAGTGCCCTCAGCCCTGTTGTGCTTTGCAGAGCTGCTGCTCCTGGGCAGAGCTGTCTCTCTGCAGTGCTGCCCGCTTGCCATCAGCTCCCTCCATCCCAGGAGCCCAGCCCAGCTCAGCAGCAGAGGACCAGACCAAGGTGGCAATTTCTCTGCCCGCTCTGTGCTCCCTTGATTTGTCCCTGCGGCTCCAGGGGAACCTGCTGTGAAACAGGCTGAAGCAATCGCTGATGTGCGCTCCCTCAGCTGGGGAGAGACACTTCTTTCCAGCAGTGTCATTTCCCTGCTGAGAGACAGAGTTAGGTGCAAATATCAACTCTTCTTGGCCCATCATTAGACAGGACATGAGACAGGGCTCTCCTTTACCCCTGCTGAGGAAACGGAGTCAGTCAAGGCATCCTCTCCATGGTTTGTAGTCCTGGGGCTGGCAGGGGACTCTGCTCCCTCCCATGCACACCACCAACCCACAGGAGGTGGGATTCCTCTTGCCTCTGTTTAGGCGGGCATTAAAGAGGCACCTGCATGTGAGCTCCTTGCCTCAGCTCCCATTAATGGTGGTGGAGGCCAGGAGTGAGCTGTTCAGGTGCAAATGTGTGGTCACAGCTGAGGTGCTAGAGGTGGTCAAAGATAGGTGCAGGCACTAGAAAGAGACTGAAGATAGGTGCAGGCAGATGTAGAGACAGGACAATATCAGACCACAACAACCTTGACTGACAGCATCTTCTTGGAGGCTCTTGGGAGTTTCCTTTGAACAACTAAAATGACAGCTGATGCCCAAATTAAGGGCAACTGAACCTCTCCCTACTCATTATGTTCAGGGTGGCCTATGGAGGTATTCCTATGATGGAATGGAGTCATGTGCCGTAGGGAGAGCTCAGGCTCTCTCTTTCTCTTCTCCATGAGCTGTATTTACTAGGCCTCCACTCACTGTGTTGGCAGTTGCCTCATGTTCATCCCCACATTGCCTTACAGAATTCCGGGTGTTGACTCAATTTAATTTTCAAACCCAGGCCCACAGAGCAACCTGAGATGCCAGGGCTGGCAGGGACAGCACAGCACCTAGAGGAAAGCAATTCCCATTTAGGGCGGGTGTGTGACAGACACCCCTGATGGCATCGCAGAGAGTGGGATTTGATGCCTGTGTGCCATTGGCTGATGCCATCAGTCAGAGGCATCAGCCATCAGGTGCCATCAGAGAAGCAAGGTCTGTCCCTTCTCTACATGACAGCTGCCTGCATTGCATGAACACAAAGCACCCTGCACCGGGGTCTTTACTCACTCCCTTGGTGATTCAATCAAGGAACAGGCCAATCATGTTAACAGCGTGCCTGGATACATCTTGTCTTCAAGGACAGCATAATCCAAGCACTGACGTGGTTCATCTCAAAACTTAATTGAAACTCCAAAGGGAATCCAAGGGCATTAAGATGAGCTGTTGCTACTTCAAGAAGAGCTTAGGAAGAGTCAGAAATACTGTGAGACCACTGCTAAATTTAGTAAGAGTAGGTGTAGATAGATCGGAGATACTCTACATCCTCTTTGCCTCAGCAACCACCAGCGAGGTCTCCCGGGCCTCGGTGCTTTGAGGCAGGACGCTGGAGGAGGGCAACCAGCAGTGGATGGGGATCAAGCCAGGGGTTCCTTGAGCAAACTGCACCCTTACCAGTCCATGGGACTGGAGGGGCTGCATGCAAGCGTGCTGAGAGAGTGTTTTTCACCACTGGTTCATTGTAATTCGAGTAAGAAAGGCAGTCAGACTCTGCGAGCTATCATTTAACATGCTGTTCATAAGCACTAACGCTATGAAGAGAGAATGATGCAGATCATCTTAGGTCCCTTTTAGATGGTGGGAACCCCAGGTGGTGTAGCATTGAACAGGCCTCTGACTCACACACAGCATGCCATGCGCACCCCACCCATAGAAGCCATTCCCCTCTTTTGATCATTCAAGCTACTGTAGGCATTTATTACAAAAGAAGAATTCTTTCAATCATCTCTACAGTCTAACAGAAATGATGTTCTCATGAGAACTCCTTGCTGCATTGTTAGACACAGGCAAGGCCAGGCAGGAGGTGTAAGGGCAGTACTGAGTGGGAGCTGCCTGCAGGCTCCTCTGTGACAATGAGTTGCTGAAGTTGTCCTGTGGCCAAAGGCTCCGTTCTGCACAGCACAGACGTGAAGGCCAGGCTGTACGTGCAGCGCAGCACAGCTCGCTGTCCAATGGTCTTCTGGTCAGGGTCACTGCTCAGGTTTCCCTGTGAGAAGTCTGCACTCCACCCAGGTGCCACAGCTGAGCTGTGGAGGAGGAGGTGGATCAGAGCTAGGAGGAGGTGGATCAGAGGCAGGAGGAGCTGGAGCCCTGTGGCTTGTCACACAACTGTGACAGATTTAGATGAAATGAGATGTGGTGGGACAGCCTGCTCACATGGAGTTCTGCAGTGGAGGAATACAGGCCCTGCTGGAGAGACTGGCAAGGAGGATGAGTATGGGGGATGCCCCCTGTGTTCTCTTCCTGTGGAGGAGGACAACCAGCAGTGGATGGGAATCAACTCAAGGGTTACTTGAGCAAACTCAAGCGAAAAGGAGATGGATGTTTTGACCAGGTCCCTGAACACAAGTATTGGTATGCCATGACACCTGAGATTCCACTTTTGGGGTCCGGAGGAGCATGATGCCCCTTGAGGTGTCCTGGAATATCTCCTGACCCAGGTGATGCTTTAGGCTGAGAAGAGAATCAAAACACCACCTCTGACCGCAGTGATTTCACCTTCAGTGCTGAACTACAGGGCAGACCGAGCGACTTCAGACCTTCCAGCATGCTGCTGACGGATCAGGTCTTCAGAGATCCGAAAGGAAGATAATGGTGGTGTATCAGTGTCCGTCTCGTAAATCTTTGGCCTGCTTTGTGCTTTTCACCAGTTTGGGATCTGTCCCTTGACATTTTTTTGATAAAAAAATAATCTCTCCTGCCTCTTGGGCCATCCTGATGCCTCCTCCTTGCGCCTCCTCCTGCAGCCTCATCTTGCCTCCTCTTGCCTTTCCCTTCTCTTCTGCAGCCTCCGACCACCTCCTCTTCACACACCTTGCCTCCTCTTGCCTCAGTCTCCTCCTCCTCCTCTTTTCTTTTTTTTTCACCTGACACCCTTTTGCCTTGTCCTTTGCCTCCTTCTCTTCCTCTTCCTCCTACTCCTTCCTCTTACGGCCTCTTGCCTTTGCCTCCTCCTGCTTTCTCCCATTTCCTCCTCTCCCATACTCCTTCTCCTCTTGCCTCCCATGGCACCTTCGGGCCTCCACCTCTTTGCCCTCCTATGGCCTCCTCCTCCTTCTTCTCCTCTTGCCTCCTCCTCCTTTACCTCCTCTCTCCTGCTCTGCCCTCTTCGCGCCTCTACTTTGGCCCTGCCCCGGTGCCTCCTCTTGCCTCCTCCTCCGTGGTCTCTTGCCTCCCTTTGCCTCCTGCTACCTCTGCCTCCTAACACCCCTCTGCCTTTTCTTCCCTCCTCTTGACATGCTCTTCTTCTCCACCTCACACGCCTCCTCTCCTCAACTCTTGATGCCTCTTGCCTCCTCTTGCCTCCACTTCCTCAGCCTCCTCTTCTTTCCTCTGCCTTCCTCCTCCTCCTCTTGCTCCTCCTTTGCCTGCTTTCTCCTCACTCTTCTTCTCTACTCCTCCCCCTCCCCCTCTTCCTCTTGCCTCCTCTTGCTTCCTCTTCCTCCCTCTTTTAGACTCTTGCCTCCGTCTCCTCCTCTTCCCTTCTCCTCCAGGAGTAAAGTGGAGGGAAGAGGAGAAGGAGGGAAGAGCGGGCAAGGAAAAACAAGCGAAGGCAAGAGGAGGAGGAGAGAGAAGGCAAGAGGAGGAGGAGCAGGCAAGATGAGGCAAGAGGAGTGAGAGGCGCGAGGAGTGAGAAGGAAGAAGAGGCAAGAGAAGCAAGAGGCAGAAGGAGGAGGAGGAGGAGCAGGAGGCGTGAGGAGGAGGAGGAGGCAAGTGGTGGGAAGAGGAGGAGGAGAAGGAGGCCAAAAGGAGGCACGTGGAGGAGGAGAGAAAAGGAGGCAAGGGAAAGCAAGAGGAGGAGGAAGAGGAGAAGGAGAAGGCAAGAGGAGGCAGCAGGAGGCAAGAGCAGAAGAGGGGAGCAGGAGGCAATGAAAGGCAAGAGGAGGCGCGAGGAGGAAGACGCCATTGCCTTTGGCCTCCTGTTGCCTGCTCTTGCCTGCACTCGCCTCCTCCCTCCTCAGCTTCTTTCCTGTTGCTCCCGTTGACTCCACCGCCTCCTCCCTCCTTCTCCTACCACTCCTCTTCCTCTGACATCTTCTTGCCTCCTCTTGCGCCTTACGGCGTCCTGCAGCCTCCTTCTCTTTTTCTTACTCTTGCCTCCTTTTGCCTACTCCTCGTTTACCTCTGGGATCCTGCTGTCTCCTGCCCTTACCTCCTCTTGCCTCCTCCTCTTACCTCCTCTTGCCTCCTTCTCCTTGGCCTCCTCTGTCCCGCTCTGGCCTCCTCTTCTTTTTCATCCTCTTGCTTCCTGCTGCCTCCTCTTTCCTCCTTCTCCTTCTTTACCTCCTACTCCTCTTCTGCCGCCGCCTTGCTCTCTCTCGCCTCCTCCTCCTCTTGCCTCTCCTTGCCTCAGCGGCCTTTTGCCTTCTCTTCCTCCACAGCCTCCGGAAGCCTCCTCTTCCCTCCTCTTCCATCCTACGGCCTACTTCTCTGCTTCCTCTTGCCTTTTCCTACTCAGCCTCCCTTGCCTCTTCCTCCTCTTTGCTCCTCTTTTAGCCTGCTCTCTTTTCCCCCTCCTCCTCCTCCTCCTCCTCCTCCTCCTCC